>NC_087516.1:24082820-24387914 GCF_963921805.1 Phalacrocorax carbo | reverse complement strand
GGGGAAAGCACACTGTTGAAACTTAACCTTGAGTTCAGGGATATGAAATGTAAAATAAAATACTTATTCTTTTACAAATTAAATTGCCTCCAGAAGAGACGGCAGAACTCCATCAGTTGGATTGCTATCATGCCCACTTGCAACAGTAAGTTCATGCAGTCCTGGAACTTGGGAAAACAAATGAAAAATAAATTAATAAACAAAAATCTGTCTGCACTTAGAGCACCAATCCTACAACAGGGAAAAGTAATTTGTGGTTAACATAATTTAGCTGCTAGAATTGAACTTGCAAGCCTTTAAAGGAATTTCTGATATACTGGAAAAGGGAAGAATTGTATGTAATTTGTTTTTACTGTATGTTTACCAGATCAAATATATTGTTCAGAGTGGGAAGAAGAACCTTGGTTGGGCTTAAGAAGGTATTTTGATTCTATCCATTATGTCATTTGAGCAATATACTCCATAGCAGCTCGGTTGATATGAGTGGCTCTTACAAGAACGGTAAGGTACTAGTGAGGTTCTTCTGGTACTGTGTTTTCTAATCTTCCTTTGCAGAGAATTTGTTCATGCTGAATAGCGTTTTGTGTCGCACTAACAATTCATATCTGTCTTATATACTGATGTCATATATATGATGTGACATGGTAATGTGAATCTTGAGCTTATAAGATATAAAATCTTTATAAGTCAAGGTATTGCCACAAAAAAGTTGCAGGGAGACAAAAATGGAAGCTGTTAAAAAAAACAGAAAAAGTGGTGTGCTCTTAAAAAAAAGCAATCACAAACAAACTTAGGGTCTTTGGAAAAGAACTGAGAGTATTGATCACAGTAGTAAATTCATTATTTCTCTTCATGTTTTTTTCTAATTTTATTCTAATACCTCTAGTTATTCTGAAAAGCAGTGTATTAGATATCAAATCATATGAAGACCAGTATCCTGCCTAGCAGTCGATTCAGAGGACAGCCCACAGGGTGAGAGCAAAGCAAGCACACAGATTTTATCAGTGTGCTTTCTCAGTGCTAAGAACATGCAGCTCCAATGCTTCCTGCGCCTGAGATATTTTCTTGTGTTTAAGATGGATTATTCTTCCATACATTTATCAAATCTCCCATTAACTTATCTAAATGAATGTTCCATGAATGTTCATCCTATAGACAGGCAGAGGATGTGATATTGATTTTTTTTTAAGCACTATTATTTGTACTCCAGGTTCTTGGAAATACTCATTTATTCTACACACTATACATTCACTTGACAAAATACAGTTTTCCCCCATCCCTTTATTCTGTATCCCGCTTTTAAGCCTTCTCCCATCCTTCTATCTCTGAGGTCTGTACCTGGAGGCATTCGGGCCCTTAAGTAACTACACAGTCAAAATCTATTTAAAAATATCAATGAACTGCATTAACTGTGGTTTGCCTCCCTTTTTTCTGTTGTGGCGGTGGGTAATAAACAGCAGTCTTCAGGTGTAAGCCTTCAATGTCTGACTGAGGCATTTCAACCCTAAATTAGTATTTGCAGTGGCAGATACTCAATCCAGTATCATAATTCATCAAAGCTGCTGAGGACTACCTTTCAGCTTCGGTAACTGCAATATGATGCTGCGCTTGTCTTGATGGTTTCATGCCTTGTTGGTTTATAATTCAATGGAAATGGAATAACAAACTGGAATACAGTTTCATGTTCAGAATTAAGTTTCTTTTCACCTGTCCCTTGAATTTTCTAGTGGCATGTTCCTATATCTATTCCCTGAAACAATATTTTTTGATAACATCAAAAAGCTTAAAGTCATTGGAAGGGTTTACCTGGAATTCAGGAGACTCTGGTAAAATGCTGTATTGTGTCACTGACTTCTTGGGGTAAACTTGGGCAAACTACATAATCCTTTTGTTTCTCACCTGTATAAATTAGAGATAATAGTATTTTAATGAGATACCAATCCACTGAGACATTTTAGTAAGTTGGATCAGGTAGGTATGAAAGAATATATATTAGAAAATCAAATGAAAGTATAAACCCTTGTTTCAGCTGCGAAAAAATATGTGGAAAACGGCCTGTTAGAAGTTGTGTCAAATTGCCTGTGGTGCAGAATCTTGTTCTTCAGGAGCTGCTGGAACTAATTCTTCCCTCATCCCAATTCTACATTGTCCAGTGGTGTGGCAGCCTGTGATAAGAGACTGTTCCACATTTAGAAAATAAGAATAGCAGCTGAGCTAAGGATGTTGCTGGAGACTTAACTTATATATTTTGACTTTTAAGGGCTTAAGTCAGACCCCCAACTTTATTTAAATGTATTTTATATTGAATTATAATCATCATCCTACTTACCTCCCATCTGCTAAGCTGCTTAGAAAATAAACAGTATGTACTGCTTAAGCATATGCACTGAAAATAAACTGTCAAAGAGCCATTATGGGATTATTCTTTTGTTGTAGCTGTCATTGGTGAGCTGTTCCTCATATGCTTGCTAAATTATATCACTTTTTTTTTTATATACTCCTTGCTTTATATGCCAAGGTGTCCCTGCTCACTTGTTTTATATAACATGTTACTGAAATGAAATGGAGAAGCTTTATTCTGCAGCGTTCGTTCCTGCCTGCCAGATGGCTAAGTGACTTCTGCTTCAGGAGTCTCGACATTTTCATGCTCTGACAACTGGATTTACAAATTGTGTGATTTGGGTATCTTGAAATGAGGGGCAAGCAGCCATTAAAAAAAGAACCTGCTACCCGCCTGTCCTCATTTAGTTCTAAATCTCTGATATGATCTTTAGGTACTTCACTCCATGTCAATCTGATCAGAACCTCATATATGTTATCCCAACCCTACAGAATCTCTCCTGGTTTTACTTACTGATTGAGATCTCTGGTAAGAGTAGACGTTTCTGTTTATTTTGTATTACCTTATCCTTCACAGCTTCTTTTCACAAGTCAAGATTTATTTCCCTTCACCATCCCTTTGAAGGTATTTCACAAGAAATTGTCCACAGAACTTAAATAAATAAAGAACCTATATTGGACTGTTTTCCTTAAAAAGAGGAGTATTTTGTAATGACTAAATTAATACCCTATAATGTTCCACAGAAGAGAGCTACATGAACTGTCTGAAATTAATGGAGAAGGAGAGAATGCTCTAGAGATATTTAAGCCCATTAGCTGAAAAGCTCTATTTGGTCTATGTAAAGGCATGGATTTGGGAGCATGAGAATCACAAACAAATGCAGGTAAAATGTGGCGTGTATCAGCCAATGAAAAAGAAGTTGTTTATAGGTAGCAAGAATTCTGAAATATGATGGGTTTCATTTTCTTTTTAATTAGTAAGGGGAGTTGTATGTTTTTACAGTTTCAATAACACAAAATAAAGCAGCATTATTTCACTTCAGGTCAGTTCTATGGCTTGGGTCTTGTGAAAGAGAATATGGGGGTTTGAATTGTTTTCTTTTGTTCGTCTTTTCCTTTGCATTTGATTGACCTGAAATGATATTGTATTATTTGGGTTAGAGCACTGTGCAGAAAAATATGTTCTCATCAAACTCGGTCCTAGCAATCCCTTAGGTCCTCCTATCCATTGGAATGTACTGACTATTCTGTAGTAGGCACTGTGCTGCCAGGTCATAGTACTGGAGAACCCTGAGTCAGCCTTAATATTATTAAAGCATAATGTTGCTGTAAAAAAACAAGGGAACAAACCACTGTCTTCAAACCAATAATATTGGAATGTTGTTCCAAGAATATTTCCGTCCTTGTCATGTAATGATACTGTTGCAGGAATGGAATTTTTCACATAACGTGAACTACTACCAGACATAATAAATTTGCAGGGGTTTATACCAGTGATATACTAGACAGTTGGAAAAGAACACTTCAATCTCTCTTGACAGTAGGCTTACATGATAACAGTCCTCAGCAGTTCCTCAGCTGGTACCTTCTGCTATGTCAATATCTATTTTTCTTCCTGCATGCCTGGAACTGGAGAGCTCTTTGCTAGTATCAGATATCAGTGGCTGGATAGATTGTCTTTAAATCTCCTAGCTCTTTAAATGGGTGTAGGAAGGCAGCTAGAATTAACCTGCAAGTTTCTTTTACTGGGTTTGTCTGTCTATCTGATGATCGGCTATCATCATGATTTAGATTCCTATTACAATGACGTATTCCTATACGTCAGCTTTTAGAAAAGAAGTTAAGCAATGACATGGGAATAGGAGGCAGCCCCTTTCTAGGTTTTCTAACTGTTCCTCACGTAGTCCTTTAAGATACATTAAAATATTCCTTAACAGTTGCAAAAAATTCAGGCAAAACATTTCAAGCAGAATAGTGCAGCTCCTTCTAAAAATGGGACTACAGAAAAAAGACATTCTTCAGTATTTTTCTAATTTAAATGCGGGTGAGTTATTGTTTGCAAAGCTGTGCAACTTCCCTGCTTTGAGGGAGGGCCTGGAATCCTTAAAGGGAACAATCTTTGTCAGGGCTGTGCTTTTCCAGTTCTGGTCAAGCTCTCAGTTTATACGTGTTGCTTAGACAGGTTTATTGGACCACAGAACTCGGGTAGCATTGCACATTCACTACTGCAGGAATGAATCCTGGTGGTGAGGCAGGAACAACTTGCCCTGCAACTCTAACGTCTGCATGCTACAGGCCAGACTTAAGTCACATAAGAAACCTTGTTCATGCTACGATCCCTTTGCTGGTACCTATATGCTGTGATGTTTAGAAAGCTCCAGTTGAGATTTTAGAAGGAGTAAGAACTGGAGGGTGGCTAAAGAGGTAACTTGGGGAACAGTGTTTGAGTATGGAGACCAGAAGAGCGAGCCTTTGAGACAGGGAGGCTGGAAGTTGTGTGTGCAAGAGACAAAGACAAGTTAGGGAAGAGAACTGCCATGGAGGTGGGGAGGAGAGGAAAGGTGACTAGGAGAGGCCAGGAAGGTTACTTCAGGCAGTTAGTATGGACAAATAGAGAGAATGAGAGAGATGGAGAAGGTGGAAACCAGGTGAGAGATCACGCAGGTAAAGGCAGGGACTGGAAACAGATGGTGGGGAATTGGAAATTGCAAAGAAGAATCAAGAGGAGTGGAGAATAGACCAGAATGGCAAGCCTGCCAAAATAAATAGAATTGGGAAAATAGAATTTGGCATGGAAATATGTCTGTAATAGCTGAAAAGAATAAGAGCATGTATTTAGTACCTCTTTGAAATACATACTGTTTGCAAACTACAAAGAAATTGGTCTTGGGTTGTTTGTTAGCTTTTTTTTAAAGGAATCACAGGGTCTGAATTCTGCTCAGAGCAACAGACGATGTGCTGCACGTAGTTCACTGGGAAGCCCATTCTGAGCTCCCATAGAACGACTTAACTATAGGACTCAATTTTCCCGTTTCGCTGTATGCTCAAAGATGGTAATGGGACATGTATGCACCACTTCACCACTTGTGGAAATTAAGCCTTTATGTATAGCAAAGCTTTTTTTTTTTCCTACTGACCCCTGTCTGTCTTTTTTTTTTTTCTTGATTTATTTTTTCCTATATGGATTTTATTGCAGCATGCATTTATTTCTCTAATTCTGATGAAATTTTAGACACAGCTTAGCAGAAAATTACCTATGGATGCACCCAAACTTTATAGTTGACAAGACAACTTTAAAATATCAGAAATATAAAACTACAAATAATACTCCTACAAATAATAAATAAAGGAAACTAACTTTGTCAAAATTTAACAATATTCATCATGGAAGCTAATTTATACTTGGTTTTTATAACTTAAAGCAATGGAAAGAATTCTAACTATTAAATACCCTTTAAAAAGGTAATAAAACTTCTATTATCAGATAATTATTATTATCTTTCACTTTTACATTAGTAAATATATGAACTTTCTTGAATATATCTATTCTTTTCAGTGGCATAGCTCTGATCCTGCTAATGCTGGCGTATATGCTTGGCTTCACAGACTGTCAGCCTCCTGCAAAGTTTTTGTATTCCTCTTCATAAAAGTTACTGTCCTAAGAACAAATATTTTATAGTAGTAAAAAATTTGAGAAAAAAGAATTGAGTAAAAGAATCCAAAGATTTCAAGATCAGTGTGTTCATTGCATACTGCATAAAGCTTCAGGTTTAAGAAACTAGAAAGTATAGAAAACATTGTCTTATGTCAATAGCTATATTATTACAGTTAATATAACAGTGTTCTATGGACAGGTTAACTGTAATTTTGTCAGGATTTTATTTATTTATCAACATATATTTGTTAATGCGACATCCTCTAAAACAGTTGCTACTGATCACTGTTAGTTTCAATTGCTATACATAAACCCACGCGGATAGGTTTATCAGTTACAGATACAGCCATTTCTAGACAAGGCTTTTTTTTTTTTTGTCATTTAAATTACCTTTCTTTCTCTGTCTCGAGGATGGATGAAACATTAGTACCTTGTTTATCCTCTAAGCATCAACTTGTTGGGATAGGTTAAGGAGGTCTGGAATAGCTGTTTGACTGGGGTTAAGTACTCGTTTCTCTAAGCAGTTTGTAGCAGGTTTTTCAGGCATTGAAGAGTGGCAATAGATAGGATGCAAACAAAAATATGTTCTATAACTAATCGTAGTTATTCTAATCTAAATGAAATTGTTAATGTTGCTTTTGTTAGCAATTGTTTATTAACTCAAACGCTGTCTGTAGTTTGTCTGTCAGAGCAGACAGTTACCCTGCTGGCCTACGCTGAATCAGGCTACTTCTGCCTGGTAGTATAATTTCAGCTTGTGATACTAATAGGAGGTTTTGGAAATCAAATGTGTTGTTTCTAGTACTGAATCTAATCCTTTTCTTACTTCTTATCCACTACTAGTCTCATTCTCTTAAAATCTTGTTCCCTCTCTGTGCTTCAGAGGATGCTTCCTTATAATTGCTGTGTTACAGTTTGCCTAGAGGTATGTAACTGCTCCCAACCTCCTGCGGCTGAAATTCTTGCTGTGAAGATGTTTTATTTTCCCCCTGAAAAGTGTCTATTTCATGACTTTTGCAACCTTGCTTAAAAGTAAAATTGGACAGTAATCCTTCAGAGTGCTTAGATAAGCCCCTCAGGGAATGGTAATGATATTGGCCATTTTCTAAATAGCTGAAACAGAGCTTCTGTTTGAAGGAACCATTAAAGAGATGAGTAATCGCTGGTGACAGATCTTTACAATGGTATTTCAACAACTAATTAGGATTGTTGTCACAGTTAGTGGCATTTCTTCTTGGTAAAGCAGCATGCAAAGTATCCCTTATATTACAAGGTACTGTGGCTGACAGCCCAGAAGCAGGTGATGGGTATGAGGTCAGTGTGCAGCTGCCCAGAATAGTGAAGAAATGATTAAATGTCTGCAACCTCGGAGACAGAGATGTTCTCCGACTAATTCTTATGAGACTCTGACATGTCATCTGGTGCTGATATGAAGAATCTTTCCAGACGTAATTCCTTATCTAGGAAAAGGAAACGGTCACTGGCGAAAAATGTTATTAAAGCAAAACCTTCACATTGTCCAGAATCTATGCAGTATATATGTAATCTTGGGTGGTGAAATGAATTATCATATTTTCCAGACTAGCAGTCCATTTGGAAATGACAGAATGAAAACAGTACGGAGAGCAGGAACTGGGAAAATAAAGATTTTACCTGATTCCAAATATCTTCTCTTTTTTTAGTGGCAGCTGCAAGTTTTGCCTTCATTAATTCAGCAGCTGATTAAGTGAACAGCCTTTTGATATTCCTACTTTCTGCAGTGATTATAGTGTGCTATAGTTAGAAGAGACTAAACCAGTAAGACAACAAAAAGTATATTACTTGTATTAATCATGGTGTTTGGAGAGAACCCATTTTTTATGAAGATGTTCTCACTTTTTTCCAGGCATAAAAAAGAAGAAGATGGGTTAATATAAATCCTTGAGGTGGTAAAACAGGATACTTCTACTATCAGCTTGATTAATTTCAATACCTGATTACATATGGCAGGACAAAGCCAGCTTTTCTTTCTTGTGAGAAAATTTTTGCATTAACATTTGCTTTACGCCACTGTGGGGATGAAGCAAAACATTTTACTAGTTTTGAAATGGGAAAAACTGAAGAGGCATATAGGTGTTCCCACTAGTTTTGGATGATTGAGGCCCCATGCATATCTGTATTGCCCTGCAAATTTATTGGAATTAATTTAAAACAGTGGGAATCTGCACTTACTCAGTTGTCTATAAGGAATAGTTTCTAAGATATTATTTTAAATGTGTACTCATAATAACTGATACAAAGAAGAAAAAATACAATCCTGTCAAAATACAGTATAAAAGTATCTATTTTTTCCTTCAGAATTAAGTTTGGTCAAAGTAGACATTTCTGTCTCCAGAAAAATTGGTATGTCATGATTTTTTTAAGATTCTAAAAGGGACACAAAGCCAAAACTTACTTTATTTATGTATTCTGAAGGAAATTTAAAGAAGACCTTGAGCTTTTTCTTTTAGCTTCAGTCTTTCTCCGGTTTGACTTCAAGTACATCTCAGAATTGTTTCTTCTTTATATGTGAATGTTTCAGGTTTGGTTGCGGTTTTTTTCATGAGAAGAAATGAGTCAAAGTTGGTGGTTTCACAAAATCAGAATATTTTAATTGAACAAAAGCTTCTAATCAGCTGATCTCCAAAACTATACAAATTATAAAGTTCAACATCTCATCCCTTCAAAGGCAGTAACAAAAAATACCACATGTAGCTGGAATGGTAAAATATCCAGAAAATGTCCTTGGAAGTTCTTGCACTTCTCTCCTGTAGTATTTATTTTTGTTTTATACCCTAATTCGTGAAGTCATAAATAATCCTAAATTAAGCATTTGATTCTTATTGGTATTGCCTCTTTTTCAGGGAAGTATTTTTGGCACTCTGATTCCCTGTTCCTTTCCCATAATTGCATAAAAGTTTTCTCCCTGGCCGTGTAACGTATGTTGAAGAGTAACACCACACATTTTTTTCGTCAGAGACAGCTTAAAGTATTTCAGATCCTATTCTGCTTCTGAATTGCATTTTGTCTTTACTCCCATGTAGTTGTGAAACTGTGACGACTGTTTTTGAAACCACATAATCCCAAATACTGGAGAGACTGAAAAGTAGAAATTAATGTAAAATAATTTGTCTGTATTTTTTTACATAAATCATTTCAGTGAACTGGTTCACATAATCAACCATACATGTGGATGTATTGGCACAACTGGTGAACTATGTGTGAAAATAATACATGCAGAAAAAGTACAAATTTCTTCAGCCAATTTTGCCACTGTGGAAAGTGTGTAATGTAGATGCATCCAAATTAAATGCTCCAAGTTGATAACATGGACACCACTCGGTGTATTAAAAATTCTCCGAAAGATTAGGTAATCACAGTTTCTTTACTGATGAACTGCCAGGTCTAACCCTGCCCTACTCTATTATGAATTTCTAGACCCACAAGGTAGACATTAGAACTGCTTATTAATTCCTCTAGAGCATAACAAAGTGTGAAACTTCATGTTAAAATTAAAATTTTTTTCATAGTAGGTGATGGTTTTTTTAGAACAAAGATGTAACTGAATCATGGTGGAAAGTACTGTAACAACAATGTCCATTTTCTGCCACTCTGAAGTTATTGCAAATCTTCTGAGGAAATCAATAAAGTTGGTCATAAATGTGTAAGGTTAGGCTCATTGTACATATTTTAGACTTTGCAGAAGTGAAACTAATAGGGAAACTTTACTATCTTGTCTGTGTTTATTGATTTGGTGAAACCCTATTAAGCTAAATGGAATTACTACTGATTTTTACTTTCTAGTGTTGATTTTATTTTGAAGGAAACAGTAAAGAAACATTGTTATGAAAACTGTTTGAATTTGTGATGAAATAATGTTTAGTGGAAAATGCCAGGTATTCAAGTGAAAATAGTTTCATGGAAAGGGATCGGTTATTCACATTTCTGAACTAAGAAAGAGGTTGCTAGATTTTTATTTTATTTCTTTCCTGTGCATTTTGTTACTGGAGCTCCCAGAGATTCCAGAGCTTTGAGGCTTCTGGGTTTGGGGTAATTGATAATCAGGTCCCTGTCTCTGAATGAAGCAGCCTGGGAAAGCTGCTAGCTCCAGCCTCAGTCAGAAAATTTAGACCCCACCTCGAATGGGAGTTGAGTGAATAGAAGACTGTGGTAGGTTCTGAGGTTTGGCCTCCTCCAGTCATGCTACAGAAGTCCTATATTGCACGAGGTGATCACCGCCTTGATACTGAAACTGAAGTGCATTATCCCTCTGTTTCCACTTAAATCTTTTTCCAGCCTTCCAGTGGAGTCCTACGCAATTGCTGTGACTGACTGTTTATAGGCATATCTGTGTATTTGTTGAGGAATTAGAGACGGCCATGGTGGGAGTGTTTAGAAAACTGATAAATCATGCCAGTTTTACAGTTAAAAATGAAACTTTGCTGGACTGACATTCACTGATGGCATGCTTCATAATAAACGGCTAGTTCTTAATCATCATTCATTATCCTTACATAATCTAAGCAGTTAGTCCAACAGCTACATCCTAAATTAAAGGTGAGTGAACACCACCACTGAGGTGATGCCCTATTGCCCTACATATTGCCATATGTGGAAACAGTCCTTCATAGCTGAGGTGTAGAAGCAGCCAGGCTCAGAGCTCTTCCACCAGGCAAGCCAGAGTCTGTGTACTACACAATGCTATAAAACAAGGACGAGGAAGGTATGTGGAAGTAGGGCTGAATAATTGACTTAATAGGTCTCATAACCCAGAAGTTGAAGCACAGAAAACAACAATAGCGAGTTTCAGGCCAAAAATCTTAAGTGTATGTAGCTACTGAAAGATGCAGGTTAAACACGTAATCTGCGGCATAAGTTTGAAGAGCTTTTGGAAGACATACCATGAACATTAAAACGGTGACCTTTTCTAGGGCAATATGAAAGTTTGAATCTACTCCTTATTTCTATGCTGTGGATTGAGGCTGCAATCGATAGTGAAACTTTAGCGGAACCAGCATTCATTTCGCAATGATGTTATCTTTGGAAAAAATGATTTAATTTCTTCCTTCAAATATAGAAGGATTAATGTCTTTGCTATCTTTATATAGTCAGACATCTGAGAGTGAAATACTTATTATATAAACTAACATTTCAATTAGGCTTTATTGGCTAAAAATGTCTGTTTCTTTGGAACAGAAATCTAGATGCTCCTGGAGAATGAGTACGTTTAAAAGCATCAACTATAACATGGCCCTTCAAAGAACAAATCTTAGTAGGATTCCTAATTAAAGTACAAACTCGAATTTAAACAGAAGTCTATACATCATTTTAAACTTTTCTTCTATCACTACATTTTTCACCTAGTTCCAGCAGCGAGACGAATGGCAAGCTGTCAGAATAAAAAGTAACACCAGGTCCTAAGGACAAATTGATGTAAAGATTGATTTAATAACTCTATACTCCTCTATAATTTGCCAGAGTTTTAGGGAATATTCAATATGTGTATATAGTTTTATCTATAAATTAACAATTAACTTCAGTTAAAACAAATTAACTTCTTATGCCTTTTGTCTTCCTTTCAACTATATTTTGTACTATATCATTATCTTGTGCTATTAATGCTGTCTATCTCCTTGCTAAGTCAGTCTTCTTGATTAATCCATATGATTAATTCATTTCGTATGATTGCAGGACATCAACATTTTAGAAATACGGGTATTTTAAATAAAATTCACATTTCTGAGTTCCCTGTGTAACTATTGCACTTACCATATTGCATGTATATTATCTCCTTTAGAAATTCTATCACTATGTGCTTGGAACGTATAACATATGGAACATAGATCATACAACTTTTCCTGGATGACTTTTGAGTATGCCGAGATTAATGAAAGAAAATAATTCCACATGTGGTTTTCATACTTTTCAATAATTAATATTCCTCTCCAGATTTCAGTAGCAAGAGATAAGCTCTTGAAAAGCTTCTTATAACCTGAAAGAAATCCTTTTAGAAAGCAGACTTGCTGCATCTGCAGTCATAATTTCATGGGAGGTAATGTCTTAAGAAGGATGTCCTGTTTCACCCAGTGTGGAATTTCTGTTTTGAAACATGATTGTCTCTAGTGACCTACAGTTAAGTTTTTAGTGTTTAGAAATTTAAGGCTACGTGAAATAAAAGTTAGGTACCTACATGAGAGTCAAAGTGGCCTTTTCACAGAGAAACTGATAAAACTCAGTTTATATAATAATTTGCCACCTTAGTCTTGGAAGTGTCTGGGCTTCAGAATCTGCTGAGACAGCTGGGAAATGAAACTAGAACTGAAAAATGACAAAAAGTGGGGAGAAGAAAAATTATTGTTCAGAAGGATAATGACTGTAAACCGAGAGGAGGAAGGTTGGAACTGGTTGAACTGGGGACCTGGAACACTGATTGAAAAGATTAGGAGGAGGGTTTAGAAGGGTCTGGTTAGGAAAGAGGACGTGACCTGGAAGCTGAGTAGGAAAGGGAAAATTGGACAGGCTGTTTTGCATATGTGAACTAAAAGGAAATTGACTTCTTGGAGCACCTTGGCTGGTAGGGAATCACCCCAGTTAGATCAACAGCTAGAAGGTGGTAAATAGTAGATTGTTCAGAAATTGAGGTAAGAAGAACAGAAGAGAATAAGGCAGAACAGGAATATTCATTAAATAATGCAGCTGTACATTAAATTATGAAAGTCATTCTGATCATAAAAAAGAAGCCTCGGCAAAATCTGCAAGTGTAAGACTGTTTTCTTTCAAGATGAATCTGTGCTTTTGAATGTATTAATGGGTGTTTTAAGAAGCCTATATAAACCATTATGCATGGAAAACCCTTTTTATGATTGTTTGGAGAGCTCTAGTCTGATCTAATGAAATAACCTTAATTACGTATCCATATGCTCGATCTCATTTATAAACAGTGGAGAGAAAAAAAAAAAAGGCATTTTTTGCTGCTGATACTGCCTATTGTTGTTATAGCCTGCTGCTGTGGGTATCACTGAAGCAGTTAGTTCCCCTCTTTCCTTCTGTGTTACAGTATGTTAATTCCTGGAATGCATTCCCTGTTCTGACGTGCATTTGGTAAACCCAATAGCCTTCTTGCAACACTTGCTTATGAAAACATGTTTCTAAAGATCTATGATTGCAATAAAAGCACGTCTGGCTTCTAACACTTGCACACACTTGTGCACCCACATTTTCCTTGAAAATAGTCCCTTAAAAAAAACAAGCAAGAAGCACGCAAATAAACACAAACCATAGGTACCTATATGGAAATAGGTTGTATCTTTGTGGAAGAACAGGTAGGTTAATTAAGCAACATCCCTCCTAAAAAACCAATAAAATCTTAAGTGTTTGCCTGATTATTCAGTGGGATTTGGAATTTGAAAGTTTCATAGGAACGCAGTCACATATTCTGTTTGGTTGGAAAATTTCTCACCCTTTTGCAGACTTTGATCTTAAACCTAGACTTCATTTGAGCTGAAAGGGCTGGAACATGAAAATAATTCTTCTACAGTTTGGTTTTTTTTTTCCATTTCTAAGTAGTGTGGCCAGGGAAACACTACCAGTCTCTTCTTGCATGTTTTTAATTTCCATTCTGCAGGTTTCAAAGCGTATCATCTCCATTTCCTTTACTGAGCTGTTTCCTGATAGGAACAGACGAACCAAATGCAGTGTCATAGAACAATTTAGTTTGGAAGGGATGTTTGCAAGTCATCTAGTCCAATCTGCTCAGAGCAGGTTTGAGCAGATCAGGTTACTCAGTGCCATGCTCAACCAAGTCCTGAAGACCCCCAAAGATGGATTTTCTGGAGAGCTGCTTCCTGTACAGTCAGTCCCCAGCTTGTACCATTGCATGGGGTTATTTAATCCTAGATGCAGGACTTTGCATTTCCTTTATTGATCTTCGTGAGGTTTCTGTCACTATTTCTCCACCCTGTTCAAGTTCCTCTGAAGAGCAGCCCTGAGGTACAGCATATTGTGTGTTCCCCTCAATTTGGTGTTGTCTGCAAAATTCCACAAATTTGCTAATAAACTGTGAGAGTGGCTGTCAGAAGCCTTGCTAAAGTCAAGGTATACCATATCCATTGCCCTCCCCTTGTCCGCAGTACCGGTCACTCAGCATGGATAGCAATGAAGTTGATCAGAATGGAGTTGTCCTTGGTAAACCCATACTGGCTGCCCCCAGTCCCCTTCTTCATGAATTTAGGAATGGCTTCTAAGACTTGCTTGTCCTTGGCCACTAACAGGGCCAACATATGGAAAAGGAATACAAGAAATAATGAGAAGGAGCAGTCCACAGTTGTATGTATTGATGAGAAAGGAAGCAACGTGGAAAGGGAAATCCTCACTGCTTCACAGTGGAAGAATGGGAGAAGGAAAGAAGGAAATTCTCTGCATAATGTCTGTGGCTCTTCTTTCTCAGGAGGAGACACTAGCAGGTATCAAACCCCTGCTCTGCCCCAAACTGTTGAAGGAGGGTTTGATGCCCCATCTTGATGAAAAGCATGGAAATTATCTACTGGGAAGGAGTGAAGAGAAACAGGTCTTGTGTCCTTTTTCTTTTCCTAACTTGCATTTCTAAACAACTAACTTTTTTTTTTTTAAAAATCAGTATTTCATATTTATATAGTGCCTTTACAAACATATGAATGTCCATTTTGTTTCAAACTAGGGAAAGCACACATACATACTTTTATCACAAGATTGCATAAAGCAGTGTATAGATGTCACTGTCAGACAATATAATTGTTTTTAAGAGGAGGAAAGCAGTGTCGTTTTCCTCCAGCTTTGCAGGCTGAGAAGGCATAAGAGACAATAAAAATGGAGATTATCCATTTAAAAGTGTTCTAAAAGCATCTTGCAATGTTTAGTTAGTTTAAAAAATATTAAGGCAGAGAGGGAGAGAAACAAATACCATTTACATTAATTGCTATCTCACTTATACCCACAGAAGAAATAGCATCCCGTTCTAAAGAAATCCAACAAGCAAAGAGGATAATGTTAGGAGCTCTGATCCTCGTAAAGAAAGTTTTCTTTTGTTACATCTTCCAGTTCCAGAGGATTGAAGAGGAACTTTCTGTATATTCAGTAAGGGTGAAATGTATCTCATGGGACAGAGACAGAAATCTTAGTCAAAGACTGAAATAGAACGTAGGCAGTTCACAAGGCTTGTGTGGAGCCCTGTCACAGGTCGATATCTCACCTATTGAAAGGTCAAGCCATTCTGTTGCTTCAATAAAAACTACTAAATAGGACTGTCTCATTCAGTGGTGTGCCAGAAGTGTAACAGGCTTAATCTAATAATGATTTGAAATTCCTAGCTATGGTTAACCTTTAAATATTTATTTGAGCCAGTAGTGGATTTCAGTTTTTAATGCCAAAATATGATACCTGCAACAAAGTTAGCCTTAGAAATGTAGTTTTGTTGTGGATTAGCCCCAGTCAACAGCTCAGCCCCACACAGCTGCTTCCTCACTCCCCCCACAATGGGATGGGGAAGAGAATCGGAAGGGTAAAACTGAGAAAACTCATGGGTTGAGATCAAGACAGCTCACTAGGTAAAGCAAAACAATAATAGTAATAATAATAATAATAATAACAACAGTAATAATATAATGAAAAGGAAAAGCAAAAGCTGTGCACGCAAGCAAAGCAAAACAAGGAATTCACTCACTCCTTCCCATCGGCAGGCAGTTGTTCAGCCATCTCTAGGAACGCAGGGCTCCATCATCCCCAGCTTTATAAGCTGAGCATGATGTCATATGGTACGGAACATCCCCTTGGCCAGTTTGGATCAGCTGCCTTGGCTGTGCCCCCTCCCCTCCTGCCTTCTTGTGCACCCGGCAGAGCATGGGAAGCTGGAAGAGTCCTTGACTAGTTTAAGCACTGCTTATGGACACTTAGCACCTATTTAAGAACAACTAAAACATCAGTGTGCCGTCAACACTATTCTCTTACCAAATCCAAACACCCTATACCAGCTACAGTGAAGAAAATTAACTCTATCACAGCCAAAACCAGCACAAGTTTGAACTTGTTTACAGGAGTGGAAAAATCAGACTGGAACACCCCACATATCTGAGGGCATTAACACATTAAGCACTCACTTCCCACTGGGTGTTTGAACAATTCTGCATTGAAAGTATGTTATACATTGCAGTGGTCTAAAGTCCTTAATATACAGTATCAATCTTATTCAAAGTTAATTGCCTGGATTCCTCTGAACAAGTGTACAAAGGAAAGAAGAAATGTGAACTGAAGCTAAACAAAATAAATCCTGTCCCTTCCGTACCCTCAAACAACACTCAATCCCTCTACAAATTGCAATCAACTTTGCTCAAAACTGAGCAGTGAGCTGGGACTCTTTTGGGTCAACGAGCTTCAGATGAAGTCAGCACATAGAAGGTTTAGGAAGGTCTGTAAATAAGAACAAGTTACTCCAGTTCCCTTTTTCCTCAGTGGAAATAATAATTTTACAGATAAATTATTCTGAAACACACAAAAATAACCCATTTGCAATCAAGGATGGGTGAATTGTGAACATAAGGCTGTATTTATCTCCATTAACTTTGGGCAAAAATGTCTTCCTATTAACATTACTATTTTATTGATATTCTTTGTACTGATCTGGTAAAAAGAGACCGTGGGTGACAACTGAAGAGACACCTAACATGAGTATCCAACCTTACAGTGTAGGTAGCACTATGCTGTGATGAAGCATAGTATTTGTTGGTCCAGGTTTTTAACATTCTAGTAAGAATTTGCAATTTTTGAGGAACTTAAACCCTTCGCTAAGAGGGTCGGGTTTTTGAAGGAAGTTGTGACGGTCATTTAAAGCAAACAAGTAAACAAAACATTTTAGAAAGTGTACTAATCTGATGATCTAATAGTTGTACAGTAACTATTCTCTTTCAGGAATAGGTGAATTGCATGTGGTGAATGTTGTAGAGATCCAGGAGGATAAAAGCTTAGGCCACGGAACAAATAGAAAAGGCTGTATTGTAGGGATATCATGAAAATGGTATAGCTTGGGTGTTAGACATCAGTGAAAAGTCTGAGAAGATGATAGCCTGATTACAGGTCTGAGAGATTACTTCTTTACACAATAATCACAGCATGAGGGAGCAGAGAGGAGTTGGGAGGTGAAAACATTAAGAAATAAATTTTTTTTACATATTAAACTTGAATGCATATCTCATCATCCATGAAATCAATAAGTCACAAAGAAAAGATAAGCCAGCTTCTTCCTGAAGGCTTTGAAAAAGCAAAGGTAATTTACTCAGACTGTAAATAATATTCCTTTCTTGAGGGGGAGTCAGGAAAAACTTAGAACTCCTCTATACACAGATTTTTACATAATAGTATGCTGCTAAAAGTATTCAGGTTAAGTATTATATGAATAAAAGTTCCACACTTTACAAGTTTGTCCCCTACACAGTGATTATATAGTAGTGAGTGGGAATAAAAAGCAGAAATGTTTTAGTAGTGTGCAAATTCCTTCATTCATTCTTTCACATATTAAAGTGTTTTTCCCTTCCTGAGAAGGTTATTATAGTAATTATTATTATAGCAACTAATGATTTTTTTTCTTTGTGTTATAGGAGTGTCTCAAGGCAAATACTTATTTTTATTGCTTCATATCAATATTTATACATACCTCAGTCAATAATCAAAGACTTTGTGGTCCTGAGCACAACGCTGAGAAATGATTCTTTCCCTCTGAGAACTGAAGTCAGCAGCGTGCCATACAATAGCGTTCAAATAATGAATGAATGTGAACAAAATCTTGTAATGATCTTCCATTGTAACCAAAACTTTGTCCTTTCCATTACCGCCTACTTAAATCCAACCTGCAGTCAGTCCATAAGACATGGTATCATGAGAAATCCAGAAGCCGCCATAACAACTTGCAAGAACACTAGCTGTAGCAACTAATGACAATTTCCATGTCTCTTGGTCATTTCCGGACTCATAATGTGCCAAGAAACTACTGAAAAAAATGAATAAAAAACAAAGTTTGAAAAAATAAGCAAACAAAAAACCCCAAATAAAACAACAGTAAACACTCCCCACCCCACCTCACCCTCTCGAACTAAGCATGAGAACTTTGTTTACAATATCTTTTTCCCTTGGAAAATGAAACTTTAAAAGCAACTGCTGTCACATTCTTCTGGGAGATGAAAAACACCATACGAGCTTGATTTTGATCATGTATAAGGCCACTCAAGAATGTCTTAAACTGACATGAAAAAGAAATGTTTCTGTTATCTTCCTTGTTTTTCTACCAGATGAAAAGAATGCTTTATTGTACTGGATGTTAGTCTTGGTGAAGAACAGAGGTCTAACTATAGTAGATGAACAAGCAACAGCTGATTTGCTGTTTCAATCAATTCCGTTTTTTCATTTGGCTTGAAAACCTAGATAATGTTTGTGTCCAGATTTGTAAAAGTAACAAAGCCTTTTCAGAGTCATCAATTTTTAGGCACCCAACACTGATAAGTAAATTTAATGTAAACATGCTCCAAAAAGGCTGTGATGAAATTTCATGATGAGTAACTGATCTGAATGCATATCTTGGTATACATCACAGGCATGAACAGGCATTTGGAAGGAAAATCAGATTCTCATTTCTGGAGCAAATGAAATCCCTCATACATCTTTATCTCTACAGCAAAAGAATGGTATCTGCTTGAACACTTCTCATTTCCCACTATGGCTTTAAATGAAAGCAGCATCCTTTGCAGTTACTTATTTGAGAGCCAGTCAGT
This sequence comes from Phalacrocorax carbo, assembly GCF_963921805.1. NCBI lineage: Eukaryota > Metazoa > Chordata > Aves > Suliformes > Phalacrocoracidae > Phalacrocorax > Phalacrocorax carbo. The sequence continues at coordinate 24,369,110 of NC_087516.1, read as the reverse complement.
ATTGTTTGTTGCTGGGGAATATCTATGACAAGGCACAGCTGAGACAACTAGAAAAACATTTACTTTTTCATTCTACAGATGTTATGTCTTGGTTTTCATGCGTTTGGGAGAACATTAAATACTTTGCAATGACTGAATGCTTTATGAGATACTTTTTGTGCTAGAAACATTTCAGATCCAGGTGTTGGTTGTTTCCTGCATGTGTGTTTTAGGTCTATGCTCTATTCTTACAATTAAGATAGATAATATTACAGAAGTAAGGTAAATTAATTTTCAGTTGATTAAACAGAATAATTTTAATCTTTTTTAGAGTGTGTGTTCACCCATCACTAAAAGTTTGTAGAGATTGTATCTCTCCCCCTCAAGCATCCCTGTAACTGTCCTGTGAGTACACCCCTATAACAAAAACCTGGGAGATTTTTGTTTAGGTATCTTCTGCTATGCAGAAAAAGACTTGTGCAAGGATAAATGCAGTTAATTAATTCAGATCAGCTATTTATTGGTTGATTCAGCCAATTGATAGCTCGCACTACCAGGCTACTAGGGTATGCATCAGTGTGCTCACCACACCCAGCGAGGCACTGGGTGAGTTCCTTAGTCAGCTGCAGAAAGGTTAAGCTGGAGTACTGCTTGGCCTCCTTTGCTGTGGATGCTCTATACATTTGTAGCATATTCTTTTCTTTTTTTTTTTTAAATGTATTTTCTGGTGAGCATTTCCCTCCCCCCTGCAATACTGTACAATTATATGTCTCTGTTTTTACTTTTCTTACCTTGCATGGCTTCAGCTTATAGCCTTTCTCAGACCTTGGCAATGATATTTTCTGTAAAGCTAACCCAACAACACACAGCTGTTCTCCACCAAACTGAGGTTTTCATTAAACACCTTTGAGCTTAGAGTTACCCACCCTTGAGATGGACTTTCCAATTCAAATACCGATGATAGTGTAAAACTTTATTTTTCTTGCAAGGGTATGACATTCCATGTACTGTGTATTGTGACTAAATTTAGGTATTATTTTCATTATTTTCAAAACTTTTAATCCTTTGAAATTATGGACTTTATTTGTTGCAGGAAAAAAAAAACCAGGGAAGTAGGATTTTTGCTATTGTCTTTCATAAGTGTTAAATATTAACACATTCTCATGTTACCTTTAAAATCTTTCAAAATCCAGACAGTATGGAAGGTGCGTTCCTTTGGAGGAAAGCAATAATACTGCTGTATTTGATCCAATGAAATTAATTTCAGGAAATTAATATATTTTTACAAAGACAGAAAAACTAAAGTATTTTAATATGATTTTTCCCTATTTCCTGAAGAAATGAATTTTACTGCCTCTTTAGTTTGTGTAGATGATTAACAACATGATGAGGTCAGACTTTTTACTTCCCTGGAGCAGAGATTTACTGCTCCTAGAAGATGTTCCTTTACTTGTTAAGCAAAGCTGTTAGTAGAAAAATATACCTATCCTATATGATATGGGATGAGTAGCAGCTCAGTAAAGGGAGCCTCGATAAAGCTGCTATTACAAAGTTATAAAACCTGGGAAGATTGCAGCAAAAGCTGTGCTGAGACAGAAATTCTCTGTAAGCTGAAACATAACTGTATCAGTGCAAAAGTTCTATTCTTCAAAAAATGTGAGGAAACCTTGGGTTTTTAATAATGAGGAACTAGTCTTGTGTTTCAATTGTGTAATATATTTGTCTTTATGTTGGATTTTTTTAAGAGCAACACAACCTGATAAACCTGATTAACCCAAAGAGACTTATTAAATAGGGGGGTCAGCAGAATCACTACCATGGACTTCCGGAGGGCAGACTTTGGCCTGTTCAGGGCACTGGCTGGGAGAGTCCCTTGGGAGGCAGTCCTGAAGGGCAAAGGGGTCCAGGACGGCTGGGCTTTCTTCCAGAAGGAAGTCTTGCAGGTGCAGGAGCAGGCTGTCCCCATGTGCCACAAGACAAGCAGGCCAGGAGACAACCGGCATGGCTGAACAGAGAGCTTGTGCTGCCACTCAGGAAAAATAATGAGTGTATCATTTTTGGAAGAAGTGGTAGACAACTCAAGAAGAGTACAGAGACTCCATCAGGTCTTGCAGGGAGAAAATTAGACAGGGAGAAGCCCAGCTAGAACTCAACCTGGCCACTGCTGTAAGGGATAACAAAAAATGTTTTTACAAATGTATTAACAACAAAAAGAGAACCGAAGAGAATCTCCACCCTCTATTGGATACGGAGGGGAACATTGCCACTGAGGATGAGGAAAAGGCTGAGGTACTTAACACCTTCTTTGCCTCAGTCTTTAACAGTCAGACCAGTTATCCATGGGGATATTCAGCCCCCTGAGCTGGAAGGCAGGGATGGGAGTGGAATAAACCCCCCCATAATCCAGGAGGAAGCGGTTTATGACCTGCTGTGCCACCTGGACACTCACAAGTCCATGGGGCTGGATGGGATCCACCCGAGAGCACTGAAGGAGCTGGCAGAGGAGCTCTTCAAGCCACTCTCCATTCATCAACAGTCCTGGTTAACAGGGGCGGTCCCAGATGACTGGAGGCCTGCTGATGTGATGCCCATCTACAAGAAGGGCTGGAAGGAGGATCCAGGGAACTACAGGCCTGTCAGCCTGACCTCAGTACTCAGTACTGAGGAAGATTATGAGTGATACATCTTGAGTGAGCTCACCAGGCAAGTGCAGGACAACCAGGGGATCAGGCCCAGCCGGCATGGCTTCATGACAGGCAGGTCCTGCCTGACCAACCTGATCTCCTTCTACAACCAGGTGACCCACCTAGTGGATGAGGAAAAGGCTGTGGATGTTGTCTCCCTGCACTTTAGCAAAGCCCTTGATACTGTCTCCCACAGCATCCTCCTAGAGAAGCTGGTGGCTCATGGCTTAGACAGGTGTACCCATTTCTGGGTAAAAAACTGTCTGGGTGGCCAGGTCCAGAGAGTTGTGGTGAACGGAGCTAAATCCAGTTGGTGGCCGGTCGCAAGCAGGGTTCCCCAGGGCTCAGTGTTGGGGCCAGTCTTGTTTAATATCTTTATCAATGTTCTGGATGAGAGGATCGAGTGCACCCTCAGTAAGTTTGCAGATGACACCAAATTAGGCAGGAGTGTTGATCTGCTCAAAGGCAGGAAGGCTCTGCAGAAGGATCTGGACAGGCTGGATCGATGGGCTGAGATCAGTTGTATGAGGTTTAACAAGGTGAAGTGCTGGGTCCTGCACTTGGGTCACAACAACCCCATGCAACACTACAGGCTTGGGAAAGAGTGGCTGGAGAGCTGCCCAGTGGAGAAGGACCTGGGGGTGTTGGTTGACAGCCGGCTGAATATAAGCCAGCAGTGTGCTATCTACAACTACCTGAAAGGAGGTTATAGTGAGGTGGGTGTTGGTCTCTTCTCCGAAGTTACTAGCAATAGAACGAGGCGAAACAGCTTCAAGCTGCATCAGGGGAGGTTTAGATTGGATATTAGGTAAAATTTCTTCACTGGAAGAGTGGTCAGGTACTGTAACAGGCTGCCCAGACAGTCACCATGCATAGAGGTATTTAAAAGGCATGTAGACGTGGCACTTCAGGGCATGGTTTAGGAGACATGGTAGTGTTTGATTGATGGTTGGACTTGATGATGCTGGAGGTCTTTTCCAACCATAATGAATCTATGATTCTGTGGTTCTAAATCTTTAGAAATATATGAATATTCTTACTATTACATGGCTTTTAAGCCACAATGAAGTATATTTTATTTAAAATGTAACTAAGGAATTGAGGGTCTTTTGATTGTTTTTATTTTTAGAGCTGTAATCACACATGATAACCATCTTGTAAAAATATTTGCAGCTGCATTCCATATTAACATTCTGCGATTACGAGATTACATACTGTTATGGTTTTATCTGGGATAGAGTTAATTTTCTTCAGCGTAGCTGGCTTAGTGCTGTGCTTTGGACTTAATACGAAAATAATGTTGATAACACACCAATGTTTTGGTTGTTGCTGGGTAGTGCTTGTACTAGTCAAGGACTTTTACAGCTTCCCATGCTCTGCCAGGTGCACAAGAAGCTGGGAGGGGAGGGGGCACAGCTAAGAGAGCGGATTCAAACTGGCCAAAGGGATATTCCATATCATGTGAATTCATGCCCAGTATGTGAACTGGGAGGAGCTGGCCAGGGGAAGGAGGCAGCAATCGCAGCTTGAGGACGGGCAGTGTCAGTCGGCAGGTGGTGAGCGGTTGTATTATTTGTGTTTGTTTTTTTTCCCTTTCCCCCTTTTCCTTTTTATTATATTATCATTGTTATAATAATAATAATTATTATGATTATTATCTTATTGTAATTATTACACTATTCTTATCTCAACCCGTATGTGGTTTTTTTTTTTCTTTTCCAATTCTCTCCCTCATCCGACAGGGGTGGGAGGAGTGAGCGAGCGGCTGCGTGGTGTTTAGTTGGCCGACTGGGACTGAACCACAATACATGCTTACTATGTAGTATGATTTAATGTAGAGGTAGATGTTATATATATACATATAATCAGCCATAAATATTTGGAATATATATTTAATCGGTTAAGATGACATTAGCATTTCCAGCAATCACTGCTTAGCGTTGGAGCATGCCCAATGCAGGAGAAATTCTCAACAATTAATCTCTTCTTTTCTTGCGTGCAACAGATGTAGTCAAACATGCTAAGATACCTAACATATTAATAATTTTTCTTCAAAACATATAAAAATTATTTCTACTAGCTTTTAATAGATTTGTAAAACAAATATGTTTTTAATTACCTACTTTTTAAAGGGTTATTCAAATATTGCAGGTGTTTTTTATAACTGTGTGTGATAAGATCAATACAAATTCTGACTGGGTGAAACACTTTTGTTAAGTGTGTATTTTTTAAATATTTCTTTATTGTTTTTGATGAAGCAAGTTATATATTTTATGTTCTGAAGGCTTTCTTCCATTAAATAAAACAGTTGGTAACTTTGATAACCTTTGCTATTACTCCACTCATTCATCCAAGGCAAAGAATCTTATATGTAGTTATGACTGAAAATTACACCCAAAACTCTTAAAAGGAGGAGGAGAGGATACAGAATATAATACTAGGAAATGCAGAAATCTTTGATCTCCAGAACGTCACACAGAGAAATATCGCTTTCACACAGACCATATCCTGTGTGTATATTTCAGGACAGGTAGATGTCTATATCTGTGGCCTTTGAACCAGTAGTATTATAGTAGATACTTACATATTCAGTATCTTTATATTCTGAAGTGCATGCATTATTCACTTACTTCTGCAACAGGCAACTCAGGAACACGACTGAATTATGTAAATATAGGCTTGCACTGAGAATTCATCCTTGTAATTTTTTATAAATTTAATTCTCTTCAGAGGTAACAAAATAAAACCATAAAGTAGATGCACAGAAGAATATCCAGATGCCAAACTGAAGAAAAAACAGAACAAAATGGGAGGTCTCTTGGCAGCATGCACCTCATATTTGGCTGCTTTTCAGAAGTTTCTTTGAGAAAAAGAAAATACTTTAAGTCTGAAGAGATACAACACAGCAATAGCGAAGTATAACCTCTGGGCAAGTTTAATTGAATAAGAGTAGATGAGGCTCTATTGCATGTCCCAGTTCAGCAAACCATTTAAATATTGCTGGGAATTTTTGTTGATTTTTCCTATTTGATGCGGTAAACATCCATTACACATTAAAAGAGTACACAAATATGCCACTGATCCTCTGGTCCTTGATAGGGTGCCAGCCACTCAGTACCAGCATTTGCATAAACAGCTGGAGTTTTTCTGGACCTATTCCTATCAAGTAGCTGGATGCCTTCCTGATTGTTTGTACTTCACCGTATCTCCAATGAGCTAGCTTGTTTATGATACATTTGAAAACTTCATAGAGAGAAATGGATACATTCTTTAGTCACATTTAATTTTAGCAGACTTCGAGATGAATTTAGTAGGGAAGGTGGTCTGGAACATGCAGAGTAAGCTGTTCTCTGCATTTTCATAGGTTTACTAACAGACATGGGGAAATCTCTAGCTTACAGTGATCTGTTCTTTTCCCAAACAGAATTGTTCTATGCGTCAGTGATTTAAGCTGTTCTCCATGAAAAAAAAAAAAAACAAAACCAAACCCAAAAAACCCCCCACTAAAACCAAACCAGTATATTTCCTAATACACTAAAAGTTTCTTGGTACTAAAGTCACAAAGTTAGTAAGATGAATGTGACTCTGTATGAAAAGACTTGCAAACTAAAAACATTGCTTACTTAAGAAGAAATTACAGCAGTGTAGAAGCAATTCTTCTAATTTCATGTTTCATTATCTATTGAGCAGGTAGTAGTTTTGTTCTCATTTCTTTATATCTAATAAGAATCTGTGTGACAGATTTATGCTTTGGGAGTATAAGATAGTCTACAGTGGACCATGCTATACACGGAGTGATTTTTGATAGTCTGTGATGATCCACAAAAGTCAATGTTCCATGATCTGAAATTGAAGGAAAGATAAATCTGTTTTAAAATTACTTATCTTTATTTTCCCAACTTTGTTAGAGAGTTGTCACAGTATACTAAGTTAACAAGATGAATACCTGTATCCTTAATTCAGTTTACAATAAAAATATATAAAAGTACAAGAAATGTAACTAAACGGTTTTGTAACAGTAGCCTTCATTTCTGAAAAATAAAAGCTATATAATTCTATTTTAGCAAATAAAACCAGTGTATTTTCGGAATGTTTAAAAAGCTGGAGAACTGTATTTTAAATAAATAAATACTTAGAGCAAGAATGAAACCTTCACAAGGTGGGAACAAACAGAGAGCAGTTATTAGATCTCCTATGAAGGACAATATATAATGACAATGAGATTTGAGAGAATATGAATGAAAAAACAGGAGTATGAAATATTTAAAGCAAACTAGAGAAAACCAATTAAAAAGTGTTCTAATAGAACAAAAGATTGATTATGGCTAAGGATAGTATCAGTTTATCATAGTTTATTGATTTTGGTTGTATTGTTTAATGTGGAGGTCATATGATGGAGAAAGACTAGAGAAATCACGCTGAAAAAATCAATGATAGAGAATTTATGGTAGAAAAAGTCATTCTCTCAGCCAAACTTCCCTGACTGGAGAACAGCACAAGTTTAGAGGTGTGCATGAACCTGGAAGAAATGAAAGATTTAGTTGCTAGCTTTTGAGGATTGTCATACACATTTATTGTCCAACAGACAATAAAAGTCCAACAGACAGTCCAATTTTTACAATGCTGAGATGGAAAACTGGCTTCTGTATTTCAACCAAGTGTCCCTATCATCGTGGCTCATTCTCAGCTGTAGAATAAATTAATTAACTGTTCTCTAGTCAATTACACATTAAGACAGAAAAAAGTAGGAACACAGACTGAAAGAATGAAATCCTTTGAAGATTGTTTTCACTGTTAACTAATTTTCTTTTGTAGAATAAAACCCAAACATCTGAGAAGTGAAATTTAAAGACCCTGTTCCAAAATCTATAGGCATGTATCTAATTAGAATCACATAAAATCACCACTGTTTGTCCACAGTGAAATGAAATGGAAGCTGTGGGAATGGGAAACAAATCCAGTAAAAAGCAGTTGCTGATATTACATAAGTGGATGTTAGTTTTATAAGGGGGTTAGCTGTTTTAACAAGCAATCTCTTCTGAAGGACTGTAAAGTGTTTAAGAGTAGAGGTGCTGTTTTTAATTTGATTTCTTATCACTGCAGTTTTAGTTAGCTATCTTAGATATCTATTAAAAAAACCCATATTGACAAAAAATATTTACTTGACTACAAGATCAAAGAATCAAGATTAAAGCAGGATATGGCAGAATGTGGCAGGAAAGAATAATTAGATTCTTATTCTGCAAATATTCAATTATAATACTTCAACAATACGCCATCCTGAAGTTTAGTCTAAATTTTCCCTCATTTAATTTAAGCTCATCATCTGGTTACATATTTTACACTATATTAAGTAATGCCTTATAGAAGTTTTTATCAAACTTTCTGTTCTGACACCTCTTCCTTACCTCCTTCCCTGCTCTTCAACTAACACAAATGTCATGGTGCCAATAATCAGTTAGAAGTTTCTTGTTTCTGGTGTTCCTCTTTCTTTTTTTGGTGGCAGCTTCATGAGGAGCTTTAAATAGAACCCCCTGGAAGGATTGTTTTTTGCTGCCTAGTATTTTGTACAACCTAAGAAACCCCCTCTTCTTTGGTAGCACCTTGCAGTTGTGAAATCTCCCTTTTCCTGAGCCACCATCAGCAGTTCTAATCCATGTTAGCACTAGATATATTTGTGCTGCTCATAACACTCTGACATCTCTCTGTCAAATTGATTCCTTTCTAACCTTCTGGAGCTTTCTGACATTGGAAATAGCATTACAGTTAAAATCTTGTTATGGGCAAAAGAACACACTATATATTTGAAGGTAAGAATTTGGTATTAGTCAATGGATCTTTTAGCAGTCTAATAGTCTAATTCATTTAATTAATGCAGAGAAGACCCATTAATAGCAGAGGTATTAATAAAAGGAAAACCCAGCTAATCTCGCCTCCTTTTTTTAGCATCTACCCCTTTTCTCTGGTATTATGCTCACCTCTGAATGTCCTTCTGGATCCCAAGGTTGACAGATTTGGTCTTTCTCAAGCAGAAATTGTGGGGGGAGTTGCAACAAGTTGTCACAATCACTCCACAGGTCCTCACTGGGAGGCGCATGATCTCTATAGTACAGATTTCTTCTCCATCAGTCTTGGGGTCTTCTTGGGAGATGCTAATGTTTTTCTGTCACAATCTGCTTCCTTGTCTTTTGTGTCTAGCTCAAGTCTGAAAGTTGCACCCGAGCCTCCCCCAACTGCTGCTGACAGCAAGGGCAATTGCTTGTTGTGCCATGACCTCCTCCATTGGTCAGACTTGACCATGATTGTCATTCACAGAGCTTAAGCACAAGCTGGTGAGACAGTGGTCACTTGGCCACCAGCCTGTTGCACAAACAAGCTGAAAACAACTCAAGCCACACTAAGCCCAGGGATCCTGTACTGTCACGTCAGTGCTACATCTCTGGCCTTTTACTAATAACAGCAAAAATTTTACTTACTGTACTACAGTAGGAAACCTACAGAGAATTATCTGCTTATTTTTGCGCTCTCAGACTTTTTTAGGGTAAATTCTATAGCTTTTAATAGATTTCAGCTCCTCCAGAGAACTCACACAGCCTAAATCCTGTTCCTTCCTTGTTTTATTCTCTCACTGTTTATTGGTCCTGAATTCCCTGTCGTCTCTGAGTTGGCACAGGTTAGACATAACTTATCCATCATAAGGCTTCCATACTCATTTTACTTAGTCATTAATCCGAAATTCCATATGCTGCTGAGCAAGCTGTATGTATTAGTTTTGCCATCTTCCTTAATACTTGATGCTTTGATTATTTACATTTTGTATTTTCTTCATAATCCATACTGGATTTCAGAAGCAGCAACATGTATTTTGTTTGGTGCTTTTAAGACAGATGTTTATTTTGGCAATCTGGCTCATTCATACAGTGCAGAAAAAAGAGATCTTGAACACACATAAAATGAAATGAGGCTTCGAAGTAGTGTCAGCCTCAAGACTGTTTTGCATTTTGCAGAACATATATGGAATCATCTCCGTTTTCTGGTCTTTGTAGAGAACTACCTGGGATTTGGTAAATATTACTCAGCAGTTGTCTTGGCAGTGGTTAGCTTTATTTTTATTTTAGTGGTATTTTAAGATTTTAACTGCTTTTTTCAACATTATTTAAGGATACTTAGTTTAGAAAAATATACTAGCAAGACTCTTCCATTTTGAAGTCAATATTTATCTAGATTCTTCTCAGACTACCAGCATATGAAATTTGGGACAGTCTGTTTCTTTGTTTCTTACTCCTCATTATCTTTCCTGCATTAATTCTGATGGCAGTTGTCAATGTTATTTTCCCCTTCCTATCACGTACCGTTTTATGTTTTCAGTCAGTCATTTTAGTGGTTGTGTGTTATTTGCTTTGTGAAGCAGGCATCTTGCCATGAACGTATAAGAAATTTCTTTCAGCTCACATCCAGCATATTTGCTTCCCCCGGTGATCATTTTTACTTTTCCGTATTTACTTGATGACTTCTGTCTGAGGCAGGCTTTACTAGTTGGCTGAACTTCAGATGATACTACATTAGCATAGAGAGTTCTATCATGTGACTCAAGTTTACCAAATTCACCCCAAATTCACTGTTCCTGTACAGTCAGATTTTCATGGAAAATAAAATACCTTTGAAAATTATATTCTTTCTCAGTCTTTTGTCAAATTAATAAAGTAAGATGGTTAGTTAATATTGGCGGACTCCATTTTAAGCTCATCGTAGGTAGCAGAGATTTATTCATTAATATCAAAATACAAAAAAAAAATCAAAAAGAAAAATACAAGGCAAACCCAATGTTCAAAGCTTCTGTTTAAGCTTAAATTTAAAGTTAGATGTAGATCAGTCTGGAAGTTCCTTGAAGGTTGCAGAGCCTGGATGAATATTCATCCATCACTGCAGAAGGTAAGTTTGACTCCTGCAACAACCTAACTTCTTCTTTGCTTCATTTTATTTTTTAATGGGAATTTCTTGAGGCTCTATTTTGATAGGTCTTTGTGTGTACGGTTGGTTTCCTTAACATCATCAGACTTCCCCATTGTTCACACCCTTTTGCATTTTTTACTGTGCCTTCTTTTATTGCAGTGATACTCCATTTTGTGATATTCTTTGTATACCTTATTAAATAAAAGGCAGAGGCTCCTTTTTTAGAAATGAGTGGTAACAACTGCTTGCAGCTACGGAGGGAAAGATATGGCCGCCAAACATTTAGGGAAGTAACAGGTCATACGGTGCTTCCAATTGTGTTTACCTTTTCCTATCATGCCTGCTTCTTAAATTCTGAAGCCAATACCCTCATTCATAGCTATAATGATGAACAGTTAAGAAGAGGCTGTCAGATGGATTCTTTTTACACTTTTTTTTTGTCTAATGAACAACCTACTTCCATTTGGATTCTCAAGAAAGAACATTTTTTTCCTATTGTACTGTGTAAGTAAGAGGTATATAAAAATATTTCCTATACATTTGTCTGAGCATAGATTTTATGGAATTTTGCTTCAGTTCAATTCTGCCTGAAAACAGTAGCCAACCAACACATTTTTTTTCCCCCAAGTTTTGGAGCAATAGTCAGCTTCTGTATATGGAGACATATCTATCTCTCAAATTAAAAACCAAGCTTTTTTGTTTTACTTCCCCTTCCTCAACTCCCAAAGTTTTATGTGCATTCTGTTGTAGGCAAAATATCTTTTTCTTCTTCTAACAATTTCCAGGGAGACTGGAATGGCCATATATATGACAGTACAGGTATAATTGATAACACAATATTTTTAAGGTTTTTTGTTTTAATGGAGATGGAAGTCCTTTTTACATTTGATAACAATGTCTAAAGCTAGCCATTTCTACGTAAATTTTTCCTTCATTCAACTAATTTTATTTGGGGATTTATTTTTTCCTCTGTTTTTCCTGCAAAAATCCATAGGTATGTAATAAAGACCAAGAAATGCCTCTTCAGTTTTCGAGGAATGCTGCAAAAGACTGGAAATGAGGGGAAGAAAAATGCTACTTTGAGTATAGGTCAGGTTACTTCTGTTCACTTAATCCTCACCTTCTACCCATGAAAGCCCAGCCTCATATATGCATTAAGCTTTGGACTCTCCCTGTAACTCTTGGTGGTAGCAAAGACTGAAAGAGAACAAACCATTTGCCGTTACATTTCCAGAGACAGTCCTTTGGAAAACAAAGGTGTGATTTTAAAGTGAGGTTTTAGGCAGGAACAACTGAGTTTTTGTAAGTAAGAATAATGAATTAAAAAGAGTAAGAAATTAACGTATTTGGAAAGTGACCACGGGATTTTATATGTGAAAGGTTATTATTTTCCCCAGCAAATGTGATGTATGTCACAGGATGGGAAATCTTTTGTGGAACTGTTGAGAGCAAAGCAGAAGTATGCACTAATGATTTAGCAAAGCTTGGACAGTTTCCCAAAGTTATTTTGCTGTTTTGCAAGCAATTCAAATGCCTAACACTCCATGCTCTACAGAAAAGCTGGTATCTGCATAGTAATTTTAGCTGATTTCTTCTGGCATGGTCTCATTAAGCCTTGTCATTTACAACTCCAGATTTGGATTGTCCAAGCATTTTAGAACAGCAGACAGTAGCTAATTCTGGATATCTATTAATTTTATTGGGCAAATAATAACAATTTCTAGGCATTAGAGCTTGTTTGTTAAATGCTCAGAGCCCTGCATGCCCCCACAGGCATGACTGTTCATGTTCCCCCTAGACTGCTCCCCCGTTTCAGCCCTACCAGGCCTGAAAGATGCAGAGGAAGATGCAGAGAAAAGCTTCAAGATTATAATTGCTGAGAGGGTTTCCTAAAAAAAAGCTTCTAACTCTTTAGGATGTGGCATGCAAAAGCATTTAAGAAATGGACCTGAAATTAATAAACAGATATGTTGAAGCTTCAGTGTGCTCCTGATTAAAATAATAGCTGATATTACAAATAAAATAGTTTCTTTCTGTCTTTTTGGGGGGTTACAATACAGGCTCCAAGCGGTTCAACCATTTTTCTGGTATTTGTCTTGTAAGAATTGAAATTAGTTTCTCCTTAGCTGAGGAAGGAACTAGGGCTGTCTGAGCTTGGTTTTCAGCAGCTGCATTACCACAGCTAATCCATCGTGCTTCTCTCCAGAAAAGCCAGTTCTGCAGTGCATTAGATATACATTCTAACTTATCTGATTCTCTTCCCTCTTCTAGCGTTATAATAGCTGCAATAGAGTAAAAGGTTAATTGTGGGCTAATACACTTTACGATAGGTGAACATAAATGTGTGTGCAGTTCCAGGAACTGGTGACTGATAGGGGAGAATAAATCAGATTTCATGCTCATTCTGATTTTTTCACTGGAAAGAATATATATTAGTAGAAATAATTTCAGAAATAAACAGAAGTATATTGAAAAAAAAAAGATATAAAATTGGCATGGTCCTTTGAGAGCAAGAATGAGACCATTTTCAACATGTTAGGAATCCCACCCATTTTTTATTGACCTGAAAATATTCTGTGTGAGCAGCATGTCATAGTGACTGAGCAGTATTAACTATAGCAGGAGAGCACAGGAGTATGCCAGCAATGCACTTATAACTGCAGTTGGACAATTTGTGTGTGAACTTCCATATAAGTCTCCCTTGTTCAATTTGGTGCCTTACAGGAATGTCCAATGCTCTTAATAAGCTGTCAAGAGAAACAGAGTAGCTGGAATGGCTAAAATGTTCCTGGGGCTTGGGTTAGTATCTCTGCTGGGATTACATTCTGCTGTGGTGCCGCACCATGTGATTTCAGGCTCCATGAGTATCCACTTCTTTTAAGACTTACATTCAAGTACAATGTTTTCTTGTACGTTTTATGTTTAATTATCATTCTATTTCCCAATAAATAATATTTTACTGTAAGTTTACAGTAGCAATTTACATTACCATGTGGCTCAAAAAGTTAATTTATTTTTGGTTTGGAGGGTTTCTGTTTGACAGCGTCAGCTGTATTTTTTTGAACTTGATTTACAAGACATCAGTTGCTGCTTCTTCACAAATATGTCACCTCATTTAGCAGACTGCTCAGGACTCTGATTACATTCTACTGATTTTAACCATGTAAAAATTAAGCATATAAAACAAACTAGTTATATTTATCTTGCTAGTCACAGCTAGTCACGCAAAGAGAAAGAAAATAATTAAATGATTAATTTACTATGTTTTAGAGGCATTATTATCTATTCGTAAGAATTATCTTTATAAGGTGTTGTGTCTCAATTGATGACCAGTGTAACCTATTATCGTAATCCAGAAGCTTAATTTTTAGGTGCTTATAATGATGAGATAGTCTCGCCCTCCACCTAATTTAGGGACTTATGGTTTAAAGTACACACTATTCTGAATCTTGAGGTCTCCTTGGTTGCCATTTAATTCACTCCTTGGAATATTTGTCTTACTTCCTGGTCCTAGAACTGCCCAGAAATGAAGTATTCTTCCTAGGAGCTTTACTCTACAACAAACTGATATTTCTTATTATTCATTTTTCTTTATCAGGGATAAATTTGGAATAGTTTTTTCCAAAGACAAAGCATATTTATTGAGGTTTTGATAAAGCATAACATATGAACCATTCTATTAATTCTGTGCCTTCACAGAATCCTGGCAACAACAGCAAGGTAGACCAAAGCGTGGAAATATTTTCTTTAATAGCAAAACAATGCTCATGATCTAAAAGTGGTTACTGAAAATTTCCTTTTAGTCCTGACTGTGATTGACTTCTCCATACAGTGCTGGATTATGTCACATGAAAAGAGGCCTGATAACGCTTGCTTAACCTTGCTTACAATTACTATTCTGCTAAAACTAGTCACTATTGCTACATATTATTTTAATGAATCACATCCACTCCTTGTATGTACCCAGGTAAAAGACTCTTTGACTTTGCTACTTTAAATTAATGTGGATAGTGAACCCAATGTGCATTACCATAAAGAATGAGCTGAAAAGTTGGAGTTGTCTAATCTCTATAGGTATCTGTCGTTTCATTTTACACTCTCTGGATGATGGACATTTGCAGAAGAGTGAATTCCCTTTAAAGTTTCAAATAGAATCAGGACATTTGTTCAGCCTCCACTCTGTCCCTCTTGTACCGAGCATACTCTCTAAGGATTAAAGAACTGTTACTTGTCACCTTTATCTGCCAAATCAAGAAGGAAGTACATATACTGTTCCTCTTGATCATTAAAAGATTTGAATCTCAGTTGCCTTTGGAAGACTCCCTGTGTTTGTAAAGGATGAATCTTTTACTGACAGAATAGGCAAAGGCAATAGAAGATCTAACTTTGTATTCTTCCCTTTCAAACTTATTGCTGTGTTTTAGAAATATCTCAAAATTCAGGGTTGTTTTTTCCTGATGATAACACTGTCTAACATACGTGTTTCCTCACTGGATGAATATAAAGTCAACTAAAGCAACAAACATATTCTTTACCCTCTAAATCATCTCTTTTATAAAATTAAAATTTATTTTTAAATATATAAAAATTTAATTCTCTCTAATAATCTATCAGCAAATTCATTCCCTGGAATTCAAGAGCTATGCAGCCAGAAAAATGGATGTCTGCTCAGCAGCATGTCCATGTTGATTCTTTTAAAAACTATCATAGAATTATTTGTATTTGATCAAGATTGGAGTGCTTTCATTAAGTGCTGTAAAATTTCACCTTTGGAACAAAATGGTAAGAACAAATTTAAGGGCAAAGAAGAGAACAAAACCTCTGGTTTCATATTATCTGTGAAAAATGAATTCTGAATGAATTGCTAGCAAAAAAAAAAAAAAAAGATAAAAAGTGAAAATTATAGTAAGTCCAGGAACTATCCTACTCTGCTGCATCTCTTTCCTTAGCTGTCAGCAGAGTCAGCATTGAATCAGGCTTCTCTTTTTCTACAAAGAAACAGGTTGCAGAAACTGGAAAGAATACAGATTTTTTTCTATGAGTGATTTCTGATCTAGTAATGCCAGTAACATTTTTGCGTCCTGTTTTGTTTAAAATCTCTACCTGTTTGTCTTAGTCTGGAAAGAGTAGGTTAGTTGTATTTTAAAACTATTTCCAGGAAAAGAGATATTTTGACTGAGGAGACCGAGGTGAAGTGACTATAGTGGTTAGATATTGACACTAATTACATTAAAAGTAAATATGATTTACATTTTGTCTTGGGAAACGGAATATCCTTGATGTCTTGGTGTCTCTGTAATGAAATTGGATTTTCTATTTAAAAGAAATGCCAACCACAGTTTAAATTGGCAATTATGGCCATCCCAAATGATTTGGTATATATCCAGGGTTTGCTATCCAGGAGTCAGACAAAATTATCTTCATGGTCCAACTTATCCATGTAAGATACGAATTTACAATTGCTAAAGGAAAAATTTTGATGTAAGAAAATTAGGGAAAAACCCTACCTACTGAAGTCTATTAAGAATTATGCCCCTTTTTAATTATTTTATTTTGGAGCTGTAAACTGCTAAGAAAGCCTTTCACTTTCTGAAAGAAGCCCTTCTGTGAGAGCTGCCATCCTGAAATTTGTAAGAACATTTTGAGGAAACTTCATACAAACAGGAAAAACTAAATCAGTGGATGTCTTTCACAAGATCTCATCCTGCATCAGAGATAACTTAGCTATAGGAATGCTTTGCTGAAAGACATCTGTGTTGTGGGGATGAAGTCAGAAAATTGCGCAGCCAGCCTTGGCACAGGCAAAGCGACCACACTAGAATTTCCCCGCTGCCCTTCCTGTCTGCGTAGTGTGAATACCTGTGTTTACCTAGCATCTAACAATGTTCACATGCAAAAATATACATAGGTTTGATTACATTTGGTCCATTAAGTATCCATGTAATAACCAGTGTAGCCACCAGTATTTTAAAAAACAGTAATAATTTTGCCATGTTGTGCTGAGGTAAGAGACAAACCTTAGCAGTATATAAACAACTTGATATTCAATTATATAATTTGAATTGAGATCTGTACATACTAAGAGCCAGAGAAAGCTGTGATAAAAGCTTGTGCAGAGCTTTCCCTTCCACTGGATGTTCTGTAAGCAGGGACTTATGATGAGGGCTTTTTAATATAAAGCAAAACAAGATGTACTGCTTATTTGGATGCTTGGGTAGAATCAGATAAAGGTTACATGAGAAATAAGTTAATGGACTGAAGTTTATAGCTGTGTGTATAACTGTCAAATCTCTGTGTCAATTACCTTTCTCTTCTGCTGGCTGGAATGCAAAAATCCAATAAACTGTTAATAAAAAAGGAAAGGTCATATGTAAATACCGCAAATCTTGAAAATGAACAAGAAAAATATGATAGTTTGCACATGAATGTCATTTAATATTCTGCTTCATGGTGTCTAAAGTGGGGTGGGACTTACGTGTTTTTATCAAAGTATGGTGAGAAAACGTTCTATTAAAAAAAGATTTGCTTTAAATCTGAAAACAACTGTTTGATCACTAATTGGCTGTTTGTTTCTTCAGCTTAGAAAGAATTTTTTTACCTTATTAAGAAGACTCAAAAATAAAGACTGATTTAGTTATTCTAATAATTCACCAAGAGCTTTTACAGTAGAATATACATTTTCTCAGTCCACCTGAGCACATGCTTGCTTATGTATTTTTATTTACACTGAAATATATTGGTAGCATACTTTCTAAAAGAAAAGATGAAGGGGTTTTGCAAGAAGCCTGATTCCATGCTCAGAAGGCTGAAATTTGTACAAGTGCCAGCTTCAGTGAAGTCATTATTGCCTGTATTTTGTTCCTGAAAACAATATTATACTTTTATCTTTAAAAACTGACATTCTCCAGATACCTGAGTGATATGCATTTATTTAATTTTAATTAAATAGAAAAAAACCCTATATATGTATTTGTTGTGTTGTAGCCCCAGTCATCAGCTAAGCACCACACAGCTGCTCACTCACTCCTCCCCCTCCGGTGGCATGGGGGAGAGAAGCTGAAGAGCAAGAGTAAGAAAACTCCTGGGTTCAGATAAGAACAGTTCAATAGTAATAGTAATAGTAGCAGCAGTAGTAGTAGTAATAATAATAACAACAATAACAACAAAAACAACCAGAGAGAGAGAGAAAGAAAACCCAGGAAAAACAAGTGATGCCACCGCTCACCACCCACCGACTGATGCCCCACCAGTCCGCAAGCAGTGATCACTGGCCCCCCCACCAACTCCCCCAGTTAACATACTGGGCATGACAGTACATGATATGAAATATCCCTTTGGCCAGTGGCCAGTCTGAATGAGCTGCCTTGGCTGTGCCCCCTCCCCTCCCGGCTTCTCGTGCACCCGGCAGAGCATGGGAAGCTGGAAAAGCCCCTGACTAGTGTAAGCGCTACTTAGCAACAACTAAAGCATCAGGGTGTTATCAGCATTATTCTGATACTAAATCCAAAACACAGCACTATACTAGCTACTAGAAGGAAAATTAACTCTATCCCAGATGAAGCCAGGACAGTATTGTAAACATAGTGGCCTATAAGTCTGTGGTGGTTGACTGCGGCCCGTATCACTCTGGAGTTTTCCTTCCTGTTTCTTTCTCTCCTTCCATTGTAGATATAGTATAAATATATTGGATGCTTTCGTAGTACTGCTTGCCTATTTAAGAAATTACTATTTTTCTTCTTGGCTGTTAAGCAGTACCACTAAGGAATATCATCTTACTATTTGTAACTAGAAGAGATTTTTGTTGAGAAGGCAATTTTCTCTGAGAATGAGCTTCAGGCAGTGGATTAGTTTAGAAGTGACCTGTAAGATGGGTGCTTTGTAATCAACACATGAATAAAAAGTCCCACTGCTTACCTTCAAAACATCATCTTGATATCAAAGATGCTCTAAAATTAGAGTGATTATCCACTTATTTTTCTAAACAGAAAGATAAATGATGGCTTTAATCAAGAATAAGCATAAAAATAAATCAGGAAGGACACAGGGTAAGTAGCCATAGGATTACATTGTCACAATAACAAATACCTTCTTGGTACCTTGTTTTTAAAGGGTATTTTTGTTATATTTTTTAATATAGCTTAATTTTATGTGCCATTGAATTGAGTGGTAGAAGGCAAAGGTCGTTAGAGCCTTTGGACACCTAGGGTACTCTATTCCTTTGTGAAAATAATATAAAAATGTTATCTTCAAGAAAAAATTTGATTTTTCCTTAAAGAGTGTAACTTCTGAATTACAGAAAATTTACATCAAGAAAGAGTTGTGCCACCAAACCAAAAGCCTAGGTCCAACTCACACAGTCTGTTTTGTTTGTGAATTTTACTGCATATCCCATTGTATATCTGAATGGAAAAGGGAGTAGAATAGAATACAACTTCACTACCTACTATTATTCATTCTTTTAGAAGACCAGATGAAATGTTAGCCTCTCATCAAAAGCTTCTGGATGAAAGTGATCCCTGAATTTTGTGAGGCTGGACATACCTCTCGTTTATAGATGTTCTTTATGTATGCCTCATGCTTTGAGTTCTACTGGCAATGCAAAATTATTCTAACTATATACGAAGAAGCTTAAAGCCACTGTAGAGATACCCTTACAGGCTGCCAGTAAGCTGGGTGTGTCCATGTAGCGCTGCTTAGTATTATGCAGAAATGTAAGGTAGGATTCATCTTGGAGTCTATTAATGTCACAATGCAGTTTTTCTGCTTCTGTTACAATAATAGGGAGTCGTAGTTTTTACCCCATCCAAGGGAAGTAGTATTATTCCCCCAGTTTTTCTCTTAGGAAAGCCTGATGATGTTGAGTCCATCTGAAGAGCTGTGAGAGACTTAGAAATCATAAAAAGGATAAAGGAAAAGACTCAAAGTGTCGAAGACAGTGTAATTCCTTGTATAGGTGTAACGAACTAATGCATTGGTTATCTGAAGACACAAAATTAGAAATAGTAGAAAATCATTATGTCCCGTTACCATATTACACAATGGTGTCCATACGGACAAAAAAAAAAAAAAAAAAAAAAGTATTTCTTTTGCAAGATTGATGAATTATTTTGTCTATGTTTAAATGCAGATTTGCAAATTTAGATGTGTAAAAAATCACTGGAAAGCGGCCTAAGGTAATCAACATTCATATTTTAATCCATTGGAGCTGCAGTTTCAGCAATAAAAATGCCACACAAAAAGCATTACTTCAAAAATCTCATACTTCTATGCAGTTGGAGGCACCTCTATTTTATTCATTAAGGTAGATCTGTATACTGGAAAACCTGAATAGAATTAAATTAGCATGAATTCAAATTTTCTTGAAATAAAAAGTGCATCTAGTTTATGA
The DNA here is from genome assembly GCF_963921805.1 of Phalacrocorax carbo. Taxonomy (NCBI): domain Eukaryota; kingdom Metazoa; phylum Chordata; class Aves; order Suliformes; family Phalacrocoracidae; genus Phalacrocorax; species Phalacrocorax carbo. Next base: position 24,349,106 of record NC_087516.1, on the reverse strand, counting down.
TGAAGAGTTTTAAGGATATGTTATACACTGTCATAAGGATTTGTAGGCTTACAGAGTAACGTGTGACTCTGTCACCAGCTCCATAATTAGAAAAAGTTATTCCAGCTCTTTTCTGCAGAAGGCTTTTGAGAGTCTTGAGCTCAGTGACTTTTACAAACACAGGAAGTGAATTGATCAAATAATCTTCAGAACCACTGTGCTGTCATTTTTTTTTCATTCTCAGTGCAATTCTTTTCTCTGTGTGCTAAATCATGTGGAAGGGAAAGAGGCACATTCTGTAATCTCAGTAACAATAATTGGATTAAACACCCTCCCTCTTTTTTTTATTTTTTAGTAACTCTCAGCATTTTTAAAATGCTATGCTTTGAAGAACCATGGGCCCACATTACATGTAAACTTGCAAGCATTTTCAGTTTCCATTTCTGTGCCGCGGACTTCCAAGCACTGTACAAAAAAGTATTTACAAAACATCTAGACAACTAAATGTTCATGGTGCATAATTAATAACTGCATGGGAGCTGGTGAACAATATACTTTAGAATACTCAGGCTGGAAGTAATTGTGACAAATGCAAATACTTCCCCGAGTCAGAAGGTCCAATTATTTATTTATTTATTTCAAAGCTGTAGACGATGCTCTCAGCAATATGTGTAGAAGCACAATTTATATTCTTCTGTTGTAAACTGATCATCTTCCCAAACCATACCAAAGCTCTCTGCAATCAATAAAGGCTCCTACTCTCTTTAGCTGGTACTGGATGAAAGAAATGTCATTATTGCATATGCTATAGATTTTTATTTACCTACCAATGCTATGTCAAGTCCTGAGGATTATAGATGGATCACTGTTTTGCCATTCAGAAAGAATAGATACTAAGCTGAGGAAAAGATACCTTAGGAATTAGTGAGAATGTTTTTTAACAATGAAAGTATCTCCTGAAAGTTATTTTATTTAAATTTAAACTTTCTAAATCTACCATAATACTTTACTTTAACCACTTTCTTTTCCTTTGACGCGTTTCATATTTTCCATTTCTCTGAGCTCACTCTCTAGGCAAGCTGGTTAAAGAACTCTAAAAAGAAAAACAAAATTAAAAAAAAAGAAGGATGTTGAGGTTTAGGTCTTTCTTCGTACTCAGCTCTCATGCATCAGTTTTAAGTAACATTAAAACCACCAACTCCATGACTTTCTAATAATTTCAAAGACAGTAGTTGGTGGGCACAGAAAATGCAAACCTCTCCATATTCTGAATCAGATCTGCTTGTGTACCATACTATCCACCAGCGAAAGTGGCTCAGTGGACATGCTTTACTGGATGATTTGTGGAGTCAGAATACCAGACACCACACTGAAAAAAATTCCAGTATTTGCTGAGAAGATACTCGTATGAGAAACATACATGCTTGGTAAGATGAGGGAGCTGATGCAAGCTTCCAGACAATACCCCATTGTTTTGCTATGAACGTTCTTTGTTTGCACAGACTTCAAGATTGTGGCCTGGTTTGTTTTCTCCTTTGCTTTACTTTTATCTTAGGAGAGTTTTAGTTTCATTCTGTCTTTGTTTTTCATGCCAAACTATAATGCTGAAATAAGTAACTGTGCCTTCTCAGGTGTGGTGTTGCAGCTACTGAGGCTGACACAGAAATGGAACCCAGAATAGTGTTACAAAATGTTAAGGATATAGTTGTTATGATGAGTAGAAAAAAAAATTACGTAACCATCACTTTCTCTTGTAAGACTTCATAAACCAAAGCAGCTGGGCTCCTATTCATGTTTTGCTTGAATGTCCTTAATTTTTGTTCTCTCGAATGGAGCAATATTCCCAGAGACTTCAAGTCCTACAGCAAATTTCACTGAACCGTGTGAACTCTGCAGTTCTCTGATGTCTTGGGACTGCAGAAGTCTGCTCACTGGGTCTGGAAGCTGATGTTGCCGATAGCTGATTTTAAGTCACAAAACGTGCTACGGAAGAGGTGTTAAAATGTAAATTGGATTTCTTTGTTAAAATAAAAATAGAAACCTGATATCAAAGGAAACATGCTAACAGCTTGGAGATAATAATTTCTGTTACTAAACAGGAAGACTGTTTTAGGATAGAGTGGATATTGTTGAAGGAGCTTGATATGTTTCTGTTGCTGCATTTGAGAGACTCATGTATTTTACAAAAGATTTGAATTAAAGAATTTTTTCAGTGTTTAAAAAGAATTCTAACTGGTTATAAGAATGTTCACCTAAGAACTTTTTTATTATTTAAATTGGATTTGTGGTCATTTAGTTGTAGCCTTAATTTATAAATTCCTATAGGTGTGGATCATCTGAAACAAATGTCACTAAAATAATTTGCTTAGGGTTAAGTTTGGTTATATTGATTTTTGTTCTGTTTTCAAGATCAGCTAACAATGGGGTTAAAATGAGACTAACACCTCTCATAAATATTTATACATTATTTTTTCTCTGAAGTTATGAACATAAGTTTACAATAATTTCGGATTCATTACACTAGCCTGCTGAGCATAGGGGTTACTCAGACGGTCTGAACACAGTTTCAAAGACAATGCTCAGTAGTAGTCAGCAAAGAAAACCGAATGGCACAAATTATGAGAAAAGGGACAGGAAACTAATTCAGAAATATCAGTGTGTTACTGTTTTGCAGTGTTTTGCCAGTGTCTTTGAATATTTTGTGAGGTTAAGGTCTGTCTGATCTCAAAAAGGATGTAGTACCACTGGAAAACTTTCGAAAGAAGCATCAAGAATGATCAAAAGCATGACATGCTTTCCATAGAATGGACAACTCAACGTGCCAACTACATTGGCACTGTAGCTTGGATTGGAAGTGTTTGGAAGTGAATCTTCAGAGTGTTTCCATTTGCTATTCAATTCTTCAGTTGCTGAGCAGTCTGGAAGATCCCAGGCTGGATTTCTTTCAGATAAAGTAAACTGGAAGGTTTTCACTAGTCTTTGAGTTCTCAGTCCATGCAAACAGTCTAGCGTTAGTCCAAAGTAAAACATTGCTAAACACACTCAGGTTCTTGGCATCAACTATTTTGCTCTTCACATCTGTTCCCTGTGTACTACCTACTAGTGTCACCATATCATTAAGTAGGCAAGGACTTTTCAGTTTGGGAAAAAAGCCAGCTGAGTGGGGACGTGGAAAATATTACAGAATTTTATTAAAGACGAGAGAGAATAATTTAAACAGTCAGCTTGAAAAACTTGTTTTGTGATTTTCACATTCGATAATAACTATTGACTCCATTGCTACTATCAGTACTAGCTAAAAAGTAAAAATTACCTCGGTGCTTTTTTTAACACCTTTTTCATATATAAAAATATGTCATATGAATGAAAAACAGAAGGTGAAGACAGTAATCAAGAGGGAGTTTACTATGACCATGATTTATTTTTTTTCTTTTCCTTTTGTATGATTTGTGGTTTTTTATGCTGCTGAGTTTCATATTCACCAGGGCTATAAAGAATCTGATATCTCTAAGGTGTAAGACCATTTACTCCAGCAAAGCCATTCACATGACCACCACAATGTTTGTGGGATTGAGCTTCATTATAGATTCTGTGGACTTCTGTACAAATTGCTTATGGCCCACATTCGTCCCTGCCTCCCCTTGCTAGAATCTGAGGTTATAAAAATTACTGAAGCAACAGTACGATACTGCATTACTACCCAACGGTTAGCAAGCTTCAGCTTATTTACAGTGTACGTGGAATACCACTGCTTTTTTTTTTTTTTCTTTTCTATTTCTCTTGTTCCCTTTAATATATTCCTTTAAAAGCATGCTTACTTAAACTAATAACTATGATTTGAGGCCTCAGTATAGTCTAAAACCTTTATGATTCATAATAGCTTTTCTTCTGGCAAGCTTTCATAAAAGTTTAGTGCAGCACTTGTGCTCTACAACAAATCTGCACATAATACAAGGAAATTTCACTCTTTGCCCCTAGCAAAGTTGTTATTGTGTTGCTCAGAGATGCTTGTGGTGACAGTGACCACTGTGTGGCAGGTGTTCCATGATGTTGGATAATAAAATCCCTATGGGAAGCTGCATATTCTCTTAATGTCGATACCTTCCTGCCAGCTTCGGCTTTTGAATGATAAATGATGCAATTAAAGCTTTTGAGATGTGCATAAAATAACTTGCCTGATTTCTGTTAACCCTAAACAGGTCTATCTGACTGTTAGTCTCAGTAAGAACACATTTTTTTTTTCAAAACCGATGTTTTCAATAGCTTCCGAGCAATAAAAGGAAAGAAAAAAAGGAAAAAATTTTAAAAGAAAACTACCATTTCCAAGGATGCCTTGAGTATTGGCCAAAAGTAGTAAGATAATGAAAATTCCAGAATTCATTTTCTCTAATTTCTCTCTTAGATTACTGGCTTAATGTTGTTTTTATGTTTGACCGAAAAGAAATTTTATTTACCCATTTAGTTGGAGGCTGAAAGTATCCAGCAGTTGTTTTTATATCATGATTGGCTTTAAGGAGATCTCATTTCACCTGTTGCTCTCCTCCTTATTTTGGAGTTATTATCCAATTTATATGTAAAATTGGAAACTGCCTGTGAGTGACTGAAACAACCTGGTAAAAGTGATATTCAGGGCATCATTTTATTCAACTGGATGGAAAAAATGGGATATTTAGCAGATAACCTAAAACTGAATTAGCTTTACTCCCTACAATTTATTTCCAAGGCTTTTCATGCAGCGGTCATATGATCTGAAGCTATACTTTTTATGTTGTAGCTTTTATATCAATTGCAGATTTGACTGAAAGAAATTTAGCAACAGTTTAAGCCAAGAACATTTGAAGATTATTGAGTTTATGGAAAAAGAGAAATGAGCAGCCACTCACACTTCTGGGGTAAAGGAAGGCAAGTGTAAAGGGGGAATAACTTAACACAACCAATTTCTTTCTTGGCTAAGTGATCAATTACTGACCATATCAAACTCTGAAGGCCCTTGACATAGATCTCTGGTGGGAAGTGGCGGAGGAATGTTTTCTATATCTGTAGCATTAGCTTGGGTCATGCCTCATTTCTGGAACACCAGCTGTGAATCTGTCACCTGGCAGCTTTCATGAATGTAATCTTCATAATAGATGTTACCTCATGTTTCAATGTCTTGCTTTGTCAAAGCTCATATCATTGTGAAGATCAGGGTAGAGTTTTAATACCATTTTTTATTAAAAAAAAACCACCCCAAAACAAAAAAAACTCATTATGCCAAACAATTCCAGTGATATAGTGTCAGATCAGAAAGAAGGCATCAAAGAACTTAGCCAACCACAAATCTTGTCAGAAAATGGGTAAGCACTTTCATGTGAATTATGTGGTTGCCATGTCAATTAACCCAGAAAGTCATTAGTATTTCACTACTTTGTGAATCCAGTTTCCATTACCAACAGTGGTACCATTTTTACTGGCAAATTGGGAGATTGCATGGGATCACATTAATTCTCCAGAGGGAGGCTCCTTTAAGAAACCTTTATCTTTATAAAAATTCTCAATATGTTAAAGATAATGATTTCTGTTCTCAAAGGTAAAACAGCTTTATTCTGCGTATGTGTGTGTGTGCATGTATGTACACGAGCATATGTCTACATACGCTTTCTAGAAAGTCACTGTTTATAATGAGATTTTTACTTTTTCTCTTCTGTTTTCCCACATAATAAAACAAAACAAGAGAATACACTATCCTTTTTATATCAAATCTCAGATTTAACTTTAAAGCACCATGCAGAAATCTAGCTAAAGGTAGATGCTTCTGCTGTACTGTTTCTTCAGACTGGCTGTGATTTTGCATTTCTTTTTGCTTTTATAGTTAGCTGTTAAAAAAAGTTAGAGATTGATCCATGTACAAAGCACCTTTCATCCTAAATCCTGGAAACTAGTCCTTTTTTACGCCTAAAAGGCTACAAGGTAGAAATAGAAGCCTGGGATCAATTAATTTTTACTTATGTAAGTGTCTGTCTGGTGACTGTTCCATAAACAGAAAATTAGTGACATTACTTTGGCAAGAAATTGATTTGACAGTATATTCAAGTAGTATTACGTTTTATTATTGTATAACATAGCAATCTATAATGTTCTACCCTTAGGAGAACGTCTATTTTACTGTCCTCATTCATCAGTTAAAATGTCTTATCTGGAAAAATTCTGATGAAAGACGAATAAGCTTACAAAAAGACTAAACTTCAAGCATAATTTAAGATTAGTTTGTCCTTTTGGGGATGGACAGTATTATAGGTGTAATTATAAAATTAAACTGTAATTATAGCTCATTTTTGTGTGTTTATATTCCCATTTCTTATAAAGCATGTTATGATGGTACTCAGTTGAGATGATGTTTGTAGGAGGCTTTCTCATCATACAGAAGGTGAAAGGTGTTTATTAAAAAAGCAATAAATCTTTACTTAATAACTGACGATTCTGGCCCTGGCTTTCTTGTGGTACAGAGGTCACCTCTTTCATTGACTGTGATTGTATTTGATTCAGCTGGAAATCAAAACCACAAGAACATATGAAGCAGCAGTGTAAGAAATACTGAGAAGTAAATGGGATTGCCTTTTCCTTTATTTCCAAAAGAATTGGAACAATAACCTCATCTCAAATAAAAGGACTGCTATTCGGTTTACACTTGTCATTCACGTATGAAGTTAAGCACAAGAACTCTTGCTGAGTCAAGATCTAAAACACTATGTTCCAGTTCCCTATTGCTTTTTAAAATGTCACTGACCCTTAAAATACTTCAGCTTATCATACATGAAATATGGACAGTACGTACTCATTTGCTAAGAGGTCTGCCAGGAGACAGTTACCAATTCTTGTGATGCTTTTTGATCTCTTAGGTGCAGTATAAAAGAGAGTGGCCTGTACTGTTTCTTCTGTTCATAATGAAAACTGTAATTTATAAGGTGCTGTCAAACAAGTATAAGTGTGAATGTTCCATTATTTATTCTCAGTTTGTGACAGATATGATTATGTTAATTTAGAAGTGTTTTTTCCAAAGGAGAAGAAGAAAAAAAACCAACTATACAGAATATGTTTTTTTCAGGGAGGCAGGTCTGTAGGTGGAGACATTAGACCATATTTCAATTAAAGCATTTGTACTTATGTATAACATACAGCCTTTTTATGATCATAACTAAGGATTCATTTTTTGGAAGAGGGTTTTCACGGCAAATGCAAGAGGAGCAAGATACATAGACTGTTACAAAACTGATTTCTTGTATACCATGATATTAGAGGATTTTATGGTTAGGATCACTGAGTAGATGCACTGCATGCAACTTACTGTGTCCTATTTGCAGAGTCACAGGCTGTATATGGTATGTTAGTGGATAACAGTGTCCCACAACATATTTTTCTCCAACTATTACCCCTCTTATTCATCTCTTTAGAACTTATATGGTTTGAGATCTGAGTTGCTGATCATTACTACATTTTGTTTTGTTAGTTTTAAATAACGGCAGGTGTTGTCTCTTCCTTCTCCCCTTTAACTAAATGCTGCTGATATCATCTTACCACGTGCTGGGTTCTAACAAAGGACCTCTGGTAAGTTAGAAAAGATAGGCAATGTGTAGAAGAAGATGGGGCAGGTTTTGGTTAAAAGGATCCAGAGCCTTAAGGGGAGTGGGGAGGAAAATCCTTAGAAAAAGCATGCATGGAAATCAGACTCGACCTGGAGGTTGAATTGTTTTGTGCGAAGTCATTCATAAAGTCAAGTCCTTCAAAGAGCTTTTGATAGCATAGGCGTTTTACATGTTAGTACACTACCATATGCTTTGTCCTGTATAAATTAAATATCCTTGAAATAAATTTTAATCCCATTTTAAAAAGAAATAGGAGAGAGCTCTTAAGCTGTTAAGAACATCAAGTTTTATGTTTTGTAAAGATGTGGTTAATCTTTGAACATGGTGTACCTCTGTATCCATGAGACATAACATAGGAATAGAAGTACTGAAGATCTGATTAATTCAATATTTTATCCACAACAGTGGCTGTAAGTCAATTTACAAGGTATAATATAAATATCTCATGCAGTGATCCTGCCCTGAAACATTTTGGGGATATCAAGTCACTGAGTTTTGGAACTTTGTCTTGCTAAAAGGCAATACAAACTATGTGCTTTAGCAGGGCAATTCTCAGATTAGTAATACACTCTGAATGTTACTAAGTGATTTTTATTTCATGTTAATGACTACAGAATAAACCTGATGATAATCAATCCCAGGATCTGAGAACTACGGTAATGTTATAGTTTACTGAATCACAGAAAATATTACAAAATTACAGACTTAGTTTTGGCTAATTTCCCTTGGATGGGACTCCTTTCATCACAAAATGTAGATCTGATAGCATTAGTTCTGATCTTCACAGTCCATTTAAAAAACAAAGTTGAATTCTCCTTGTTACTCATTTTTCCTGGTTTATTTTTGAATGTGTTCTATGTTGGCAAATTTCTCATAACACGTTTTGTTGATATGTATAATTAGGATACTTCTGTTGATTTATATTCTTTGGAAAAGTACATAGTAAAATATTTAATCTTTGCTAATAACACAAAGAAACTGGGAGCTAGAATCCTGTTTTTGTAAATGGTATTCTGGTAAAAGACATGTTCTCAACCAACAAGCAAGGACAAACAATACATAAAACCTAAAAGACAAATTGTTCTTCAAGAACAAAAGTATATGTTAACCACAGATCAAGAGATAAAGAGGTTCAGTATAAGCCATCACTGGGGAAATGAAATTCTTGAAACAGTAGGTGAAGTAACAGCTTTGTGTCTGTGCATTCAATGCAAACAAATACCAGGTGGAAACCCAGTTTATAGATGTATTAGAATAAGTAAGGACTGAAAAAATGTCTCTTGTACAAGAGTAAAGTTTGTTCCAGACACATGGAAAAAAAGACAAGATGCATGAGTGGATATTTAATTAGGCAGCAGCTTCATTAAGGTAATTCTTATGGGAATCCCTTGCAATAATTTAGTATTTAGTGCAGTTCATTATTCCTCTCTTAATAATTCTTACTGAAAGGAAAGCTCCATATCACTTAATAGTCAATACTGTTTCTGTGTGGGACCCTACTAATTTCCCTTTTTCTGAAGTTTTTGGTTTGGTTTGGTGTTGCTAGATCATACCGCAAGGGATTACAGATTCATTCCTAAGGGTGTTTCACCTTAAGTCAAGTTTCCACAGCAGTTTTTCAGAGAACTAGATGACTAAATGCCCCACGGTACAACAGCACTTACTACATAGCCAGCTCAGGGACAGAGTCCAAAATTCATATCCTACTTACATCTGAAAATGCTAATACTTAACATTGACCCTAAACAAGTATGTTATCATTTGGAAAATTTAGCCCTCATACGTGATTAATTTTATTGTGAAGTTAAATTTTTCATTTTTCGTACCATCTTTCCAGTTCCTAATGATTTGTGTATTTCCTGGGCATATATTTTCTGATAACATAACATACACAGGCTTTCCATTTCCCAGTCAGTATTATCTGCCAAAGAATTTAGGGCGAGTTTTCAGCCAAGTGGAAAATGTCACTCTATGTGCTCTAAACATCTGGTTCCCTTTATAAGGAGCTTGAAAGATCAAATTCTTAAAGATCCTGAACTGTTCCTAGTGTTTGGTTGCTTTCCAGCTACCAAACAATTTCAACATAAATTTTTGTACTATGCAACATCTGTCCAATGAGCTTCTAAGCAGAAGTGGAAATAAATATTTACCCTTACTTCCCACTTCTGTTCCTCTGTATTTTATCCATCTGGTCGTGTGCAGAACTGCTGAAATAACTGAGGTGCAGGAACATTCTGAGGGGAATCGGATGTCTACCTGAAGGCCAATTACTTAGTCGTCGTATGTGTATCAACTGAAAATGGCACTCAGAGGCTTTCTTTTTCTACATTGAACACATTTTGTGCGATTTTAGGACACGGAAACAGCTGCAGCTTTCTTTAAGGGGAAGAGTGAACATTTTAATCAATTCAGCACTCCAAATATCAACCAGGTTTTTTGTGATACCTTTTGGATATACTTTAATAAGACAGACTTCTTTGGGATGAGAAGAAATTTAGAATTAGACTATCAAACCGCCAGGGTCCATTGAAGTTCTGTGTAATGAGTAGAATTCTCTAAGTCCTGGTGAGATAACACTGAGTAGATCAAAGCCTAAAAAAATTCTTCAGAAGGTGGAATTTATTAAATGCAAACAAAGTCCCTGATTGAATGTACTGCTTATGAAATGTTCTAGTTTGACAGCCCTAGAGACCACAGTCATCTCTATTCACCCAAATACAAGGTACAGTGTAAGTAACAGCAAGGTAGCTGTCCGGTGTTTCTACAGTAGTGTGAGAGAAAGGATAGATGAATGCCTGGAAGGAACCAGAAAGATAAAATGTGCCTAAAGTTGGAAAAGCTAAGTGGATGTGTGTAGGGGAATGCTTATAATATAGAAACCATATGCAGAGCAATGTCTGAAAAAAATAAAGGCTGCAGAAAGAAACTTACAATTAATTCAGATCGCTAGCGAGTTGAATTCAGTTGTCTAACTTTGTTTGGGTAATTCTACTAAGAGTACAGAGGCCAGGCTTAAACACTACACTTCTGGCTTAAATGGTGCATTGGCTCTCATCCCAATTCTAAATCCAAGTGCAGTGGAGGAAAAGGGCAAATTTGAATTCATGATCTGAGTGCTTCTAGATTCCTCTGTATCTATTAGTATGCTTGTGCTGACGTCTGAATAGTTTTCACTGGAGCAGTAAGGCACACCACTCAATTTCAAATTCATCAGAATATTATACAGGCTATAAAAATGTAAGCTGAAGGGTTAAGGTGAGGAAAACCTTTATTTGTCATGTAGCAAATGTATTATTTTTCATTGACAAAACTCACCAAAGAAGCAGTAGCAATGCTGGGTCTTGTAATAACAGCCTTCAGCATCTGCTTTTATTTCTTGCTCTTCCTTCTGTTATCAGCATATTTATGATAGTGCCCTTTATAGGCTGAGAGCTTTCCAAATAACAATGAGAGGGGTTTACATTTCCAGGAGATTCACAAACTGAAGTGTTCTTTATAGTAAAATGATTAAGAGAAATAGGAAAGAATGTTGATATCTTTGTTCTCTATAGGCAGCATGGCACAAAACACCCCTCAAAGTGGATAACGTGAAAGTAGCAGTAATGCATATGGTAATGTCTGCAGCAGAGTATGCTAATGTCATCTGTTTTTGCATGCCATCCAAGCAGAGAGCTAGAAGAAAAAAGCCAAACCACTGGAACGTATTGTATCAGTACCTTCAACGCTTTTCACCTCATAGCTTAATCTCCTGGCAGGATGAAAATCCTTTACTAGCAAGTCTTGGGTGTATGGTTCACTTTGACCTCAGAAACAGATGTATAAAAATCACCGTAGTTCCTACCATTATGGTAGTAGATTGAGGTAATACAGCCTGCGGCAATACTAAGGGAAGTGTAGCAGATTTCATTTTACTATCCCTTCATAAACGCTGTATTTAATTACTTGGATGACATTCCTCCTGCAATGAGGAGATTTTGCAATGAGAAGGAGATTTTGTACCATATCAGTGAAGTTACATGAGCAAAACATTTGGCCCGGGACTAGAGAACACTTCCCTAACTACTTAAGCACAGGCACTTTGAAAGAAGGAAAATGGAAGTCATTATTTAAAAACAGACTTCCCGTTATTGTAGGACAGGAAGTGATTAATGAATTGCATGAATGTTATGGAAGCTTTTGCTGCCTACTGTTTTTATATCTTACTGAGAAACGTCAAAAGATGCTGCGACAAAATTATTCTAAGTCCATTTCCTTCCAGTTCTCAGGGTAGGAACCCAGGCTTAGTAGCTGACAAAGTGCTATGTGCCAAAAGCTGATGTTAGCTGGTATTGTATTGGCCCAAAAGAGCAATCATCATTTTAGCTAATAAGGTTATAATGACTCTTCCTGCCATTACAGTTCACAGTTGGCAGAAGACCTAGAGCAGGTGGATTTAGACTTCTTTCTAACAAGCTATCATCAGCGTACTCATGTCAATAAGAAAACTGCTGCCCCATATTCTCTACAAGTTCTTCTTCACTTGGATGCCTTGCCTCTGAGTTAAGCATTTTTGCAGTTGACATTTGTTTAAGCAATTTAGAGCTGTCCTGGGAATATATCCCACCTCTCAGAATTAAAGTACTGTTGGGGGAGATATTTTTTCTGTAAAAAGATTTAAAAGAAAATAAGAACTAAAAAAAAAAATCAAACCTCTGCTTAAAGACTAGATGGGGATGATAAAACGAAGATGGTGGGCAAGGAATATTGGTATTATTGGCAGATTTCCACTGACTAAATTGGAGCTATTTTAATACATGCTGAGTGAGGATTTGGACCAGTACCTCTGATAAGAAAACTCCTTGCAGTATGCACTGTTATTTTGCAGCAAGTACCTCATTTAATTTTAGCTCAAAATGGAAATTATTTGGCTGGCATATAGGCATAATATCAAATTCAAGTCAACAGATCGTGTCTGATGTTACTGATATTTATTCAAAAGCCTTGCCACACCAGGTTCTTCCTTTACTGACCCCCTGCTATTCTTTGAAGTCCAGAGGGAATTTTACTTTAACATCCAAAGAGCTTTTTTAAACATATTTCACACATTTTCCACTAGCTTTTTGTTCAGATGTTGAAGCGCCAAACACAAGATTGTTGTCACTTTGACAACCGCATTACGATCTCAGATACACATGAATTCCTACTGCAGAGGTGAACAGGCGAGCAGTTATTTGGTGACAACAGTACTGATAAGAAGAGGTGAACAGAATGTCTTTATGTCTGTATTTGCCTGTGTACCATATATATGCCAGTGATTGGTGGCAGGTTATGAAAAGAGTCTGTTAGGCTGCTCTTCGTACCCCATATTTTCTCTTTTTCCCCTATTGATCGTTTTACCTTGGTTCTGCAAATAGAAAGATCAGGAATGGGCCTCCATTCATTTAACAATAAAATCTTATAAAACTGTGATTTTTTTTCAGTCAGACCCATCATTCTATTACTTTTTTCTGTATCTAGAGGTACCACAGTAGTTATTTAAGTTTTGTCAAAACTCCTCTCTTACTTGTTCAATAGCTCTTTCATAATTTAGGAAACAAACATTTAAATATTTATTTCAGTGTTGGTTATATTAAAAAAAATAAAAGTGAAGAGATCTTAACAAGCTGCTTCACACAGAAAATAAAAATGTTTTATTTTGAAACATTAATTGAAATATTGCATTTGACAGTTCTGGAATTTTTTATTTTTACTGAATCGTCCCTGCCTTTTGATCTTTTTTTTGGGGAAAAAAAAAGTTTTGAATTATTTTCTCTCTCTTATCTCTAGCTACTGTTGCTGATAATAAATTGAAGTTCATGATAATGATAATTTCCTTATATATCCTTATTTTGTTTTGTACCAAATTAGTTTTATTACTACTGCTAATGTGATGGTGATAATGACCGGGATCAAAACTGAGTGAAAATAATCTAATTGGAAGGAGAGGCAAGAGAAAACAGCTCTTCTACCCTAATTCCCATATCAATATGGACAATATTTTGGCAGTTTTTATATAATGTCTTCTGTTATTGTACTAGCACTGATTATTTTGACAAGAAATTGGGAGTTATCTTTCTACATGCAAATCATTATTTCTTTTTGGACAAAGCAGCTGAACAAAGAAATTCAAGATAATTAAATAACCTTAAAGTCAGTGTAATTAACTGTGTCTTTGGAAAATGGCCTTGGTTTGTTTTCCTTTGCAAGAGTTACAGAAACACAAGATGAAAGCTCATCCCTCACTCCTAAGGTTATATTTTCACTTCACTCTTACCCCATTGAGCATCTGGATAAAGGTGAAGCTTGAGGAGGTGACAAGGAGGGTGACTCTTACTGCAGAAATTGATGATAGAGCTCTATTTAGTCAGATTAATGGCTTGAATCACCAGCTCAGAGTTGTCCTTCTGTATCCAGAAATGCCAGTGGTTTCTGGTGTCCTTTTATCTACATCTTTTGCCACAAAATTATACAATTTGAGACGACTGAACCTTTTCGGTTTACAAACCAAATAAAGGAAAAAGATGCAAAACCAGCTGTAGCTTTAGCAAAAGGGATTTAAAATTAATTCCCAATAGGAAATATTTTTAAATAAATAAAATTGTATGTCACCATTACAGTTGTGACTTCAATGATGTATTCCTTGGGCACAGTTCAGCAACAGTTTCTCACCATATGTCTCTCCCTTTTGGCAACATTTGGTAAGATATGAAAGAACCAAATGACTTGCTGTAAAATACATGGTAGTAATAATCCAGTGGTGTGCCAATAGTGGTGTCAAATAGATTGTCAAATATTGTGTCAAAAATTCAGTGATATGACAAGATTATTCAGTGACTATGACAAAAAGGAAGTAAATTGTAATGCGCTAACATAAGGCTTCCTCATAACTTAACTAGGGGAAGTAGAAATTGGCTGTAAGAGTTTCCCAAAGCTTTTAGAGTTTTTTTAAAAAATATTTAAAGTGAAATATTGTCAAAAGAGTAGGGTGTTCACTGGCAGAAATATAAAATGATACTTTGAAAGAACAGCAGTATGTGCTTGAAAATATTAATTCATGAACTGGAACATCTGGTTCAAAAGTATAATTTAATAGGCCTAAATAATGTGAGAGAATTTGTTTCATGACAGTTGTTCTTCATTGAAAATAAACCTACAAATTTAGCTTTCAGAAACAAGATTTATATAGTCAAAGCCAGTCCTTTAACTTACACATCCAGATTAATAACAGAAGCGGCATATTGATATGTCACTCATTCTTTTCATTGATTGTAAAATTTAACACAAAATCTAAATTATTTAATTCCTGTGTTACTCTCATTAGAAACGAGACACTGCAAAGACATTTTCAGTGTATTTCATGGCAAAGTGATGGTTCTTAAAAGGTACTAAAACTGAACAAGGCCTGACAAATGAAAACAATGTGATCAAACAAAGAGTAGATCTGAAAAAGGCACTTTCAAAGATGTATCTGGTGGTGAAATCTATAGCCTTGATACATAATGCAGTGAGACAAGCAGGACATTTAAGAATAAGATTCATAAAAGCAATTCCCTCATTAACAAAAGCTGTCTAAAATCGTAAGCAGGAAAATGGGGAAGACAAGATTCTTGTGCCCACATGGAAGAGTCTCTGTCTTTTCCTCTCTCTCTGAATTACTTCATTTTCTGTACAACATTTGTAACTGCAGAATCACAGAATCCCAAAAAGGCTGAGGTTGGAAGGTGGCTCTGGAGTTAATCTTGTCCAACCCCCCTGCTCAGGCAGAGGCACTGAGGGCCCTGGACCATGTCCCAAGAGCTTTTGAACATCCCAAGGATGGGGATTCCACAACGTCTATGGACAACTCGGCCAGTGCCTAGGCACCCTCACAGTAAAAATGTGTCTCCTGCTGTTCAGACCAAACCTCCTGTTTTGTGCCAGTTGCCTTCTGCTCTGTCACTGGGCACCACTGAAAAGAGCCTGGCTCCGTCTTCTTTACACCATCCTGCCAGGTATTTTTATACATTGATGAGATCTTCCCTGAGCCTTCTCTTCTCTACACTAAACAGTCCTGGCTCTTTCAGCCTTTCTTCATCATCTTTGTGGCCCTTGGTTGGACTCTTTCCAGTATAGCCATGGGTCTCTTGTACTGAGGAGTCTAGGACTGGACACAGCACTCCAGGTGACCAGTGCTGAGTGGAGGGGCAGGATCACCTCCTTCGGCCTGCTGGCAACACTCTTCCTTATGCAGCCCAGGATACCATTTGCCTTCTTTGTGCAGGGGCACGTTGCTGGCTTATGTTCAACTTGGTGTCTATTAGGGTCCCCAGGTCCAATTCTGCCAAGCTGCTTTCCAGCTGCTTGGTCCCCAGCCTGTACTGGTGCATGGGGTTTTTCCTTCCCAGGTGCAGGACTTTGCACTTCCTTTTGTTGAACTTCACGAGGTTCCTGTCAGCCCATTTCTCCAGCTTGTCGAGGTCCCTCTGGATGGCAGCATGACCCTCTGGTGCATCAGACACCCATCCCAGTTTTGTGTCATCCGCAAATTTGCTGAGGGTGCACTCCACCCCATTGTCCAGATCATTAATGAAGATGTAGAAGAGGACTGGACCCAGTACTGACCCCTGGGGTACAGTGCTAATCTCCAACTAGACTTCGTACGTCTGATAAGTAGCACTGGCTGTTATGATCCATCAGCCTCTGGGTTATGGGCCTAAAGACTTTCTTATAAAACCTAAGTGTTAGTGAAGATCTACTCCTCTGTAGTGCAGAGGTAAGATTTTAATTCAGTTTTCTACTTTTCCTACAATTTTTACACCTGTTTAAATTTTTATAAGAATACTTAGGCCATAGACATCTGTGGTCAGGCATCCTTAATGTCTGTGATTATTTAATTTTGCAAGGACTAATTAAATAATAATAACTAAAACAGCAGAGGTATATACACTAAGGCTTGCCACAAAAACCTGTGTCCCAGGCCCTAGTCGAAAGGATGGAGTTTGGTTTTGTTCGTTTGTCTTCTCAAAAAGTTTTTCAGCAAGTAAATCTTTCATTGAGGGCTGTAGCCTAAGGTATAATTTCAGCTCTGCTCTTCTCTTGGTGTAAAAGCAGAAGTTTGGGAAATTCTGAAAAGGCTTTAGAGTGTTCCAAGAATGAATCAAGGTAGATCAGGACTATGGCAGATAGATCAAGCCTACCTGTCAACTTAGCCAGGTTTTTTATTTCATTCTCGATTCGGTTTGCTATGATTATGAATATGCAGTATTTAGGAATCTGTATAGTGTTGTCACATATTTTAGCATTGCTAAAGGTTTTAACCAGTTGGGTCTTAAAAAATTTTTGAGGACAGAAATTGTTAAACACCTCAGTTGTCCAACCT
Organism: Phalacrocorax carbo; assembly: GCF_963921805.1. NCBI lineage: Eukaryota > Metazoa > Chordata > Aves > Suliformes > Phalacrocoracidae > Phalacrocorax > Phalacrocorax carbo. The sequence continues at coordinate 24,332,129 of NC_087516.1, read as the reverse complement.
GTTGCTATAGTGACTCTCCTTATGACAAATTTTTTTTTTTCTTGTGTCTGTTCAGAACCTCTCTTGTTTCTTTTAATACCCTTTTCCTCTTGCCATGATCCACTGTGAAAAGCTTGGTTCCACTTTCCTGATAATGCATTGTAAGGTGCTGGAAGGTCCCCCACTAGGCCTTTAAAATAAATAAAATTTCAACTCTAGCAAATGATGTTTAACTTTTCTCCAGGCTTCTTTGCTCCCTAGGCAGAATCAGTAGCATGGGTGCATTTCATAGGCTCACTGGGGAGGCTGAGGAGGTGTGTTAATATTATTCACCTTGGGATTCAATGACATTTATGATAACGAAAAAAGTGCTTCACCTGCTTTCAATGGGTGTCCATGTCACAGGCAAGATAAATGAGGAAAAGCAGCGTGAGTGCTCCAACCCCCACTCCAAAATCCTAAAATATAAACAGCTGAAATAAAGGTAACTGGCAGTGAACGCAAATGAAAAAGTCACTTTTTAGCTTAGTAAAAAAATCAGAAAATGGCATATTCTATGAAGACAGCTATTACTCTCAAGTCAGTTTATGGAAGACTGAAATAGTACATAAATGTATATAAGATGAGAAATCAAATGAAAATATATAAGTTGATAAACTATGCCAAAACCATAGATTTTGACAGATCTGAGTTACTGTGAGAATGACTGACTGGAATAAGAATTATTGAATACATAAATAGGCTTCTGTTTGCATCAGTCTCAGATTTTCTGTTATTTTTGTTTTATTCCACTGCACAGAATGCCTTGAATGACCAAATTGATCTGAAGCAATCTTAAAGACCTGTTTAGGAAACAGTTTGCAAACTGGAGTGAAGTCTATGTTGAGCAAACTTGAAAGGCTTTGGAGTTTTGATTTAGATAAGCATACAAAGCGTGAATATTTATTTGAACCTGTTTAACTTCTTGTAGCTTGTTTTTCTTCCAGATCCAAATGGCTCTTTCAAAGCTATATTGGATGTACGGTTGTAATGAAGAAGAAAATGTTAACAGCTTTTAAAGTGTCTGAGCTTGAGCTGGCAGGGAGTGGTTTTCTTTTGCCAGTAAAATTTGCAACATTTTGACATTTTTCTTTTTCTGTATCTGTAAAATAGTGATGTGGTATCATGAAGATGAGAAAAAAATAATGGAATGAAGAGGGAGCAGAGGCTATACCATGAGGTAGTGAAAGGTGAAGGTAGCTGCCCAGGGTATAAATAGTGTGGGCTCAAAGTCCCTTTGTTATTTTTAATAGGCTAGGAAAATTGCTAGTTGACCATGGAGTGAATCCATAATAAAATGTTGTATTCCTTAAAAACAATTTTTGAACAGAAATACACATGAAAAGAAATATGGGAAAAGTTTTAAAAGGAGTTCTTGCAGGTATTCACTGATAGGAATGAGTCCTGAAGATTCAAAAAAGACCAGTGCACAGAATTAACTGAAGATAAGACTTATGTGAGCACTAGGCTATTTCTGTATGTTAGGTTGAACATCAGTTGTGGGTAAAGGCTCAGAAACTATTTTAAGAGATCAAGTGAGAAAATACTTTGAAGGACTCAGCTTGATTAGGAACAGAAAGTGGAGTTTAGGGAAAAAAAGAAATTTATACATCGCTGATTTCTTTTTTTTTTAAGAAAACCACTAAAGTTTCTGAGTTGGAGGCAGAAAATTGAGGCACTACAGTTATAAATTTTTTGGCAACATTTTCTTTGCAGATGTGGAAGTTTTGTAGAAATAAATACCTGAAGCAATAGGCTGATTCCTTGGGCTAAAGGATAATTAAGAAAGAAGCTTCCTACCGAGAACTTCAGGAGTCAGTAGCAGGCAGGGGTGCTTGTCTGGACGGTGTAACAGGGTACATTTTGGGCCAGCAGTATGAGAGCTTCCCCAAAGCGCTTTGTCCATACAGACACTAAAGACTCTGAAACTAGCTTGATCTCAGCAGGACCAAAGAGAGGCATAAAGAGTAGACACCAGCTGTTGAGGTTAGGGAATGAGACCTTTCATCTCATTCCATCATTTGTAGAATGAGTAGACAGAGATTTACTTGAATGTGTTATCAGAAAATTGTATTGAATCTTTTAAACTTTCTTAGTTTCAGTATTGATTGTCAGTAGTTCTTAGCCCATGTTTGATACTCAGCCATCACCTTCCAAGCTCGGTGATTGAAGAGATGTCACGTTGTATTATTTCTGTTTCCCGAGTAGAAGAGCAAGTGAGCAATGTTTTTGTGGTGCTGCCCAGTCCTGCTGCTACAACTGTTGGACCAAATGAACTTAAATTAACTTCATGCCAAACACTGTTTTGCTTTCTCACTTCTTTGTGAAGAGTGAAGGACAGAGCGATCATAGGAAATCTCATAGTGTTCAGACACAGTAGACCATGTTATGGAGCTCCACAAATTACTGAAATTGAACTTCAGCTGTCAAAATAAATTAACACAATTTGAGAACACGGTTTGTGATATGTTTTCCTCATTTTTGTAATTATGTCTGATGCTTACATGCTCATGCATAAAATCTAGAAATTGACAATGGTCTCCACCATTCTTTTGTAAATTACCATAGAAAACAATAAAAAAAATTAATAGAGCTGCAAAGCACCAAAACTAGTAGAGGCAGAAGTTGCAAATCATTTGAGCTACATGCTGAAATAACAGTCCACAGTAATGGAGAAATGAAACATACAGGCTACAGCCTTCCAACAGTGTCTTAATATAATGTTAGAATAACAGAATTGCTAGTGAATGCAGCTGTATCCCTTATTTATTTGTCATCTTAGTAAGATACTGTGCCACATGTATCTAAACCATGCATCATCTGGTTTTGTTCACAAAATGGAACTTAAAAACAGTTATTGCCCCTCTAGACGGTGTTCACATCAGCTGACACATTTCCAGTTAAATCTTCTAAGTTAAAATGCCCACCTTACAAGAAAACGTAACTGCAAGAATACCCTTGTCTGGACGGAATCGTTTCTTTTCCAGAGAAAACAAAACTATCACAGGCAATACAAAATGGTGAAGGTATTGAGGTAGGAAATCCATGTCCTCGTTTCTCTTCTGAATTATGAACAGAAGAGACATAAGTCAGCATATATGTTATCTAGAGTATTTAGTCCGTCATCTCTATGATCACTGTGACCACTCTGACTGTAGGGCTTTTGGCTATCCAAACTCTATTTACTTCTAACACTACATAGTGTACAAATACTACTGTTTGGTTTTTTTTAATAATTTTATTTTCATTAATTAATAAAATTTTCAGCTTTCAGAAACAATTTTTTTAATGAAACACAATTGTTTCCTTGCCAGTTCTAAGCATGCTAACATCGTATCTTTATAATCATTATTAGTTTAAGAAAAAATGTCTCCAGGAGGGAGAAGTGGTTCAGGTTTAATATATTACTAAAATAATTTCTGAGTGTATTAGTGTATCAGTATTAGTCTGCAAAAAATTGACAGCAAAGCTTGCCTTTCTCCCACATTTCACAAGAGTAGTCTCAAGAGAGAGAGGCTGCTGCTGAGAAGCTTTAATCTAAGTGTATGTAAAAATGGCTTTTGTGTATGTCTAACATAGAAGCATTAGAGGGTTGACTTTTCTTCTTCTGAAGCATGTGGCTAAAAAGTTCAGAAGAATGATCCATGTTTAAAATATCCCAAAATTACAATGCACTTTTCAAATATCTGGCTTAGAATTCAAATTTAGAAATAGCGGTGGTGTCGTGTGCTCTCTTCAAGCTGTCAGGGTCAGCTTACTGTTTGCCAGGCCATTTGCAGAATTCGTAGGCATGAGTGGTTAGTGCAGATCAGGGTATACTTTAATAATGAAAGGAAAATTCAAGAGAAGCAAGACTTTTAGATAAAGGCACACTTTTCTAGCGGATTGTTTTTATTACATGTTTTTGATCAGTATGATTAATATTATTTGGATAATTAGAGGCAGTTGTTGATCTGTTTGAGTATTATCTCTCTAAACAAAGAATTTACTATAAATACTACCTTTGTAATTTTTTTTCCTTTTAACTAGAAACTAGTAATTGTTAATTTTAGTAAAATACACATCCCTTTGATTTAAACTCAAGTTTCTTGCAAGCTTGAACAGAATCAAGAAGCAAAGCTGCCAGTAATAGAAAAAACAGATAGCTGGGTGTCACTGCTGTGTTACTGGTGTCACAAACATTTGCATCTGCAAACCTCTTCTAGACAACTTGCATGTCAAATAAAATAAAAGACTGATAGCTATTCAGAAACTGTTGTAGACAGTCTACAGAGGTACCTTTGGAATTCAACTGCAATGAGTTTTGTTTTGTTTTTCCTTTGTAATTCTGGGGTTTGTTGTGGTTTTTTTTGTTTAGGTTGGTTTTTTTTTAATCATGAGTCAATAGCAAGGTTATTAAAGATAGCAATAGATTTTCATTTATTTAAAAAATCATATAAGAAGGAGCCTGAGAAATGGACAACAGCTGTTGGCAAGGCAATGTTTATAATGTTATAGCGTACTTTATTCCAAAACTGTTAAAGAAGGTGATGTAGAGAAAGCACAGTGGGAATAGCTAGACGAGTTGAGTGTAACTGTAAGCTGTGAGAAACAAATTATCCTGATACATCAGTTCCCTAACGGAGATTGCAGGATCTACAGTTTTTCAGTGTGTTGTCTTTTGTGTTTTCATGTAGGAAGATAAACAATTTGTAGAAGTGGTGTTTAAGAAAACAAATTATTAAAGTTTCCATTCGATGTTCAAAAGGTACCATTAAAAAAGGTGTTGTCTGAATGAATACTAAGTCAAATATTTTGCTGTCAGTGCTTAAATGATGTCTACAATGCAAATAGTTTTGTAAATATCAGAGATTCATCTTGTAAACTAGTAACCAAAAGGTCATGTAAAAACTCATTTCAGAAGTCATTTCTGTTTGGAAATTGGGAGTGCGAATCAGGAAAAAAGATATTCCCCAAAATATAATCACCAATTACTTCTTATTCTGAATATAGCGAATATAATAAATACATTCAGTAGATATGGCTGCGAAGTCAACTTCTTATTTTTACCATTAGGTAAAAATTGCCACATAGAACAGTGTCCTTAAAATGAGAGTACTGTCAGACTATTTTCTTTGTATCAGCAAGAAGCAGGTAAAATCAAAAGTTTCAATTCTAAATGGAGAAGGTAAGAATTTTCCAAGATTATATGACTCGCTTGCACTAGTTATCTGTTTCTTTGTTTTACAAAACAGACCGAAAATTGTTATATTTTTGTCTTTTCATTCCCAGACTACTTTATTAATTTCTTGCAAAAAAAAATCTTAATAATATACTGTGCTATACACTACTCAGGTATTTAAAAACACTTTATTGGGAGGAAAGTGTGTTTTTAAAAGCTAAGAATTTTGTCGTGATCAGACCATATAATTCCCCTTAAATGGAAGTATTTAACTTCCATTGCATTGAAATTAATAGACATTGTGCAACTACCTTTAAAGGCAGAATACGTCTAGTTATGTTTCTAGTTTCCTATGGGTTTTCATATTTAGAGGACTAATTTTTTGCTTTGAATAAATTATTCGTAACCAAGTTCAGGATCTGCTCTTCCCTCTCTGTGTTCTGCACATAATTAAAATATTGGTGGGGGGACCCCCTAGTTGTATCTTTACCTTTTGTACAAACCACTCCTACTTCTACTTTGGTCCTGAATCTGAAAGGACTTCGGCCAGAATACAGAGGCTTTCCACTCACCCCTCTTCAGAAGTTTATGGAAGGTTGCAAGGTACTCATTAGAGGCCCAAGTGCTGTGCCAAAGCTCTGGTCCTAACTGAAGGTGATGAAGTTGCAGTGGCTTCTTGGGTTTCCCGGTAACAAAGGCAAGGCTCCATCTTCCATGCTCTTTTCTCATCCCATTAGGGATATTTGTGTCACAGACAGTAGGAGGCAAATACTAAGTCCATGACAGATGCATCTACATTACCAAGTTAGTGCCCTGGAGGGGTTCTGCTTGGTGTGAATTCGCCAGCGCCCGTAGCCAGCGCCATGCAGTATGCCAGCTAGATCACTGAGAGCTCAAAGCAGTTTCTGTCCTGCAGGGACCAAGGGTGAAGTCTCGCACAGGGGTGCAGTTCAGAGCATGCTGCTTGCAATGTGTGTGCATGGTCTCCCAGTAACCCGCTCTTTATGCGTGCTCAGAGCATGCCTTGGATTGGCGGCTGGAACAAGCCTCACCGCAAAGATAAATGGTCCTGGGGCCGTAGCCTTTCATAGTAAATAAAACCCCGTGCCTTCTGTCTTTGCTCTAGACCAGTCACTAATGTAGACACACTCGATGAGTTTGGTTGTATGGGCCAGACTCACCGCAGTTCAGTTACAGCCAGATGGTCACTTCTGTCACTGTAATGCTGGAGCCACCAGAATGGTGCCTGTTCCCAGCACTTCACTGCAGCACCGGAGCAATCTCCTATGTTAGAGTTGTTGTAGGCTGCCTGCAGATGGGAAGGTTACACTCTAGTGATACTTTTAAGCTGTATTTGAAGCTAAAGATTACCCTTGTCCTATTCCATTATACTTACACTGGATAAGAGGGACACAGAGGTTTAAAAACTCCAGAAAGCCCAGTCATCTACTTCACTGAATATTTTCCCATTACAGCAACTGTTGACAAATGATGCAGGCAGGTTCACAAGCTGGATGTCAGGTATGTGCCAGGAACAGAAAGATAATAGGAGGATGGATGCTGAGGATAAGAGGGCCCTCTTAAAGTCAAAACGGTAGAAAAGTGCTGTTGAATTTCCAAATACAGCAACTGTCCACCGAAACAGACCATATGTTAAATTAGATTAAGCCCCCCTATCCATAACGTTTCATGATCGGAAAGCCTCAGAAATAACTGAAAGCCATCATTGTGAGAATTCTGTGATGTATCACAAAATCCCACTCTTCAGTATTTTAATTTTTGGAAAGTGAAGCCAGAGGTTTTATGTGTCCCTGGAAGCATGGGACACACACATGTTCTTTTGCCCTAATTTTGCTCTTCTTGAAGCTTTTTCTTACATCTTATGAAAGTGACATATCAACTCTGTATGTCACAAATGGCACAAATCCTTTTATTTTTAAATGCTGCATCCTGCACACTTCCATAATTGATAAGTTCAGTATACTGATAACTGCAAGTGCAAAGATTGGGGACTCTCCTGGGAGAGATGAAAGTTGTGCTCTATTAGATCCTGATGATGAATCATTACCAAGTAGGGAAGACATTTTAGTCACTCGATTAAATTTTCACACACAGTGTGTTTTTAATTTAATAAACAACTATATAAAGGCATATAAAATATGTTAATTATTTGGAAGAGAATGAAAACTACTCTTTCAGAGAACAGTTTTGCAAGTTATATAACATCAATCATTTTTCTCCAGTTTTCTAGATTTCTAGGTACTATACTCTAAATTAAATTTCTGACAATGAACCCCTGCAAAGGATACGTTTACTTGTCTTTATAGTGTTGTTTACTACAATCTCTGTATGGCAAAGGAAACACTGACATAAAAAAAGCCACTACATCTCCATTTTTGATCAAATGTGTTGTTGATATTTTGAAGTAGGTGGGCACACTTCACATCTAATGAATGATCTGTTGGGTAATTTTAATGAAAAATACAGCTCTGCGTGGTCTGCCATTTTCCAGGCAGAGCATTTATCCTCGTCAGCATTGCTGTAAATTTCTGCACATCAGCTAGACAGAATTGAACTCAATCTTTTATCTGCTTTGGGAAACATCCAAGACGTTTCCAATTTTCTTCTGAAATGCAGCTGACTAGGAGGCAGCGCACCTTAAATTAACAGGGATTCATCAAGGCATAATTGTTACCATTCTGACCCCATGACTCTTTCCTGCCACATACACCTGATCACACGTTCTTGCCTCATATTTTCTTTAGAGCATGCCACAGCCAGCCACGAAGAAAGTTTGTGTGTGTGTGTGTGTGAGACAGGACAATCCTGCCGTTCTAACAGCTGGGGATGGACAGGTTCACCAGAACTCTTGACCTGAAGCTGTTGGGAAGCACCTTTTGCGTTGCTTTCCGTATTGATTCGGCTTGTATTTCATTGTGCGTAATAGATACACATTTGTTGTCTAGTATACTTTTGAACAAAATCTGTTGATATATCCTTGTTTATTTGGATGCCGTTTGTAAAAGAAAAAAATAACAGATGAGTTATGCTTTGAAATATGTTCTTACAAATATACAAAACCACTTTTAGTAACTTCTGCTCCTGTTTACACAAATGCATATTCTTTGTATCTCCTATAGCAGGCCTAGGTTTAAGCCTGGCATATATAGATACCAGCCTGCAGCTGAAGTCTTGTCCTTTCCATTGGGTTTTGTGTGAAGAGCTGAATGCTGCAAGTGGTTTGACCCACTGTCAGTGTTAGGAGTTCCATGCAGGGAAAGAGAAGAGACTTAGAGAAAAATCATAGAACAACATTTCTGATGAAACGGAATTGTTAACTCCAAGAATGGGTCCTTGCCGTGTAAAAATTTCTTATGGATCACTGCTCCTACGAACAGCAGACAGAATCTAAGCTTGTAGGAGCTCTTTTTCCCTGAATTACAGACATCTGAGGTTAGGAGCTACAGAAACTGAGTCTCATTCAAGTTTTAATTCAACCTGAGTTCAGTTTGTCCAAAATTAAAAGCAGATTCTGTCCACGGACTTTTCAATTTACACACTATAACACTGAAGAGGCAGCATAAAGGTGGAAGGATGTCCATGTCATCGTTTTGAGACAAAGGTTCTTGAACTGCTGTCATTAAACTGTGGGCTGTTGGGTTTGCTCCTGAGTAATAGAACAAGGTTTCTTTTTGCCCTTCATCACAAATCTGAGTATTTCCTTTCCTGACCCATGGGTAGTAAAAGAACAAAGAAAAAAAGCAAAAAAAGGAATGAATCACTTGGATCCTGCAGTCTTACAGAGTAGCACCAGTTCTTGGCTTATCACCTTTCACTGGATGGAAATTAAAAAAAATGCAAGTTGTTATAAGAAAATGGGATAATAAAAATGAAGGTGGTGTGAGCAGTAGTAGTTTCTCTTTTCATTCTTGGCGGCAGATATTTAGTATTCTGCCCATACTTCCAGTCTTTAATCCTGCCTGCCTCCTGTTTCTTGTTTTCCTGGCATTCAGCCTTACTTTGGCTGAGCTGATAAGAGGCAGCTGGCGCAAAGGTTCATTTGCATCTTTGCCTAGCTCTGCAGTGACTCAGTGTGGTAGGTAACAGCTATGGAGGTCAGAAAACTTGGGATAAGCTAAGATCCTGGAGGAAAGGCAAAGAAGGAGAGAACAAGTAATTAGAGAGATGAAAAATAAAGTCAGCATGTGCTAAAGAGATCAACACTTCTGAAAATATAGGGTGGGGACAAGGACTTTGCTTGAAACCTTCAGAGGAGGAGACTGCAAAAATCTTCCAAAGAATGTGAGACTAGATGTAGTGAAGGAGACAGATTTATTTGGAAAAGGATTCTTAGGTGTTTTTTTTATTTTTTAGATTTTTAAATCTTAATTAGTATTCATGAAAGCAACAATAAGATGATGTTCTTATTTTTCAGTTTACATTTTTATTTAAGATATCAATAATAAATCTACTCAGTAAATCTACTAAATGTATGTATAGTGAGGGAGGAAAAAGGAACATCTTGACATGTCTAGCAATTTGCAGTATTTTCTGATCTGCAGTCTAGTATATTTGTTGTTTTCATTTATTTTTTGTTGGCTTTTAAATGAAGAAAAATATTTCAATATGCCCACATTAATGCTTTCTCTGTCTTTCTTTGGATCTATGGTTTGCACCTTACTGTGTACTGTATAAAGAAATGCATCCATGGATATTAATTCTTAAATGTGTGGAATCTACTAAACAGCATAAATTACAGAAGTGAATGTTTCAATAGTGACTAAAATACAGTCACATTTCGTACATTTCTTAATGCCTTTTTCCTGGATTGTTCATAGAAAGACTTGAATATCAAGTGCCTGTACTGGAATATTTATCTCTAAATATTCATCACAAGTTCACTTAGCAAATCACTGCCTGAGTTAGAAATGTTTCTGAATCCCAGCTGGTTGTTAGTTTCCTTAGTTTTGACTGTTGATGCTTGTTTGGGGGATAAATGTCAGAAAAGTAAGCAGATGCTGAACTGATCCATGTGACACGACTGAAAACAAGCCTTATACTTAGCATGTTAAAATAGTGTTAGAATATAAGAATTACTCTTCTGGATCACATCAAATGGTCCACCAAGTTCAGTGACAGTAAGAGATAATGTTTAGGGAAGGCACACAAATCTGGCCAATATCCATTTGACTCATACTTCTCCACAGTCATAGGATTAATGATCCTGACTGTTCACCTCAGCATCCAGTTTGCAAGCCTATCATTTATGATTTTTGCGTAATCCCTTTTTGAAGCAGCTGATGCCATGTACCTCCACAATCTCCTGTAGAAAGAGATCCCAGAAAATTTCTGCCCGCTGTGCAAACAAATACATTATTTTGCCTGTTTCAAATCATTCTCCTGGTTGTCTCCATGGGTGTTCCCTAATTCTAGATTAGAGAATTAGGTGACTAACAGTTCCATGTTCACCTTATCCACTCCATTAATGAGTCTGAAACCATGATCTTGCCTCATTCTTCTTCTCTGCAAACTGAAGGGTACACAGTTGTCTTTATTTCTCCATTTAAGGAGGTGAGATGCCGTTCACCGGGTCAGTTGCTCTCATTGTGCTTATTCTATCTCCAAGATAGCCTTTCTGAGATACAGAGAGCAGTACTACACCTAGAACTACAAAAACAAAGTAAAAAATCTTTCCAGAGAAAGGTACTAATCTGGTTTTCCTTCTCAGGAGAGTGGGGCTGGGAAAAAAAAAAGGAAGAAGGAATAAATGATATTTAATAGTCGCTGTACTTAAAGTTGAAATTTGACAGCCCTGAATGGGATCTGAGGAAGAGAACAAAAGAGAACAGAAACTAATTTTTTAGTTTGCCATAAAACCTGGACAAAGTATGATTATGTAGTTATTTCAGTTGCACATAAGAATTTTTTTCCATGGGTAGGCAATATATGATTATTTGCACAAGAATCAAAGCTGCAGACTTTGTGGTTGATCTGAATACTCTCTCGTTCTGTGTCTGTGATAACTGCCAGTTATTTTGCTACAGAAAATTTCAGGATCAGACACTATCACACAGCGACAGAAAGTGTATCTTGCACTCCACTGCAGAGTAATAGTTCAGCAAGAGTGTAAATTGCCAGGATATCAGGAAAGGTTTTTAAAGTTAAGAAAGACTATTCTCCTCAGAGACAGACACAAGTGTTTCTGAGGCTCCAATATCTTCAACTGATAAGAGTCAGAAAAGGCTCATACACTACTCAAAGTAATAGTTACTATTATGGAACTACCATTAGAAAGCCACTGACATTCTGACACCCCTGCAAAAAAAGTATGTCTGATAATTTTAGTTAGATGGTAAATAATTTCTAGCATGAATAAAACATGGTGTCTTCATATAACCATATGTGATTTTATTTATGCAGTCAGTGTGAGTGTGAAGAAGCAAATTATTTCACTCATAATTATGTGTTTTGATTTTGTCGAAACAGAAATAAAAACCTGATCAAAACCAAAAAAAAAACCTTTTCAAAAATCTTTGACTTTCTGTGATCCAAGACTGGAAGATGGAAGAAAAAGAAGAGGTTTCTGAGGTATTTCAAAAGGCTTTGCTTTTACTTTTTTCTTGTAAAAGTATGAAGTTTGTAAAGCATTTCGAAAAATATGCTTCCTGTATGCAACATCTTCTCTGGACTTCATCACTCATCAGAAAACCTTAAGGATTGGACAGCTCTTTCTTCATGACTGAAATTTTCAGCAACACTTCTGTGTGACTGCAGTTCTCATGATATATCAGTCTGCGGTGCGTTCCTTGCAACATACCTTTAGCCTGGATGGTTACAGGTGAGTGCTGAGGCTCTTGTTGGGTGAAGATGATGTTGGTCTTGTTATGGGACAGGGACCATTGTTACACACATGTCCAGTTTGCTGAATGCATTTTAGCTATTTTACTTCTGAGGCAGAGGTACAGATCTTTTCTCTTAGGTAATCTATCGCCTGTTGTGCTTAGACAGTTTTTCTTGGCTTTTACATAAACCTCCTACGCTTCCTGAAACATGTTTCGCTCAGTCTGAAACAGAGTCGTGACACTTACTGTTTTAATATTCTTTGTATCTTCATCACTATTAATAGGGTAGGTCATGATTTGCTCCTGTGCTGAAGAAAAGATGACACAGAGCCCTTTCTTCCTATATTCTTTTGCTTAGGTCTTGCAGAGGACCCAATTCTGTATCACACAGGAGGCTGATAGGCAAGATCTGAATTGCTGGTCCACCTCACAAAAGGCTAAGGTAAACCACTTTCAAGACTATGCAAATATTTGTGATTTGCAGTTCCACTCTTGAAGTGGTTGGTTAGTTTTATGTGCTTGGCAGAAAGGGTGTTCACTTCCAAAGTGAAGTGAACTAGACAGGCGAAATAAAGAACTGCTTCTGAGATATGATATCCTTCATGTAAAGATGTTCAAAACAATAAAAAAGGAAATTTTTTTCTTGGTTATTTTTAACACAGTAAAAGATGGGTACGTCAGAGATGGAATGCACCCGACTGTTCCGTCAGTGGATTCTTGGTACAAAATAACTCTGGATATAAGTACTCTTAAGAGACAGACAGGGCTCACACTCATATTTCATGTGCATTGACAACCTGGAGGCACAGTTACTACTATTATAATTTATTACATATCTGGAGAAATATCATATCTTTGCAGCAGAGATAAGGAAAAAAGCAGGTCTGAATGTCTCTGTGTTCCTGCTTTTTTTTTTCCTTTTTCCTTTAAATATACATTTTTCACAATTTTAACTTCTATTTGGTGACCTATAACTTCATCTGTTTTCAAGGGCACTTCAATTTAAGAGCAGCAGTAACAGCAACAGGAATAGCAGAAGTAGCAGCAGCAGGGATTCTGCCTGTGTAGCTATGAGAAGTATTTCAGTAATGAAAGGGATAATTGTGGCTCCCTGCCTCTGCTGTAATTGAAAATCTAGTATAGTGCCTTTTCGATTTAACTTTATTGCTTGAGTTCAAATCATTGTACAGGAGGGAAAGCAACACTAGAATAATGACTCTAATGGTGCTTTCCTGTCCATTCACCAGTTTGAAACCTAGCATTAAAGTTAAAAGGAAGAGCAATTAGGTATATTCAATTATTGTGGAGGGAAAAAACTATAATTATAAATTTCAGTAATGAAAAAGTACTGCTTACCAAATATTTACTTACTAGTTCTGTCTACCAGGTTATCTCCGATGAGCTGGAAAACAAGTAACATGTTAACACAATGGTCCAAGTAATTTTTGCTGAATTACAATGGAAAACCTTTTCACTATAGTAATTGCAATAACATATAAATGAAATGGCTAACGCTGTTCCATCCACTGACAAAGCACAGCCTTAAATCTGCAACGTGTGGAATATTTTCACTTCCTACACTCTCAGCTGCCAATGAGGATATGCAGTCCCTTGCACAGTACTTTCCTTTGATAATAACTATTCTTATACAATACGGTTTTCAAATTTTCTGAACTTTATTCTGGTGACCTGATAACTGAGTTTCTACAACAGTATATATATGAAAAGAAACACAATGGATTTAACCATTCTAAATGAATCTGAAATACATGCTCGTAATTTACAGCCGCATGTACTGCAGTGAAAAAAAGAGCAGTTCTGAAAATAGGTACTAATTATGCATTTGAACAGTGTGTTTACTATTGTATAAGAGACTGTAGCCCCACAACACCCAGTCTTCCGCCCACTCTGATGTGGCATCAGTTGGCTTCTGTTTTCAGAGTAAAACCCATGTGGATATTCTGCAGTGATGAATCCACAAAGTCTAACTTTGTCCTTATCAGTACTTACTTTGGTGTATTTCAGGTAAAATTAACGGAGCTACTATGGACTTACCTCCTTTAAAATTAGAGGAAAAATTGGCTTTGTATTTAGTGCATGGGAATGGAGAGATACTTCATATTTTGCAGCAGCAGGCAAAATATGAAATGCAGGCAAAGAATCTTCAAGGGCATGAAATAAAAAGGAGCTATCCACAATCATACTCATCCTCTTCTGCCTTTATGAAAAGTGACAAGGCTCTGTTTATTTTTTGTGTTTGTATTTTTTATTACCTGCTCAGTAAGGGAAATCATATTTTTAATAGGTGGTTGTTTCTGGTACGTGTAAGGGGATGGAGACTTTCATTTAGACTTCTCATTCTAAATCAGTTAAAGGCTTTTTGAGGCATCCATTCATGTCTAATTCACGTCCTGTGAAGAGTCAGTCATTCTATGCTAGTATTGAAAGATGTCATGGAAACACAGATGTGAAGATAAAAAAGCAGAACTAATTAAAGTCTCAACGTGACATGTGATGGAGAAGAATTCTGACTAAGCTAAAATTGTGGGGATTTCATTATTATGTAGTCATCAGCTTGGTCAAAGCTAGAGGTGTAGATTTGTTTCACATATAAACAGAATAGAGAATTGGGAAATATTAACAAATAACTGTGAATTCAAACGGATCTGGATAATGTGAGTCCTTGCACAAAACATTTATTTGTACAGGTTCTTCAGAACACCTCTAAATGAACACACACACATCCCATGTGCTGCAGTACTGTTATTTCTCCTGAATGGTTATCAGATTTAAAAATCAAAACAATTGGGCTATGCATTGAAATACAGAAATAAGGAAGAAGTGAGGAAATGAGATATTTAAACATAAACACAGTTTAAAAAAGTACTAGAAAGGAGATTTCCTTCCAGATGCAGTTGCCGGAAAGATAAAAAGTTAACTAAGAAAATAACCTACAAAGAAACCCAAGTAACACCATGGCAAAAGTTACACACTCTTAATTTTTCTAAACTTATGGATGAAAAGACAAATTTTTCTTCTTTGGGTGGTTGTTACACTACTGATGTCTATTTCAAAAATACTTGTATTTAATAGACTTTTAAAAAGGACATGAAAAAATATCAACTATTCAAAAATTTACAATTGAGTAAATAGTTCTAAAGAACTGTGATAAATATTTCAGAGCTTATCAACTGATTTAAATTACTTGATAAATCAAAGGCTATTAAGTCAACATAGTGTATTTACTAGATTTTCAGTAATCCGATGCATCCGAGTGTTTGGTAATGTTTAACATTTTAGGTATCTACTACTTGTCCTGTAATAAAATGTTTCATATTCCTACAAGCCGTTTTCCCTCTGTTCACAGCTTTCTGCAAACGGTTCCAGTTAAATAATAAAGTTCTCTTTGGATTATACTTTGCTGTGGGTCAGTTGCTGAAAGCATTCATGGGTCAATTCTTACCATCAAAGGTACCTGTCTCAGGGCAACTACTTCCTAACATTATTCAGCAGAGCTCACAGAATTTCAAATTATTGCACAAATATGCATAGTTGACCCCTAGTCAAGACCTTTTGTTAATGGTGATAAGAGTCTGTGATGGTGAAAAACTTTATGGTTGTAGTTGCATTTTATATATACTTTTTTGGCTTTATTAAGATAAGGAAGCTGGTAAAGTATGGCATAAAAACTCTTAACTTTTATTTCTTGGAGAACTAGTGCTCTGTTGCCACAGATCATAAAAATGGCGAGAAGCTTTTGACACATCTTGTAGTTTCTAACCTAAACATCCTAGAAACCTCGTTAATTGAAATTCACAAGCAATTTTACTACTGAAGGATCTTATGGATAAGTAAGTTTTTCAGGTTCCTTCTGGGCAGGCCATCAGAAGGTAACATCCTGCCTCTATTGTGCTGCACAGTAGAGAATATTTTCTGCAGTATCCTTAAAGACAGATATGAGAGACAAAGTCTGAAGTTTACTAGCTTCATTTGTTGTTTTGGCTCCAGCACAATAAATACAAGTGAGAAAGATTCCTGTTTTCTGCCCACTGTATTTTGTTCGGGTAAGATCTAGAGACTCTTGAGTGATTTGTCCAATTGTAGGACTAACTGGAAACTATAAAATTGAAAATTGCTTAAGATTTTATTGAAAAAAAATTCCATTTTCCTGGATATTCCCAGTTTCCATGAAATCTGCGAAAAATTACGACTGTATAATTAAAAATGGGGACCTGAAATATGGTTGCATACCAGGTGAATGAAAATATTCTCAGTTCTAAAAAGCAAGTAGAGGTGAGCAAATAGTAGAAACATTTCCTGAGGATTCATTAGAATTTGAATGGTTGGCAAGTTTTAGCTTTCCTTCCACAGTGGAATTCTAGATCTCTATTGATATGGGAAACAACTTGAGATTCAAATAATTAATGGAATCATAGAATTATTGTTATTAAATAAGAAGGGAATTTAATAACATAGATATTGATTGAAAAAAGTTTGGTATATGTACTGAACACAGCATCTGCATATCGAATTAGTTGAGGAGTTTGATGTTACACTGGCTGTAAGGTACATGAGGATTCCCCCACCCCACCCCTAACAGACAAAACAGAAACTATTTAGCCACCATCATAAGTGTCATAGCTACTTTTAACTGCAAAGAATGTATACCCTAAGTTCTTCTTAATATTCTGTGAATGTTGTGGAAAAAATCTATCAAAAAAAAAAAAAAAGGTGGTGAAATTGTACTCGGTATAGACCAAAATTCGAAGAAAATATCAAGGTTAATATCAAAGAGGAGAAAACACTGTTTTCTAGGACAAACTGGAAAGAATGGAATTGTGTTTGGGATGATGATTGTGTGCACACTCTGCACATGGGAACAAGGCAGGATTGGGCATATCCACACACTGTGCAAAGGCTGGGTTTATTCCGAGATGTGGGCTCAATTGCAGATTGGTTTTAAATACGTGATCTTTTCTTTCCTATTACTTCAACGTGTGGACATGCAGCTTCAGTCTTGGTGGGAGCAGCACAGATAAAAATGCACACAATAATAGGTACACTTCCTTTATTCAACAAGGTATAGAGGCCAAAAAATGTTGTTTATGCTGGATGGATGCTTACAAAGTTTTGCTTTTCCTAATGGAACAGTTTTAACAGCTGAGATTAGTTCAGATTCATGACATTCAGAAATGCATCAGTACATGTCATATTCTTCACAGCAGAATATTTTATGATTGTGTGCTGTAAGTTACTCTGTAAACACATGGGTGTAAAAAATTGTAAAATTTTAGGAATGAGGAATCAGAAATTCAGTTAAAGGATATTGTGACCATAAAATACAACAATATTATATCTAGGGGAAAAAATATTAAAAAAATTAACTGAGAATTATAGCTTTGAGAATTATTGTATTTGTTCAAAAGAAAATCATTCTTATAAATAAAAAGTAGTATCATTTCATCAGGCAACTCACATATACCATACATCATGAATAAAATTAAAATTTAATTTTCAGAGAAGTACATTGGCAGGGCCTTTTGTCTCTCCTGATATAATCAAGATGAACCTTAGGGATACTTTACCTTCTTTTGGTTTGTAAGGATTATGTCTTCAGCTGTGTGAGATGATGCAGCATGTGCTGGAATTATTGTACAGTGCTTGTCGGCAAGGAATAGTAGTCACAGGGATGGGTAATTCTGCCAGGTGTTCTCTGAGGTGATTAATCGTTACTCCTTATTTCAGTAAGTGACTAATTTATGTTGTCAGAGATTTACTGCCTGCTGTTTGGCATGTGACAAAGTGATTCCAAACTGTACTCTCTAAGTTACTTCAAATGCGGCAAGGCTGGGATAATTACAGTGTTGTGTAAGTAGAATTTCAATGGAAGCTGTAAAGATAAACCCAGAGGAGTGCAGAGGGCTCCTTTTTCGTCTGGGTATATGATGCTGCTGCCATACCTGAGTGTATCTGCAAAGAAATCCTGATAAATTTAATATAGAGGTTTAGCTTATTTTATTGTGCTTAATTCAGTAATTACTTTAGAAGATAGAATCATATGTACCTTACCGACTTTTTAAAAGTAAACTATCAAGGACAATTGTCTGTTAATTCAGGTGCATCTGTGAATTCAGACAATTGTGTGGTAAAAATTGGAAAGAAAACCTCAGACCACAGTTGTTACTCACCCCTTTTGAAGTGGAGATTGGAACAGAATGTCAGTGTCAGATAGGAAGAGAGATATTTCCTAGTCCCATCCATATGTTCAGCTTTTCCCATTATGCTAATAAACAAATAGCGAAAGGTCTTCTACACACTAAATACTAAGCATGAGCTTCTGTGCCTTAATTACATTAATAAAGTCTTTCAGCCAACACACAGTAGATCAACCTGACCATATCCTACTTTTGTGCTGAACAGCCTTGGCTTGTACTTTGAATCAGTACTTGAGAAACATAGATAGTACGACATAATTTTCTGTCTTTCTCAGTTTATTAAAGTCATATTCCCAAGTGTTGGTTTTTTTTTTTTTCCTCTAGCTATAAGGGACAGACTTTTTTATTTAATGGATGGAAGGAAAAAAAACATGCATTGGAGAATGCACATCATCTAAGCATTTTATTCACACTTTCACCTACAGCAGACAGCACTGTGAAGAGAACAAAACAGAAATTCAAATCTTGAGCTAAACACTTTAAGATTTGAGACACAATCACCAGACCCAGAAACTGTGGGTTTCTATGGAAATTTATTTTGGGAAAAAGAATTCTTTTGGAAATGTGTATTTTCATAAATCTTGTAAGGCAAACAGGAATCAGGTGCATCCAAAAAGTGAACTGACCTTCAACATGTGCCCTTTGAAGTTATGTGATGAACTAGTACGAGTCCCTCACAGAGAACCTCATTTTGACAGGTAGAATCATATATAAGTGATTTTTCCTCTAACTTAAATTCTACAGTTGAACACCTATGAATATTGTCCAGAATCATCTATGAACATATCCAGTTTCTCTATTCCAAAGTCAAATAGATAATCTTCACATGAACAAGTTAGAAACTAATCCCAGACTGTGCTACTGAGGTAATGTCTCTGACAAAGAACTTTCAGTTTTAATGCCTCAAGGGATTTCTTTATTAAACTTTGTAATAAATCAAACAACCTTATATAAGGATCAGATTAGGTATTTGCATACTGGTAAAAGGTTAAACAAATCTGTATGTTGTTAGTATTTTTAATTTGCATCTGTAATGAGCTGTAGTGTCACCAGAATTGCTGGTTTGGCTTCGCTCTATTTGACTACATAGGGTTTGAGTACTTTTTAGGTACTTGCAGTCATCTCATATGTGAAGAAAATACTGAGGCTTATGAATTTAGGGGGCCAAAATCATACGGATTCCCTGCTTACCACAAAGAAATCTGCACACAGATAGGACATTTTCATGGACCAGTCTAATGCAAGCAGATTATCACTAATCAGGACATTAGAATCTCTGTTAATTACAATTCTGTAAATTTAAGAGACTTCATGTTGGCATACTAAAATTGTAGTCTACAGGACAATGTTTATCTTTGCAACCAGAAAGTGCTGAAAGCATTACTTACTACCTTTTATAACTCAAACACTGGTTTGTAACTCACTTTTAACAATTATTATGTATAAAAGAGCTATTTTTGTTTACTTTCACAGTATGAATATAAGCAAAATCTTCTTTGAATACAAGGCTGGTGTTCTCCAATGAAAATCCTGGTGAATATCAATGCAAATACTTAATGGGAAAATGCCTTTCAACATGATTCTTCTAAAATCATTACAGATCATAGAGGATAATGTGTTTATGAAGATGTGACTATTAGCAGATGTAGAGCTTTGATGAAGAATAGCAAACCAGAATAACAAACTTATGTGAAGAACAAATGCTACTGTCCTAATTTACTGATTCAGCCTTACCAGGACATTTTTACTTCCTTAATTTGAATTTAGAACTCGTTTTTCCTACAGACTAATTTTTCATTTACTGAAGTTGCTTTATGGTTTTTTAATGGTCTTTTCAGAAAACTAACCAAAAAAAAAGAAGAAAAAAAGCAGTACTGTTAGATAGAAATTAGTACGATGAAAGAATGGAGGAAAGCAGAGAGAAAACTAAAGAATACCGAAACATCTTATACAGATGTATGGTAGTGTCCAAATGCTGATAAATTGGTTGTCTATGTGATTACCAGCACCCTCACAGTCTTCAGAGTTGTGTAAAGGGAACAGGATCTGGTTGACATTCAGTCGTTAGAGTGACAGTAACCCACCAACACTTTAAAGCCATAACAAGAACAGATCTGCAGTAGAGATAAGAGAATATCTATATGAGTACAAATATTTTAGACCTTAACAAGAAACAACATATTTTCAGAAAGAATTCTATAATTATTCATTAATAGGGATAGGCTTTGATGCTCTGTAAGATATTTTTCTGGCCTTTTTCCTATGTTTACTATTTCATGCCTGTTTCCTAGTGCACAATAATGTATTGCAATAGCCATAGCTGCACTGTATGGCTGAGTCAGGGCCCAAAGGAGGAATTTCAGCCGCTCCTATATTCGCATGCAATGAGTTATCATCTCATCTAATGCCATTCTTGAAGAAGTTACCCCTAACATTAATATTTCTGTTCCACAAATAAAATATGGGCCACTTGAATTTAGTGAGGCAGTGACAAACATTGAAATTAAAAACTTTGCAGCTCTGGCCGTAGTAATTTTATTCTCATCGTCTTCAGAATTGAAGGAGGTGTCACAAAAAAAAAAAAAATTTTACATTTAATGACAGTTTAAATCTTTAATAATAGATTTCATGTTGGGCACATGCTTGGGAGATTTTGTCTAAGAACCTCAAAATATTTTGCAATTTTTAATTTTGTGTCCTAGGATCCCCTTGGGAGTGGTCAGTACATTTCCGAGGCAGTAAATATAATGAAGATAAAAACTGACATAACATTCACATTTAAGACTTATATATGGTTTTCTCGGTTCTGAATTATATAGAGAAATTTTCTAACGAATTATTGTTACACTTTAGACTTAGATTAATATTCTATGTGAACCCCTGGAGGAAAAAATCACATGGAAGGAAAAGTATATTAAAGCTTTCACAAATCATTCCACAGAGGTTGATTAATCAGGATTTTTTCTCTAAAATACTGGACAGCTGTCTGTTTATATCAATTTTTTAACCTGGTTTAAATAAAATCATAATAAGCAGACTTAGGAATCACATGAATTGATGTTGTTGAAGTTTAGTACAGAATAACATTTCATGGCTCTGATGAACTACAATTTTTCTGACTTTTTATGGGAACCTTGAAATTATTTTGGTTTCCCTACTTCATCTTCATCTTTGATGAATAAGATTATTTTTGCCTTTGATCTAACAAATAGTGAA
Source organism: Phalacrocorax carbo (assembly GCF_963921805.1). Taxonomy (NCBI): domain Eukaryota; kingdom Metazoa; phylum Chordata; class Aves; order Suliformes; family Phalacrocoracidae; genus Phalacrocorax; species Phalacrocorax carbo. The sequence continues at coordinate 24,310,677 of NC_087516.1, read as the reverse complement.
ATATTTGCAGTTTTTTAGTTGTAGGACTTATTTTACACCATTTTACACTTCCTGGTATTTTTTGTCCTTGGTATTCGAACTGACAGTATGGGACAGTATAATTTGGTGAGATCTGCTCACTCTTCATGTTTTTACTGAGCTATAGTGTCTTCATTATGCACCTAAGTATGCCAGTGTCTTAATTTTTAAGCAATCTAATGTTACACTACATCCTTTCATATATCTCTAAACTACCTAGATTCCACAGTAAAGGCTGACCTGTCTGTATCCTTAGGCAGTCAGTTGAAGCTACAGTCACTGGAGGAAGTGGTGCAGTCCATGGATAGATTCAACCCCGTAGGATGGGATGAGTTACTATCTGGAAGCGTCTGTTTTATTATCTACGAGGGGATTTAGACTAATAACATGTACTAGGCCACTACTTTTCTTTTTCTTGGATATATTTCAAGATTATTTTAGGTGCCTTCCCTTTAAGTCAGCTTATGCGTAGATTTTCTCTATAAGGCCCTGGATGATGATCAGAAGAAAACACCCAACAAAAGAAATTATGGGATCTCTTGTTCTGTTCATGTGGTGTCACTCTGCTGCACAAAGTTAAACAAGCCCTGAAGTACCATTAAGAGTCTGACAACTGCTTTCACTCTGACTGTGCTGAAATTTCAAAAATGAAAAAAAAAGGAGCCTAAACTGAAGCCTCTACTGCTCATTTCCTGTGAGAATGTGCGTGTTGCAACATAGAATAGCATCAGCACTGTATCAGCTGTTTCCTCTGTGAGAGGAACATAGCAGGGTTTGATGCATATTCCCTGTTTGTTTAACACATTTCGCTCTCTTGGTACTATTTGTACAATATTAGACCGGTGGTTATGTTTGCTATTCTGTTGCCTTCCGGGGGTGGGTAGGTGTTTTGACCTTAGAACACCCTGAAATTACTGGGCTTTACCTTCAACATCCTCTGGGGACTTAAATGTTGCAGCACCATGAAATGAAGCTGCCAGGAATTCAGATTTATGAAACCTGTTGTAATGTATAGAGCAGATAAGCTAATATTTTAGTGTGTTACATATATAAAACTGATCTCGGTGTCCTTGTTCTTAAAACAAAGGCAATAATTAAAGAAGAGCAACATTTGTTTGGGGGTTTTTTTTTTGTTTGTCTGTTATTCTGATATATCCTCAGTCAGTAAAAAGATCTGGGTATTCAAAATAGGTTAGGTTTGCTAGAACTGAAACCCTTTTACCCTAGTAATAGCAGCATACCACACTCTGAAAGAGGTGTCTCTGGCAGAGACTGTCTAGTAGCTCACATGGAGAGAAAGAGAGAAGGGCCTTGTAATGGTGTCAGCTGACACAGGGGAGGTGGGAACGACCCTTCATGCTGGCCTCCTCCATGCTGATCACAGCGCGTTGCTTCTGCTTAGGAACCCCTGGCCGGCCTGAGGTCTAGTGCAAGCCCTTCAGAAAAGGTCCTTAGCAGATGAAGGCTTAGAGGCAAAGCCAGTAGCTGAAATTCTGCCAAGTCTTTGGAGAAACCTAGCTTCATCTCAAAAAACAAGAGTGCAGGTGCTCTGAAAAGGTACGCCCTATAACAAAGATGCCACCAAACTTGGAGTGAGTTTCTTCTGCTGAATGTAAGATGCCATTCAATACAGGGTGCATAGTAAAAATTCCTGTTAATACAGAAATGATAATGTAGGATGATATAGGATATCCTTAATGCTAACTGTGGTTATTAATTGTATTCCTAGCATTTCTTTTTGCTTAGCAATGGCACTTGCATATTATGACAAGTCCATAGATATATATATCTACACATACACAGAGTAATAAAACTATACCAAAACATGACATAATTAAGGATTATCTATTGTAAGTAAATAGGGGTAATAAAAGTATGGCCACTGAATCACGCTAAAGCAGATTTTATTGTTGACAGCAGTATCATACATAGCAAAATCTGAAATTTCCCACCCCTCCTGAAATAACACACAGACACACAAGGAAAAGGAGCAGCCGAAGACATTTTCTCCACACAGTACCAAGGTTTGGAAAAGCAATACCGGCAGAAGTGGGCTCACTGAAAGAATTTGAAACTGGAGCTAGCAGGGGACTTCACAGATGAGTTCTCAGAGGCTGATCCATGCTGGGGGGAGTGCGAGACAGGGGAGGGGTGACAATTTGCATAAAGGAAAGGATTTTAGATTCCTGTAAAAAAGAAATGGGGACAAATTAGGTAGATTTTAGTGAGCACTGTCTTCCATACCGTACACTCCAGTGCAGCAGAAACGTGATTGCCTGCTGACTTTGGGCATGCGACTAGAAACACTAAGTAGTAGTGGTGTTTCAGAACTGACAGGCATCAGCACAAGTTTCAGTCTGTGAGCCTCAGATCTCGCTAAAGCCAATCCCAGGCCAATACCAGCAAGGGATTTTAAAACTGCCTGTGGCATTTTCAAATCAATCCATCAGTCTGTAGGTAGCAATGTAAAGAATGCACAGCCAGCACAATACCTGTTCCACCCAGTGACAACGCTGCTGGTGCATTCTGAGCAAGCCACAAGCAATTCAAAAGTCCTGTGAGGAAAGAATCACAATAAATGAGTCTCTGTTCCCAAGAGGTTGAATCATGATTACAAGGATGAGGAAAAAACAATGTCGCTTGAACAAAGAATAATGCGTTATAAAATTGGGTGCGTGGAAAAAAATAGTCTTGCATATAGATCACACTAGCTTATTATAGCATTCATCTTTATAGTGGCCTTTCATTTTTTCCATGGGATCTAAAGCTAAGGGAAGAAGTGTAATATAAATCTAACAAGCATATTTTCTTCACTGTTGCAATTTTTTTTTTGGTTAATTATACAGAGAGAAACCCCAACATTTCAGGGCAAATTTAAATTAATCCTACAAGGTATGACCCATCACTGAAATCTATCCCTTCTGTGCAAAGAATGAATCCCAGTGCGAGTGAACAGGTAACGAGTTGCTATTGGGCTTATGATAATGTGCTCTGGAAGAACACGGTAGGACAGACATTAAAGCCAGATTTAGTAACAGTATTAAAGCAACCAGCTGACATCTGTAATGGTGCTTTCCCATTAAGAAATGTGTGCAGGTGAATACTAAAATGGACTTTCTTTTCTGAAAGATGATATTCAACTGGGAGTGCAAACCTACACGTAATGAAAGGCAGAGACTTCTGGCACAAAGGATTCTGTGTATGTTAGTGGTTGAAAATACCTAAACTTCTCTGTATACCTACATTTCCAGGAGTCTTCTGGTCTGCATCTAGTTTGTTTCTGTACTATCAGTGGCCGTTTGGTTAAATTTTTTAAGGGCATTTGGGATTTCTTATCTTCTCATCATCAAGCAATCAAACAGCGAATCCAAAAGCCAAAACATTTCAAAGATCTCACTTGTGCTTCAATTTAATTTTTCTAGGCAAAATGCAAACAAAACGCAGAATAATTGTCTTGAAAGTCTCTTTTAATGGAATGATGTTTCACTCAGCGTTTTTGTTCCCGATGGCCAGCTCCTCCCTGTGTGTACAGTGATTAGCACACTGATAAGTAGAACTCTAAACTTAGAAATACCTTCTAATAAAGAAAATACAACAATAAATGTATTTTCTCAGTCAAGCTCCATATTAAAACAAGTGATCACAACTGAAACAGCATTTTATGAGACCTTGCTCGTCATACTCAGCAGAACTGTGGTTAATGAGATCTTCTAAATCAAGTCTTACTGCCCATTTTTTCCACCATTGGCTTATAATGCTTCTGAAACTGCAGAGCTTAAATTGGCAGGAATCAAGTCACAGAAAAATAATATTTTTGCTTTAAGTACTGCATCAGGTTATTTGCTGACACTGGTGTTAAGGTCTATGCAAAGAATCCAACCAGACTGAAGGTAAGGAGAAGTATTTAGATATAAGCCGGATAGTGCCAATTAGTCTCTTCGGCCTGACAGTTCCTGAAAATGTCATTTGAAGAAATATCAGAAAATAAGAGTGACTGGATTATCACTAAAACTGCTGAAGGAAAAAATATTGCTCTTAGGAATAAGGGCTGGCACTAAATTCACCTGTTGTCTGGCATAAAACCCACATGAGGTTAAAAGAAGAATGGATTAAGACACTAGAAAATAGAAAAGCATGTTTAATTTTCCCCCTTCTGCATATGTACATCACCATTTTGATTCGTCTTACTGATTTTTCACTTAAGCTTTTGGTTCTGCATGTATTAAAAGAGCCCTAAGGCTGTTTGGATACCTGCACGCATGCAAGTGTGCTTGGATTTTACAGAAAGCCTCTTTCCTTAAAAGTTTACGATGCTGTGTAAGATTAGATTCCTTCTCAGGTTATATATGTCTCACTGTTCTTCGTAATTTTCTTATATTATGTTGTTATTTATTACCTGTAAGATAAACCTTTTAGGCAGTCCCATCAGGTTCGGTTTGTTTTTATTTTTTAATGTTTCACTGTGTTTCCTTTGTAGTTCCCCACAGCTTGTTCAACTTCATTTCCATATTGACTTTAATCACCTAGACTTTTTCCAGGCCAGGGTGCTAGGACTACATACAACTTGATCCTTAAAAGTCAGCATTTGTAGGGTCATGTGTTCAGTAAATACCTTTAGATACATTCCCATGTGATTACTGAAGCAAGAGATTTACCCTAAACGAAAAGTAATAATGAGCAAGGACTTTCTTAGAAAATGGACTATAAATTTCTCCTATTTTTCACAATTTGCAATATATTGCCACCATGTCCAGTTCCATTATTACCCTCTGTTCCAAAAGCAAATTGCATCTTATGCTGTTACATGAATATAGTTATTATGACAGCTCAGCATGTAGTTTTTATACCAGAGCAGAAAATGAAAGGTAAAAATTAGAACGAAGTTACAGAAGTGAAGAAGTGATATTGAAATTTAAAGCTTTTGTCAAATTTAATTCTTTCTGTAATTTTTTCCATAAATCATTGTTCTATAAACTGCATAATTTTGAAGAACATAGTATTTCATTCCATAAAATGTAAAAAAATAAAAAAAATATTTACTTGGTGCTGCCAATGCCCCCTGTAATAGTTCAGTAAAAAGTGACAGCCGTGCTCCAGTGGTTCACAATGGTTAATTGCCATCATATTTTTCTACTGGTACATTTTATTTTTGCTCTTTTATTAGTATAAACTGGTTTTGAATAACAACTATTTGCACTAAATAAACCAAAAGTTTATTTATTTCAGTTATGCTTACTACAAGTTTCTGTTTGTCTAGAAATCTCCATAAAAATAATCTGTACCAGTTATGTGAAACATATATATTTTTTAAAAATCCATTTAGTGCAGTCATGGGATACCAGTCCAGGGAAACAAAGAGGGAAAAAGGGTTCAGGAGAATGAAAGTATATTGGGAAAAAGAATAGGTGAAAAAATATTTTTCTAAGAGAATGTTAGACTCAAAGAAGGATGTAGACTAGGATTATGGCAGGAGTTATAGTCTCTTTCTCCTTCTGAGATGGAAAAACTGAAGCAAAACTGAAAAACTGGATGATGGTGTCTAAATACAGCCAAGTAATAAACTGTGAACAGATCAGAGAAATCTAGGGTTTACAAGAGAAAAATCAATCTTCTTAGAATGTTATTGTGGGTATATTTTTTCTGTTCATAGCTCTGTTAAAAATGAAGAAGGAAACCCTTTAAAAATATACAAATTTGGAGTATTTAACATGCAGTAGGTGATGAAGATTTCACGACTGGTTTGGCGTCATCCACAGACTACACTAAGCCCTCCTACTAAAATCAGCTCTTCAATACAGAAACATCTCATGCAGTCATTTTCAAGTGGGTGTCTGGGCATCACCCACGACTGCCTGCTACGGTGCCTTGGCAGACCTGGCAAAGAGCTTGGTTTCTATAAACAAGTCATGGAAAAGCATCATGGATGACCAGTTTCTGACTTCTCTGTGCAAAAGCGTAGCCAGAGACTGCGATAGTTCCAGGCTCTTGGGCATCTTGGGCCTGGGTACAAAAGTGAATTATTCTCAAAAGCCTTGCCCTCAAATACATAGACCTTTCAATGTTTATGCAGCCATTATTGTTCAAGTGCCACGTGTTTAATGTAAGACTGGAACCACGCACTTCCAAGTGTGCGCACGTGTGCCAAGAGTGTGCATGCAAATGCGCTCCATCCAGCAAGAACTGTTCCAGGTCTGCTCCTGACTCTGACTGTGCTAAATTCAGTGATTTGCAAAACTTGAATCGTACAGCACTGGGATGAAGAACAGCAGTGTTCTCAAAGAAGCCATAGCTACATCGCCTCAGAGACCTGTTTAGGAACATCTAGTGCAAAAAATACAGCATAATAATAGCACTTAGCAGTACGCTATCCTTTTCCTTTTCAAAGCACTTTACAAACATTAACTAATTAATTAATGTGTATAACTCATCATTAGACAACATTTCAAGAACTCGATATATAATTCTCTAATGGCTGTTACTAAGAAGTCCCTTTGAGAGGCACTCCAAAAGGTTAATGCTGAGTGTTGGAGAGATCTTTAGCCCAGCCTTACTAGACCAGTTGCTCTTGTATATATTTAAGAAATCCCACGTACTCATTATTTTATGTGGATTTATGTCTTTGAAGCGTGGGTTTTACATACTTTTTATTTTCTAAATAAATTTCTAGAGGAAGGTGTATTTTTATGTAACTTTTCCTACTGTTTTCTAGAGATTTGTTTGCATTCTACATAGTACAGCATGTAAGAAGATAAGCTCAGCGAAGAGCAGAAATACTGGGGTGCTGCACAGTCTGCTTCGTACAGTTCTTTTGAGAATTATCTGGTGTGAATCAGACAAGAGAAAATAGCTGATTGCAGTCTTGTTGCTTTCCAACAGCTTTCTGAAATGCTTTTGACTGAGGAGGTCCTTAAAATCTCTGCTTTTAACATTTTATTAGAAAACAAAATACCTCTTTTCTAAGCGTCTGTCTAGGGATTAGGTTAATATGGCTCATTCACCCTTTAACATGCCACACATCAATAGTGTGCTGAAGCTGACAGCTGGGACATGACAGCATCTTGTTTATCAGTCTGTTGCTGGTATTTCATTAGGTTTATAAGAGAGGCTGGCATATTTTGCCACAAAGGTTTCTATTTAAGCTTCTTGTCATATAAGTAAAGAGAAAAGTGTGTAAAATGCGTAAGTGTAAATGACTACTATTCCAACTTAAAGAATTTCCTTTTTGAGTTTTCACTGAACAAAACCAAACCCAAAACCAGATCCCTTGAGTTATGTCTAATTTAGTTTTTATTAATTATGCCAAGGGACTTTGGTGGCGCATTTAGCTGGAGAGGCTGGATCTGTACCTCCTCTGAGTCCGAGCCAGCCTTTTCCATTTTCTCCTTCCAGTGCCTCAGTCTTCCTGCCTCAGGAATGAGTTGATTGCTCGAGAACCGAACCACAGTGAGAACTGCAAGTTAGGGACTATGAATGATTAGGTGCAGAGGGAGCCAAGCAGAGCTGACTTTGTAATCCCAGGTTATCTTCAGCTGTACTAAATCCTCCTGGAGGAGATTTTTTTTCTTGTGCACATTAGCCTTTCCTTGGAAAAAGATTTATTACAATCTTCCATCGCACTAGAAAGTTTTCCTCCAAAAAACCAAAAATCAGCACATGTAAAAAAATCCCAAGTGAGTGACCCGATGAGCATCTAGAAACACTTTATTTTATGTTGTAGGAAAAAGTCCTTACATTTTGTACAGGCAATACTAAAGATACTGAATCAAAACCTGTAAATGAATTTGTGAAATTAAGCCTCTGAACAAGGCTATTATCATCTTCTCAGGGATGCAGACCTCAGCTTCAGATTACTTTTCCATGGCACAAGCAAAGCCAAAGGCTGCTGTTATACCCTCAGGATCTTCTTCACTGGCAACAGCTTAGGACTTCTATATTCACCCATACTGCCTAAACATGCTTCTTAACTTAAGGGTTGTGCATGAAAATTGAAGAAATAATGTTGGTTTTTCTTTGTGAGATTTTAAGAAAATGCTCCCACTGAATTTATAACATTTCTTTTGTTTAATTTTAAATTGCTTAATTTTAATTGATTTTTTAATTTCAATTTACACAAGCTTTTAATAACAGGTGAAAGAAAATATTAAGCTAAAATATGTTCTGACTGTACTCTACAATGATAGAGGTGTAACTGTATTTACCTGCAGGCTACATTTGCACCAACTTTTTAAAGAAAGACATTTAGGCTTGTGAGACCAGATCTCTCTGCCAAGCACTTTACTCATTCTTCCCAAGCACATAAATTCCAGAATAGATTAAGTCAGTTTTGCAGGTGAAAGCAAAAGTCTGGGAATATATGAAAAGACCATTTAGCATGCGGTCTTCTGCTATTATTTAGCATTTACAGATTGCCAAATAAAAATTAAAAAGTACAATAAATATCTCTAATTTCCTACAATAATCTTCAGATTAAACCTTTAATCTAGGGTAATTTCAGTGTTTCATCTATCCTATTTCAGAAGACGGAAAAAACTGACATTTAGTATAGGTTTTTTTTCCCCCCTCTCTAGGAAATAAAATCCACTGAGTTCTTTAATAAAGTTCTTCTGAGGTTGTTATGAAAAAATAAGGAGCAGGGGTCTTCTTTTCCCTTTTCCCTGTTTCCCTTTTCCCCTTTCATTATCTCTCTTTCTCTTACCCTTTCACTTTCCTTTTTCTTTTGTTTTCCTTTTTTTCCCCCCTTTCTTTTTCATTTTCTGTAAGGGAGAAAGGTGTAGCAGAAGGTCTAAAGCTGTCCCATATTTAATTTGTTAAGAACAATTAGAGTAAAATAAAATTAAAACACAGATACTGACTATATTTGCCTCCCTGAAAGGATGCTTGCTTGGTTCTAACCTTGCCATTCTTTTACCACACTTGACTGTACGGGAGTGGACATTTGTGCTATGGCATTACGATCAATATCCCCTTCCCTCCAATTCTTGGTTTGGAGAGTCCCTTCTTGGTAGCTAACTCAGTCTCAGTTCTGTCAGTACCAAAGTCAAACATTACACTTTGGAGACAGGCATTATTTCAGCATGATAGTCCATGACATTGAAGGATTATCAGATTATTTAATCAATAGAACCCATCATTTGGTCAGAAACTGCAAAAAACCGATGTCCTATTCATTAATTCATGGTATTTATTGTAGTAACATTCATCACAATGTTCCAATTAGCTATTAATGTACATGTCACAAGTATTAATATAAGATTTGCACAGTAACTCATCATTGATTAACTGGACCATCATTTTAAAGTGCTACAGGGATTATACAAAGTAGCTGTCTTTTGCTTTCAGCTATGTTTAATTTATGCTCATTACAATTTCCAGAGATACATTTTTTGCTGCATATGCAAATGTTATGATCATCTGTTATTTAATAAATCCAAATAAATCTTTTGACAGTGAAAGATTCAAATAAAACAAATAGGATTCATGCACAAGTAATGTAAAATGTTGTTAAAGAGAGGAAAATATTCCTACCTTCCTATTAATTTTTAATGCATAAAAATAAAAACAAACTCCTATTACTGCAGTGCTTGGAGGTAATTAAAATTGGAGTTAAAACCAGAAAAAACAACCTAACAGTAAAAAAAAAAAAAAAAATGCAGTGAAAATATTCATTGGCAAAGCCAGATAACTATCTTTCCTTTACAATAAATATCTTCATATCCCAAAAAAGACTTTGGGATTAGCAAAAATTTCTAAACCTACATGTCCATGTCCCTCAGACGCCAACTGGACTGATGGTTATTCTGGTATGTGCTACAGAACATTATTTTCTACATTTCAAAACTGTCTAGTAATATATTGTCAAATGATATTCAGACTTTCCCCCTCTTGATTAATGTTGCTAGCTGGTCAGCACATGAAGACATTGCTTCTTGAGAATGGTCTAGAAGAGCACTTAGGCTAGAAGGGCATGGGGGGGGGGGGAAGTTTTGGTGCTTTAAACTCCATGAGATTCAATAATTTCCACCTGGCATGGAAAATCCAGTGAGCCTATCCACTGAAACCTGGATCAATGAAATAGGACAGATTACACGTGAGGGAGTAGCCAGCTGTATGTTTTAGTGGGATACAGAAAAAATTCCCCTGGATATGTTACCACAAGAGGTTCAAAAGACTGAGTTTTCTTCAGAGCATAAATATTTCCCAAGCTTACTAAAGACAAAGATTAATGAACTGGAGGAATTTAGTGTCTGTGGTGCACATATTGATATTGTCAACATGTCAAAAAATAGGTTTTTGTAGTAAATATTAGGCGTGCCTTAAATAGCCTTTATCATGCAGAGACACGGAGCTGTGGGACAAAAGCAAAGGTCAAAAGTTTCACATTGATATTTCTTTTTTTCTTTTTTTCTCTTTTCTTATAACGTGACCCCTAACTGGGACTCTGGCATTCACAGAAATTGAGAGTTTATAACCATAGGTTAATGGCATGAAACCAGCATCCAGATATTGGGCAGAAGATGTTCTAGGGGAGAACTGTTACAAGTAAATGATGAGTCCTGCCGTTTAATTCTATTATTCCTTTGCAGTGAATTAAATCCACACTACTTCATTTATTCTTCTACATCCTCTTCTTACCTTGATTGGAGAGATGGGAAACATGAGGTGGTCTGGTCCATCCCGTAAAGATATTGCTTCAGCTCATTGTAACATTTTGTAGTTGGAATTCACCTACTTTCTCACCGATACAGTGGAATTCCATCCACCAAGAAGAGAAGAGATGTTGTTTTTCTATGTGATGTTATTTCTGGGTTGTCCCCAAGGTTTGTTTTAGCTACCAGAAAATAAATATATTACGAGGAAGCTTCTTCAGTTCCTGTAATGGCTACTTAGGACTGCTGCTTGGGTTCAGCTGTAGAAAGAGGTGTAATGCTACCATCACCAGAAATAATATTTTTTATCTTCTGGAGACAGAACAAATTATTCTGTTTTTTTAATGATATATTCTTTTGACAGATAATACTTCATTCATTAGGTAGCTACAGTAGTGGAAGAGGTAGAGTGAACCTCATAACCTATTAGGAATTGTAACTTGTAGAATTCTCATAAGATAAAAAGTTCTTTTAAATGGTTCATTTCACTGTTTAGACAAGGAGAGACATTGCATTATGTATGACATTTTGTTCATGAAAGAAGAAAGAAATAGGCTCCAAAGATTCTGGGAAAAAGCTTAACCTGTATCGAAGTGATTAAAAGAAATCATAGAAAAAAGTGACTATGCAATGCGCATTTAGGCTAATCTTCCAGCAAGGATGTTTTATGATTAACTAATTCTGCTTTTGGGGGCTGGGTGGTGACTTAGCGGCAGTGTTAAGTCTGATTACTTTGGAATGCTCTTTCAGTTATTTTAAACGGAGTTGAAAGAACACGGATAGCTCTAAAATAACTTACTGCATTTGGACACAAGCTGTTGTTCAATTATTTGAAAAGAAAATCTATGACAAATATCAAATGGGAAAAAAATAATCCAATTTTATGTGTACCAGAAAATGAGAGAGATTTTATGAATTATTTTATGAAGAAAGCTTAAGAATTAGTGATCTCAAAGTACCACATGCAAAGTAAGATTAAATTGAAATAATGCTTCTTTAAGTACGTTAGAATTACACTGATTTAAGATGACACAAACTTAATCTAAAACTATTTTTTCAATTAATTTATACATTGCAGATTCATAACTGAATTTGAAAGAAAATCCAAACTATGGTACGGTTATGATTAGCAAAATAACGAATTTCCAACACTGTGGAAAGTACAGTTGCTGAACATCTGCAGTTATAATTACTCTGTGGATGTTGTCATCGCCACAAATTCAGTGGAACATCTGAAAGGGTAAAATTAAAGAGATTACATTTTTTTAAATTTTGTAGAAAAATTAAATATTCCTCTAGTAGATTGCCTTACTATACAACACATGCACATACGAGTCTTTGAATACAAAGGTCCCTCTACTTCTGGACCCAGTGAACCATATAATAAAGTATCCACATCACCAAGAGCCATCAACCCCTAACTTCCATCTTGAGGAGCCTATGGACAGAGGGTTGAAAGAAAGTTTGGAGGCTGGAATGGTGTTGTGGCAAAGGATTCCTGTGCTCTTTGTGTTTCCCAGGGTAACTCAAGGTGGTGTCTCAGCAGCTCTTGGTGGTTTGCTTCCTCCCCCATCTGGATAACAACGTGTCCGCTATTGTATCAGCATAGTTCTCATGTTTATTGTGTAAAATTATCCTATGATAGGGTTTGCAGGTGAACTGAATCTTACGCCTGTTTTCAGGAAACGTGTTTTGGCTGTTCCTTCTAATGTTCTTACATTGACGGGGAAATTTGTAGGCCTTTGGTACAGATGTCAGAAAGCATTTGTATCTGCTAATGCAACATCTCAGTCAGAAATCTGTCCTGAAGTTTCAAAGGGGGATGTATGATTTCTTTCACTTCCTGTTAATGTTCAAAATTATTGTACCCTCTTTTAAAGGTTTTAGATTATCCAGCTTTTGATCTTTTTCTCCTCTCACTTTTTTTTTAACCTTTTCCTCCTTTGCTTGATTCAAGGCAGGGTCCTAATAAACTCCCGTCTTTTCCTTTACTCAGCCAATCTACTGATGACACGATCTGCGGCAGAGTAAGGCTCTCAGAAGTCTTTTACAATGCCACTTCCATACTCTTCTAGCTGTGGAATTAACTTCATGCCTCGGAGGCTTTCCTTAACGTGTACAAAACTATTTGCTGTATTTAACCCCCCAATATCCTGAAAGACTTTGTTTGAAAGTCCATTGTTTTACTCAAGAGTTTTACAAAATAAAACTTTGGCACCCAAAGGAAAATATTGTGACTTGTTTGTTTTAGTTAGCTGGATTGCTTACTTTATCTGATTGGAAGGGGAAAGCCTTAGGTTATACAGTACTTAAGGTAAAACGTTTTTCATCTTTCTTTTCAGTAAACTAGCTGGTGCAGGGCTGATGCTACTTGAGTAGCAAAAAAGAGCAAATCTTCAGATAGTGAAATCATTCCATTGACTTTGAGGAACTGACTCAGTATTCAAAATAAAAAATATGAAAATCAGAGAAATATATTAACTTTGCTTGCATTCGTATTGCAAACTGGAAATTACAGTTCTAACTTACATTAACCATGTTTCAAGGCAATCTTTAAAAATTGAATATTTATAGCTGTTAATTGTTATCCTCCATTTTCTGTTACTAAATTAGTTTCTAAAGGCGCTGTAATTATTCTAAAGCTGTGCACTATTAGTGCAATAGAAAGACTTTTGAGGTTAGACTGATGTGCTCTGCAGATGTAAAATGACAGTCTTTTCTTTTTACAAAAAATAAGTAGTGTTGTTTGTCTCCAGACTGAACACTTAAAATATAAAATCAAATTGCCCAGGCTTGAAAAGCATTGTGAGCACACTGGATTTTCGCATGAATGTTTTAAATTAATCTTTGATACTGTCTCATGTGAAATATCCTACCCGTATCTGGCAGTTTTCAATGAAGACAGTAATTTGCTTTTATGTGAAAAAACCTCTTGTATTAGTAAGAAGAGGACTGCAAGAGGTGTGTTTATTATAAGAGAATAGTACTCCTGAGGGAAAAGAGACACTTAAAGTAGCTGTATCTTGAAATGGTTGCAGGAGTCTGACTGATCTGTAATCAACCAGATTTGGATAAAATACATATGAAAGTAAGAAACTGGCTGGGAAGATTACAAATTACATGCTTCTGGAGACATTTGCTACATATGATATCTACAGTATTTCTGATTTAATTAAAATTTTTCATATCTGCTGAGAAGTTAGTGACCAAAACTCTCAGCTCAAACCCACTATCATCAAAAAACCAAAATGAAAGTCTATGTACAATATATCTGCATAACCTGCGCTGTATTTCCACTAATTCTGAATGCAGAAAAGAAACCTGACGTCTTTCCAGAGTTTTCAAGGGGACTGAGCCTGGACCAGCAATGTATAAATCAGGAATTTTTATGACTGAGGCTAATTTCAAGGATACCAGCATGCAATATTGATACATTTGTTGAGTTATCGGAGTATAGCATATGTGTCTCATAGAGCTCTGATACTTGTTTTTTAATCCTAGATTAAGATGCAAATGAGAAACAGAATAGTATTTTATGTGATGCCATTATGTAAATTATAGCACTCACATTTTAATTTGAACAATTTTAATTTAAACACACATATGATTTCCTCGAAGTTCTTGCTGAAAAGCAGGAGTAAAGGAGGAAGATCTCTAGTAGGTAATTTAACAGGTCGTTTAACTAATTTGTGCAACAGTTTTAACACTATTGAGTTTTTTCTTCAGCTCTAATGGGAAGTTGAGTGTCTGAACATCTCGTTCGTGCAGTAAGTAGTGATTTGGAATATTTACTAAAATACAGTCTGTTTACACTTCTGACCTCCTTGGTGCCAAACACTTTCATTCAGCTACCTCAGTTTTTTGTCAACCCCCTCCCTCTTTCTTTTCCTCACTGTGGGAGGAAAGTACTGTGCTAGTACTAGGTTTGTGGATCATTTTCAGAGTTGTGACAAAATAAGCTGTTTTTTATAGGTAGTGATTATTGACTTCGTTGTAGAAGAAGATGAGAGCTACCCCTGAAATATGCTGAAAGATTGTGCATACAAACATGTAGGCAACTGCATTACCATTAACATGTGGGCAACTGACTGAAAGTATGATTGTGGTGGTTTTTAAAGGAAATTCTTGAGATATTTCAATTTGCATTAAAAAATGCCCTGCAGCATGTAAAATTGAATTAATAACTATTCAAGAACACGCTAGCTAGTGTCATTTTCTTCCAGCCTCGTAAGATTCTCTTAGTGGTGCGAATACAAGAATTTAGTTTTGATTATCATAGGTCAGTAAAAAGCCTTCTTGCAGGAAACTCACAATGAGAAACTAGGGATTTTGCAAAACATAAAATTATAATCCCGTTCTATTCAAAATTAGTTTAGCTGGTTTTGATTTTTACTTTTTGTTCCTGACTCTGTGTAGACTATTTCTGTCAGCATAAAATATGCTTTGAATGCCATGTATATCCAAACATTATTCTCTAAAATAATATTGCTATTTTGAAAAACTCTTGGCATATACAAGACCTATAGTTCAAACAACTGTCGGAGCCTCATACTTTAGATGAATTTTTCAAGTTATCAGACATTGTAAAGGTGTCTGAGAAAAATGATTGCAGAGTATATATAGACTATTCCTGCTATAAAAGAATATTAGTCACTTCTCAGTGAAGCTGAAGAAAATTTAAATAACTCAGGTGAGGAATAAACAGATACACCATTACAGGCTGAGGGATAACTGTGTGGAAAGCAGCTCTGCAGAGAAGCTTCTGGGAACCCCAGTAGACAAGTTAAACATGAGCCAGCAGTGTGCCCTTGTGGCAAAGGCGGCCCCAGTGTCCTGGGCTGCATTAGGCAGAGCGCTGCCAGCACTCCTGGTGGGGCACACCTGGCGTGCTGTGTCCCCCCGGGTTTCCAGGACAAGGGAGACGTGCAGTGAGTTCAGTGATGGGCCACAAAGCTGATGAAGAGGTTGGAGCATTTGTCATACGAAAGGAAGCTGAGAGATCTGGAGCTAGAGATGGTAAGGACCGTGGGGGGATCTTATCAATGAATGTAAACGCCTGAAGGGAGAGCATAGAGAAGACAGAGCTGGGCTCTAGGACATCCTAGTAGTTTTGTACTTGATAGAAACTTGTGAATACCATTTATCTTGGGCAGTATACATGGATCCTTTATCTTTTTTAAGTAGATATTTTATGGTAATTGTGATGTTTTTTAAACCTCTGTACTACATCTCAAATACCAGTTGCATACGTGCACGAAATTTTGAAAATTAAATCAGGACCATTTTGATTGCAGCGGTGCTGCTTTTTCTAACTAGTTTAACACAAACAATTGGCTTGAATGGATACTCTTTAAGGGACAACTGGGGCTCTGAAATCAGTGGCAGCAGCAACAAAAACAACAGGTTTCCCACGTAGATGTCTGCAGGCAGAAGAGACAGTTTCTGGCAAGGATCATAGTCAAGTAGGGCTGCTGACAGGGATTGCCCCTGAAAGTATTTTTTTTTTCATTTCCAGTTGTTTTTTTGTCAGTTGCTGGCAAGGATCTGTGCCAGGAAGAGAACTGTGAGCGAAAGCGAAGTACTCTGACAAAATTAGAGATGGATAAGTGCCAACATATGTCTGCTTTTTGAGGACTGAGGGAACTACTGTGCTGGCACACATCAACATAGCTTCACACCAAAAACATTTACAGAGAGAAAGGGAAAAGATCGCAAAAATACAAAGGCAGTTTGCCAGTGATTTTAATATGATTTAATTTGTTAATTGAGAAAAATGCTGCTGCAATTTACCCAGCTTGCACCTGCTATTGAGTCTTAACAATCCTGTAGAAGAAGGAATATCTATTTGAACCATATGAGTGCTATTAATTTGAAATAAAATTCCGATTTCTCATTTTGATATAAGCAAAGTTTAGGCATTTAATGACAAACATTCAGGATGTGTTACTTATTTAGCTACATTTGATAGAATTTTGCCCAAGGTTGTTTCCTGTCTTGGCTTCCAAGATACTGGGTGAGATCCAGGCACTTTGAAATCAGTCAGGAACGAATATATCATATGCCTCCAAGTTCAGCAAAGAAAACCCCTCCTGTATTCACATGTGCTGGGGACAACTGGCTACAGAGCGTATCTGCAGGAAAATTAAGGGCCTAAGGGGTCTGGTTGAGAAAAGCTGGCTATGAGTCAGCAGCACATCATTGTGGTGACGAAGGTTCACCGGTTTTTGGACTGCATTAGCAAGAATGTAGGCAACAGGTTAAGGAATGAGATTTTTCTCCTCTGTTCAATATCTGTGAAGCTGCATCTGGAATACTGTGCTCCATTTTGGTCCCTCTATTATGAGAACTATAGCAACAAACCGGAACAATTCCAGTGGAGGGTCACTAAGGTGGTTAGGGGCATGTATGATACAATGTGCAAGAAGAGGCTGGAGGAGCTGAGATTCTTGTTTAGACTGCAGAAGGAAGCACTGAAGAGAGAAGAGGTACCCACTATGTAAAGGGACATAAGGAAGATGCAGCCAGACTATTCTCAGAGGCATACAGCATACGGGCAATGGTGACAATTTGCAGCAAAGAAAATTCCTAGTAGATATGAGGAAGAAAATGCTTACCTTGGATATTACTAAGCCCTGGAACAGGTATCCTAGAGAGGTTGTGGGATGTTCATCCTTGGTGATTCCCAAAACATGACTGTAAAAAGCCCTGAGCAAGCTGCTTCAACGTGGAGGTAAGCCTTGATCTGAGGAGGTTGCATTAGAAGACTCCTAGCATGAAATCTGTATTTTTCTATGATTGTATATAAAATTTTCTTATACTAAGGATAAATTTTACTATACTTTTCTAATGTGGACACCTATTGCCATGTTGTGTTTTGTTTTTTTTTTAATTCAGATATTAGTTTTCTCACTCTTTGTTTTGATGGTATCAGCCCAATATCTTTTAAAATAGTGTTCTGATTTAACTTTTTTTTACTACTTCAGACACTTTCTGTACTGAGTAAGTTCAGAACTTTGAATCATAGAATCAAAGATGAAGATGTTTTGGAAAAGGCCTTTGCCACTACCTTTGTCACCAGGTCCCTTGCCCCACTGAGTCCCTAACGTTCCTTCTCCTGACACTGTACTTAGAGAAGCCTTTCATGTTGCCCTCCACCTCCTTCACTAGCGTCAGCTCCAGCTGAGCTTTGGCCTTCCTCACTCCATCTCTACATGAACGGGCAATGTCTTTGTATTCCTCCCATGTAGCCTGTCCCTGCTTCTACCATCTGTGTGTTTCCTTTTCATGTCTGAGCTCAGTCAGGAGCTCCATGTTCATCCATGCTCACCTTCTGCTGCGCTTGCTTGACATTTTGCCAACTGGAACAGACCATTCTTGTTTTCTAGGAAGCTGTATTTGAAGGGCAATAAATAAACTAGGCCCAGGATATAAATCACTATTTGCTTTCTTTTCTTACACAGTGATTACCCACATTTTCTAAAATTTATTAGGGATTTTAATTAATATTCAACAATATAAATGTTTAATTTTGTTATGTTATTTGTTAATTGATCTAATTTTTCTTAGAGACTTTGGAATCTTCTGCTAAGTACTTTGAGTGCGTGTATATTAATGTATTTATAAGCTTTGTACATTAGATCTTAGTAAAGCAGAAGGCGTGATTGCCTCCAGAATCATAAACAAATAGAAAATAATTCATGGGGACACCTCACAAGTTATCTACCCCAGCCTGGTGCTCCTAAACATAGAAACTGAAACTGGTAGATGCTTGTCTTACATGTTTTTAACAGAATCCAGTCATTCATATTCCAGTGCTTACCCTGCCTTACAGCTCATTTAATTTTTGTATTCCCCATAGACATGGAGAACCTTCCTTTCTGTGACAACCTTTAGCATATATGAACGTTGTTATATTTGATCTCTTCAAGTTTCCTCCATTCTACAGGAAACTCAATTAATTAAGTCTTTTCTTCTGGGTATTTTTTTCTAGATTGCTTATCACTATTACTGCTCTCTTCTGAACTTTCTCTAATTAGTGCCCACCTTCTCTGAGGCACAGTGCTCAAAGTTAAACATGGCATTCCAGATGAGACCTTTGCATTACAGA
The DNA here is from genome assembly GCF_963921805.1 of Phalacrocorax carbo. Taxonomy (NCBI): domain Eukaryota; kingdom Metazoa; phylum Chordata; class Aves; order Suliformes; family Phalacrocoracidae; genus Phalacrocorax; species Phalacrocorax carbo. The sequence continues at coordinate 24,291,906 of NC_087516.1, read as the reverse complement.
TAGGAAATATATATTTTTGTGCTTTACATACAGTATTTCTGTATCATAGAGAATTACTTTTTTTTTAAAAAATACTCTGGCAGTTTCAACTTCGTTCAAAGGGAGACCCTAGGAAATCTTAAAGGGAAATTTTTAGGGTTGGGTGAATTTGCTCATGATGTTTCTCAAAATCAGTCTATTTCAGCATTTGGTTTATGATTATGAAATGCGGATGATACAGAGTTATAGCGTACTAGCAGTCAAGGTGTTGCACAGAAAGTGTTGGACAAGTTTGAGAAAATAAAAGGCTTGATATCTGTGATCACACATCTGAAAACTAGTTTTTTTAAAAAATGTATTTGCTGTGTTACAATACATGTAGGAGAACTATGTTGCAGCTGGTTAACTCCCACTCTTTTTTGTCACGGTGAAGTGGTCAAATGCTGTTAAAACTACTGACCTCAGTCAAGAGCCAGTGATGAGCTGCCTGCACTAGGTGTTTGAACTAGGTACATTTAGGAAGATACAGAATAATATTAAATTTACTATAACAGTAGGTTCAAGAAGGGAGACATTTTCTTTGGAACAAACACTGAGTCTGCACAAGCAAGTAAGAAAGCATTTCTTTTTCAATGAGGCAAAACATCAGTCAAATACAGGAGATTAATCTGACCTCTGAAAGTTATTTGCATCTACTGGAATAATAAAGGTACCAGATATCTTATATTGCAACATTAGAGCATCTCTGAAAAAAAAATCCAGCAACTGTAAGCTCTGGGAAAGGCAAAAATAACTTCCTAATTAAAGGATGATAGTGGTACTGCTCTAAGTAACAAATGACAATATGCTCATCATTAATATATTTATATTAAAATTCATAGCCATTACAGCAGAAAGGCTCTGGAACAGAGTCTTATAAAGTGAGAATAATGGAGACTAAAAAACCTTATTAATTATAATATTGAGATTAATAAAGATATGAAAATAGGAGATGATTTGGTGTCTCAGTATCAGGGACTATGCTCAGTTGTCCACGTAGTCACTCTCATTTTGTATAGAGACTGTTCGATGACAGCCTCCCCCCCACTTTTGTCTCACAATATCAGGGAAGAAGTTAACATTGTCCGATTTAAATTCAGGATACAGTGTGCTTCCATGTGTATATATGAAGAGGAATCCAAGAGTGTCCTTCTGGCCACTTCCCATTTTCTTACACCAACATGGCCACCTTTTACTGGAAGTTAATAGGGTTTGGCAGAGGAGACGAGGGCTTTCCTGTGCCAGGGAATGGTTCTGAGCACGCTGTATTTACTCGTATAAGCATAGCCTGTATTTCTTAATTTTACAGATACAATTATTTGATAAAATCTGCTCTTCTCATGCTACTTATAACAGCAGTAATATGATATTTTTTATTATTATTATTTGGGAGGGGAAAGAAGAGTGCCTGAGCATCTAGGGAAGGAGAGGTAACTTAGGTAGCTCAAGGTAGTTTACCAAGCTGAGGTGCAGATCGTCAGGCACCCATTTGATCTGTGCCCCAGGTCAAAGTGCTATGAACCAGTTCTGGTTCTGTAGAGGCCCGTAGAGGACTGCAATAGAGACAGGGTTTCACACACTGAAGACAATCTTTAAACTGTTGTCCTACTGATTTTGGTTGAAAGTTTATAAAATCTCGCTGCTTGATATATTTAGTGACATTTAACATTATTTATTCTATAGGCTTTTGTACCTGTAATCATGTTGTAACCAGGGAATAACAGCCCTGACTTTTTCGTGCCGTTTCTCTCCCCATTGTTGCTTTACACAAAAAGTAACGAAACTCCAAGGAACTTCCTCTGGTGTAGAGTGAATTCTCTTATCTTCACCTGAGTTTGTTGTCAATTTTTTTGTGCTATATTAAATTTACCCAGATTTTATCATATGAGGTTGGCTGTCTCAACTGTTAAAAATAACTTTAGGAATTTCAATTCTCACTGTCATGTTGGGTGCATCCTAATTCATAGAATTTACACAAACAAATTTACGAATTATATATAATTTGTTATTCATGCTAGATATGAAGGTGTATGTATATGCTTATACAGTATTCTCTTATTCATATTGTTATTCGTAACAGCATTAAACATTCATATGCTTTTGGGTGTACCAGGAGCTATCTCATCAAGCTAATAATTAGGCATTAGGGATAAACTCCTGTCTCCATGGCCTGAAGCTCCCATTTTTTATTCAAAATTATGCCACAGATGTTTTACATGCACCTACTCCTTTTGAAAGTGAAAGTAGATTGGCTATAATGTACATATTAGAGGAAAAGTTGGAGTACAAAGTACTTTTTCTCTCACTCACCACAACTTTTGGCAGTTGAAGATGCTGAGTGTGAAAGGATATGGAGAAAGGGACAGGGAATATTTATGCAGAAATCAGAGCCTGGTACAGGTAGGAAGAGCGCATTTGACTGGAATGCTCCAAAGCACTCACAGGACTGAGTACAACACTTTCGGTTCACACCCAGTTTATAGAATGTGTATGTCTCAGGAAAAATGTGCATATGTGTTATTGCTATAATTGGAAGTAATGATATTTTTATTTCTAATAAGGAAATAATATCCATTATATCATATTTCAAATGTAAGCCAATAATTAAAAAATTTAAAAGCCTACCCTGACATGAAAAGAAAATGATACATTAATTTTCTCTTGCAATGATGCCTGGAGCAAGACAAGTAATAAATTAAAAGTCTACCATAAATACAATGATATTTCAAATGCAAAACCAAGAAAATGAAAAGCTAGGGTTTCATCAGCTAAATGAAATGATCTAGAACTTATTCTTTATATTTTTGTTTTGGCATGCTTTTGCCTTAAGTGGCATCTCAATTATTTTCTTAATAGATTATTTGATTAATTATTGAATTGCTTCTTAATTTAATTGTTTAATTTAGAACACAGGTTGCACAGAATTATGATTATAGAGCATGCTTTTAATTTTTGTGCATAATTGCACAAATACATTTAAGTACAAAATAATACACACATATATAGGCTTAATGCACTTTTACATAGGCACATATGTTAATATATGTGTAGTTGTACGGGTGAATATAGGTGTGAACAGTCTCTAGTGCATTGGTATGTGTCTTCTACTAGTTATTTTAATGGTTAAAAGAGTCCAAATCTTTCTATCTAGCGGAGGATGTTTTTGAGCAAAGAGGAAGGAGACCTGGTATACTGGGCTCTGGAAGTTCCCAGGTCTTACGTAAAATCAAAGTGTTCCACATGACCTCATGTTTCTTGCTGTGGCCTCCAGCTGTATCCATCAAGATACCCCAAATTTGTGCCATTTTTTTTACCTCTGGGAATTTGCACAAAGTATGTATTGGATTCTGCCCATTCATCATTCCTAATGATTAACACAAATTAAAAACTTAAATATTAGGTGGTATCATTTACAGTTTTGCATCTAACCTGTTGTAGAAGTAATACTGAGACTCTTAACAACTGAACACATTGACCAACATTGTGAAACATCTGTGATAGAGTGGTACCTATTGTAAAGTTCGTAATACTCAGCTTGGTTGTCAGGATGACAAGCAGACATAAAACTACTAAAGTTTGAATTCATACCTGAAAGGTGATTACTACATGATCAGATGATTTTAGCGATCTTTTTCAAATGAGGAAAACCACTGGGCAAAAATGAGTGTTGAGTGTCTTTTTCTCAGTATTTGCTCTTTTTATTTTGCATCTGTCTGTAGAGGGACAGAATTAATCTCGGGTATCTAAAATTTGTGGCAGTTGGAACAGTTGGCATATACACTGTTATTTTTCCATATATTACTTAGTGGAATGTACTTACAGAAACAGTCATAAAATAGATCCATTACTAAACGAACTACATAAGGATGTTTTGGCCCAGGGCACTGCCTTCTGGTTATCTTTACGATATAACCTTATCTATGTTAATATACTATGCTAATATTAGAATCTCTTACACCCAAAACTCACATATAGATTTCCCTTAATTTGATAATTTATAAATAATACATATATACACTCTGTAAAGCTCTGCCCAGTCCATAGCTCTTTTTCAGTGGAGATACAGACCTCTGAAAAACAGAATTTAAATAAACTTACTGTCTTCTCTAATGAACGCCAGTAAATTAATTTTTTGCCATTTGTAGTTAAGGTTCACAAGTGTTGGATCAACATGAAATCACAGGTCTCAGTGCTTGCCTTCAGCTGGGCTGAGTTTAGCCTGCTTTTAGGACTGGCCAAGGCATCACTGCCTCACCTGTTTTGTTTAACTGAAGCTCTGTGAATGCCACCTACGACAGAATTCTGACTGAGGCAGTCAGGGCAAAAGAAACAATTGTCCTTTGTCTCAGCTGAAGCTGGGGAGGCTCCTGTGCAACTTTCACATTTCAGCTGGGCATCAAAGCCAATTAAGTAGACTGATAAGAAAACTTTAAAATAGGCCCAGGGCAATCCCAAGGCTGAGGAGGTTCTCAGCATTGAACTTCCAGCAAAGAGCACACCAAACTGACAACCTGTTGTGACCCCACCATGTGTCTACTTGAGGCAGACTGGTGCCACTGACCTTTGGACCCAGAGAGGTGAACATAGCACCAAAGGGAAGGGACAGCTATGACTAAGTTTTCTTGCAAAACAATTATGAAGACAGTATTATTAAGGCTGTTCTGTATTAGTTTAGATCTTTAAGTGTTATCATTGCTTTAACTGGGCTAATAATAACTGTTGGGATTTTCTGGGTTGGCTTTGTTTCTTGGGTTTTTTTTTCTTTTTCTTTGCTAATATTTGAATTGGCTAGCAAAAAAGTCTTGGCTCCACATATGTACAATGTGTTCTTTTTTGCCCATAAAAAGATTTGAGTGTAATGCTGCCTTTGGGAGATCTTCACACAGTCTGTTCCCATGGCCTAAAAACACTGTCCCACTGCATCACACATACTCCTACATGTAAAGTTGAGAATTTTACAGCAGTTGATTTAATATTTTTAAAATATCACAGAATGGTTGAAGTTGGAAGGGACCTCTGAAGTTATCTGGTCCTACCCCCTGCTCAAGCAGGGCCACCTAGAGGAGCCAGTTACTCAAGACCATGTCCAGAGAGCTTTTGAATATCTCCAAGGAGGGAGACTCCACAACCTTAACGGGCAACCTGTGCCAGTGCTCAGTCACCCTCACAGTGAAAAAGTGTTTCCTGATGTGCCAGATGGAAGCTCCTGTGTTTCAGTTTGTGCCCTTTGCCTGTTGTCCTGTCACTGAGCACCACTGAAAAGAGCCTGGCTCTGTCTTTGTACACTTTCCCTTCAGGTATTTGTACACATTGATGAGATCCCCTTATTCCTCTAGGCTAAGCAGCCCCAGCTCTCTCAGCCTTTCCTTAATGGAGAGATGCTCCAGTCCCTTCACCATTGTAGGGACCCTTTGCTGGATTCCCTCCAGTATGTCCCAGTCTCTCTTATACTTTGGAGTGCAGAACTGGACCTAGCACTCCAGGTGTGGCCTCACCATTTCTGAGTGGAGGGGAAGGATCACATCCCTCAACCTGCCGGCAACGCTCCTCGTAACACAGCCCAGGATACCATTAACCAAGGGCAGATTGTTGGCTCATGTTCAACTTGGTGTTCACCAGGACACCTGGGTCATTTTTTGCTAAGCTGCTTTCAGCTTAACCCCCAGCATATGCTGGTGCCTGGGGTTATTCTTCCCCAGGTGCAGGACTTAGCGTTTCTCCTTGTTGAACTTCACAATGTTCCTGTTAGCCGATTTCTTGAGCCTGTATAATGTTTTGAGCATATCAAAATCTATAATGTTGTGTGCTATGTGGGTGATAAATAACTTTCCTTCTCGTTACCAAAAGAGCTAGCAAACCTCTCTCTCATTCCATCAGCTATACCCTTCCCAAACCCTTCACTGTTTCTTTGCTCACCCAGTATTCTACCTACCAGACTACACAATCACTGAAATCCAGCATGTTGATTTTACATTGTCCTATTACATCTAATGAACTCTGATGAATATATTTACAAAAATGTGCTAAAGAGAGTTTTCATTTTATTTGGTTATTCAGTAACCAATTGTCATCTTAATTTTTTGCTTTTAAGCGTTCAACCTCAGTAAGAGAAGGACAATTCTGTCAGACATGACAAGACTCCTTGTACTCCAATCATTCTTTTTTCTAAAGAGGAAGCACACCCTGCACTTCAGAACAGTAATCCTGACAGCCCCTTCATAGACAGCCAACTTCTTAAAACTCACTGGTTCCAACACTTCCTTTCAGTGTCTATGAACTATATTTTTGTCTAGATATATGTGTACTGGGACTGAGCCTGTTTTATGGAGAAAAGAGTCTGTGTATCATTCTTTCCGCACAAGGATAGCTAGAGACTTGCCAAAACATACACAGCTGCTAAAGCTATGCAAAGGCAAGGTTAACACTTGAGACCAAGCATCTTCCAGCTCTTCAGTATGGAATGCAAAATGTAAACGCAAAACTTGGAGGTGTTTCTTGTGAAGTTCCAACTTCAAAAACATTTATCCTCATTCATAGCTTCCTCTAAACTGATGTTCTAGTGCACGCTTCAGTGTATCCTAAGGTCCCAGTCCTGATCAAAATGCAACGTGGTTCTCACCTAACCTAAAGCGCTTGGTTTCTTGGGAATGGAAGCTATGTTCTTAGAGAAAAGCAAGATGTACAGGTGATGTGGGCTGAGAAAGGGCCAAAGAATGCATCTGGACTTGGTGGCTCGCAAACACTGCTGCGTGCACTGGTTTTGACAAAGCCACAGGTAAGCATTCTTTTATTACAGCTACTATTGCGAAGATTGGCAAAGGATTTCTAGTGCGCAAAGCTGACATTATTTTCTTCTACGCCATCGTTTCTTTTGTGAGCAAGCTCTACACATGACTGTATATTGAGTGTATGAGATACTAAAATTTTAGTTCCTTTAAGACCCATGCTGAACTGGAAAAAAAATTAAACTATGCTTACACTTGACAGTTTTTCTTGAAGTTGCTAAAATAACTTTGATTTCTAGCAGATGACATTTGAGCTCAGATGCGTAATATAATTTTGAGGAAAGCAAATTCAAGATGATATTTCTTTTCCCAGTGTTCCCCCCATGTTAATGCACATGACCACTTTTCATAAAATATTTTGAGTGCAAAAGATTCGTATATTTACAGTAAAACATATATACTTTTACAAGAAAATCAATACAGTCATCAAGGAAATTATTTTTCTTCCAATATGAAAATCATCATTAAGATAATACCACTTTACTTAGAAATTCACTGCATTCAAAACAACCGCATAATGCTTTTAAACATAATAACTTGGCCTTCAATTAATTGTAAAATAATAGTGCATTTCATTTTACTATGGTTAAGAATAAACAATATTTTAAACATTCATTGGTCATGCAGTTCTGACACCTATTTTGATTCTGGCAAGACTCTGCCTGAGACAAATCAAATAAATGGGTGTGTTTTCTTACTCTTACATTATAATTACACTAATTTAGTCCATACTTCCTTTCTGTTCCTATTTTTAGAGCAGCTGAATCTCAAAATGCAGATTTCTTCAAAGAAAAGCAGCAATAAATGGTGAAAGACTTAAAATGTTGGCTTTTGGTAAACCTTGTCATTTTCTGTGTGATAGACAATGACATTTTGAAGCACATTTTCGAATCAGTATTTTATACTCACTTTAAGGTACTTATATCTGGACAAGACTGATGTGATTTATTGGTCAAGTGCAGATTATTTAGGTCATTTGAAGTTTAGGGATAAAATGTCATGGTTCATTTCATGGTCTTATTCGTGACTGCTTAATAACTACAGAGGAAGCTAAATATTTTGGTTTTATTTCTTCTAACATGCAAGGGAAAATGAAATTTACCAAATTAGTTTTAAGTTTTATTTAGTGATGGAAAGTACAAACAAACAAACAAAAATTTGATTATTTACTGACCTATAAATGTGGGTATGGAACAGAGTCAAAGGCAAAGAGGCAGAAAACAAAACATGTTAGCAAGAGGACTAAGTTATGGGCAAAGTTAATATTGGAGATTGCCAGGTCTTTCCTTATAGACATATGTGTCTCTGTCTTCTCTGTCTGGGAAGGCTGACTGAGGAGATATGAGTTCTCAGATAGCACATGTGGAATAAAAGACAAAATGCACAAAAGATTATTATTAATGTTGCTGTAATGGATTGTAAAAATTAGGCAGCTGTACTATACTGCTCTAACTGTCATAATTCTGGGCATAACTTAAAATAGTCTTTTATGTTTTCTGTGCAGGCTATATAGCACTGCAACAATTTTCCAGGTCAAGAAACTTTTCATCACTCTACCAACATCCTTTCATGGATCTGCTCAGTTTAATTTCCTTGCAGTTATTCAACTTCAAGCTGAATTTTCTTTCCTTCACTAAGTGATGTGGAGTGACTCAGTCATTATTCCCCAAGGTCAGAGTTTGCAGTTTACACTGTTTTCACACGCTTTGCCTTGTGCTTTGAATTATTCCTTCTTTGCATTGTCTTACGTGACATGTACACCTTCCCTTAGCCGTTCAGTCTACTGTTAATTCTGCGCAGTACGTAGAAATGTTTTGCTTTCACTTCACTGATCTATTCACTATGACAGTCGTGTAGAAGAGTTTATATGGACAAGGATTATGTTCTATTTAAAAAAGGTTTTTCTGTAAGTTGGGATGTTTTTATTACCTTTTTAATAACAGTACAACTGCTTATTTAATTTTCCGATTCTAACAAGTGAAATTCCATTACTTAAATACCTGTACATAGATAAATATGTGTATGAAATCTTAGAATATTGGAGAGAGAACAAAAATGTAATAATGCTAAGAATAAGCAAAAGTTTTAGAACAGGAGCATTTTTGTTAAAATCATATTATAGAATCTTACTTTATATGTGAATTGTTGAACTGTCAGACTTACTAAAAAATACAAAAAAAGGAAAATTATTTCTAGAATCCTAAAAAATATTCTGAGTATCACTTATGCAGGACCTTCAAACTGACCTCACAAGTGGAGCAATGGAAGAATCTACCTTTTCAGGAGAAAAACAGCAGTACAGACATCTAAAATTAGTCTATTTTATGACTTCCAGGAAGTGAAATTATGTTACTTGTTGTTTACATTTTATTCATTTTTTTTTTAATAGACCACATTTTGATTTTAGACTAGCTTACCTTTCATATGTTATTTTCTCCTCTCACAAAAGAGGTAGACAGCCAGGTCAGGCATTTAAAATAAGGCTTTCAGAGGCAATACATAAACTAGGAAATACCCTGGACTCCCTCTCCAGTTGATGGAAAGAAGATGCACTCTTTCCAGGTGCTCATTCAGATCTGGCAAGGACTGAATCATCCTTGAATCTGTAGATGTTTGAAATGCTGACCAAAGTTAGTGCATCCATGCATTTTTTTGTGACAAAAGCATTTTAGTCACAGAAGACAAACATGTTGGAAGTTAAATTTCATGTACTAAAATTTCATTTTAAAATAGTTTGGACAACGTTTAACCATACTTTGTGACAAAAGGCACTCCAGGTTTTGTTTGGGTCATCTTTCTCTGTACTGGGATGCAGAGAATTTGCCAAATATACCTCTGAGATACAGTGAATTTGAAAGGTTAATAGCAGTACATGGGTGTGTGGCTGGAAGGAAGAGAAGAGCAATTGTACAGGAAAAGAAATGATTCTTCTTGTGTCTGAAATCTTCCAAAATTCAAAACCAGCTCATAATGAATCTTATTATAATAAATTTCCTAGGGCTGTGTTAGCTCATTTGGAGCTCTGAGTTTTGCAACAGTGTGTTATACTTTTAGTTTCTGTTAGAGAAGTTCTGATTAAGACTTTTTTTTTCTCAATAAATTGTTTTAAACTTGCAAATATCAGCTTTGGTGGTCCTCAAAAGTCAGGGTAACTAGTTTTCTTAATTTGATTAGTTTAATCATTCATCCACAAAATTGGTGAAACTTAATTTGCTTGTTTAGGTCAAGAATTCTTTCCTGTTGTCTTTCCGGTCCTCCCCATTTAACAGAAAGGCTTTTCTGAAAGATAAATGTTTTAGCTATTATTTTATTCTACAAAGGACTACTTGGTTGAACTTTATCTCTTCACTGACACCTCTCACGTATATTTATCTAGCATTCATTCACATCAGAAATAATTTTTAAAACGCCCACATAAAAAAAATCACTCTCATCAACCTACACCTTTAGCGTGCTGAGTTTTAGCACAGGCTCTATGGACTGATAAATATCTTGCCAATCCTGTACGTTCTGAAGCAGAAGCAGCTTTGGTGGTCTTACTCTTCTGTGAGTTAGCTGGCACTTACTTGTGTGGAGGCTCATTTCTTTGCCATTGCAAACACGGGAACGGGTATAGCTGAAACACTGTCAAAAAACCAAACCCAAACAAAAATGCACTGCATATTCGTTCTTTAGCAAAAAAAGAAACACAGAATCAGAAAATGCTCACAGGGCGAAGCCTGATTCTTTTTCTACTCTGGGAGTTGTATGGCAGTGTTCTCTGTTCCATAATAGTTTGCAAAATTCTGGGTTTTCCCATGCACCACAAGGTTTGAAGTTAGAATTTCTGTAACTGTGGTCTTAACCTGTAGACCCTTTGCTGAAGGTTCACTGAAACTGATCTGATCTAGGTGGAGAGTTTACTTCCTACAGTCATAGGACTTTGGTTCACCTGTGAAACATATGATGGCTCTCTCCCTGCTCCTGTGCTTGTATTTCCCCTCTGCAGCAATAAAGTAAACTTCTGTGCATTGCTATAAGGCCATGGAGGAGGACCTGTATCAGAATCCCAAAGCTTGGCAATGCTCCAGATTTCACCAGCTGAGATACAGCCTATGAGGTGTGTGGTTGCATGCAGCTGTCTGTCTTTTCCTTCTAGCTGCATGAGGGAGGAAGATATAAAAAAAAAAGGCAGTAGGAATTACGATAAATATATTGTGCAAAAGACAAAAATATATCTCAGGAGAAAACAAAAAACATAGAAATACTTGCCCACAATAGTTTCTATTTTATTTTGATTGATTATGCACTCTTTGCACCAGTCATGAAGTGTCAATTGCAAAAGAAAAGGGAAATGGAATCTGTGCAATTGCCAATTGAAAAAGACAAATATACAGCACAAAATGTGACCACTGATGAGAAATTCTGGTACTGATGAAACCATGTGGTTCCAGAGAACTTTGTCATATATATTTTGCATTTTTTTATAAAGCAACAGTCCTTAAGGTTTCAGTGAAACTGCATTAGTTTAGGTTCAACCATCCTATTTTATTCTTGATGCTTTGTCACTGTGAAACCACAAAATTTTAATGAAACTCCTGTGCCATTGTTTAAGACCCAAGAAAGGAAGCCAGGCTTCGTTTATTAGGGATGTGGATGAAGTATTTCATATTTCAGTTGGTCATATACAATGCCAATAAACCTGCAGTTCACATATCTATTCCTAGTCAAGAGGGCAGTGGTTTCCAGGGAGTTTAGCTGTTCTATGCACTGAAATAATAAACTCAATCAGAAAAAGAATATAAAGTTTATAAACAATATTAAACATAGAGGAGTCTAGGACATGGAGTTTCACCTGTAATTTTCTTGACTGTAAGTGATGAAACAGTAGAAATAATAAATAATACAGGATTTTATGTTTTGCATTGTGTGAGTTTTATAGAACTCAAATAGAACATAACAAGGAAACAGCAAAGCTCTCCCTGGATACTTCATAAGTTGTGGGATGAATTTTCCTCACTGATGCAAAGCGAGCTTTTTCCCCCCACTACAGCATTCATATAAACAGCAGGGATGCATTTAATTGCATAAAAGCTATATATAACTACTAATTATAAATGTCAAAATTGATTGATATATACCTGACCTAACATAAATTCTGTTTAAAAGGATAACCCTCTGTGGTCCAAATTCTAGATTTTGAGAAGTCCTTTAATGCCTTGCAATTACATGTAAGTTTTGCTGGAACATTTTCTAAAATGTAAATGATAGGTCTTCAAAAACATATGGGATAGAGAATGAGATTATGCAGAAAGACAATTAAGAAAGTATGTAGTAAGGAGATAGGACAGACTGGGGGAGTCGTGCGCAAGGCTTAGTCAGACAAGCTCCATTTTACAAGTGACCGGCCCCTTTTATACCCCTTTCTGTCTGTTCTTTCTTTGTTCCTCCCTCATCCCCTTCCCTGCACACCCCCCATCAATTTGCCTAGCTCAAACGACCCTCTGCAACACCCCAGACCCTCAGGTTTGCATCTTCATCATCTGCAAGCTCCTGGTTTGACTGCAGTTTCTTGATAGACCATCAATTAGGGTGGCTGACCAGATTTGTTTCCAGTTATTCTCTCCCTTACGTTTGTCTGTTAGCTTTGTGTCTCTGCATGATTTATTTATTATTTTCCCCTTCTTGTTGTCATACCATTTTGACAAGGTCCTTGATCACATAATCTTACAGAAATAAATGTGCCCACATTCTACATACCCGCATCAATTGGTGACCGACCAGCTTTGCTTCTCCTTATTGCCTCCCTTATCATTTGTTAATCACATTTGTGTCTCAGTGTCTTTGTTTATGGCTTCCCTCTTCTCTTATTATCTCCTTTTGCATTAAAAAGGTCCTTGACCAGATGCAGGAGGGAAGGAGGGAGCAGGAACTTTCCTTCCACATACCCTTACACTTCGAGTCTCAGAAATTTCTCTTCAGTTAACACAATGTCTTTCCCTTAGCAGAGCAGCGGTCACCTGTACAAACAAGTGGAATCACAGAACAGTTGAGATTGGGAGGCACCTCTGGAAATGAGCAAGTCCAACTCCCTGCTCAAAGAGGTTCAGCCAGGGCAGGCTACTCAGGGCCATGACTTCATAACCTCCCTAAGCAACCTGTTCCAGTGCTCAGCAATCCTCACAGTGTCTTTCCCTCCCTGTTCCCGCCCACTCCCCCCCCAACCAGGATATTTAAATGGAATTTCTTGCATTTCTATGTTTGCCCATTTCTTCTTGTTATCTTACTGGGTACCACTGCGTGCCATCAGGTATTTATACACACTCATAAGATCCCCCTGAATATTCTCTTCTCCAGGTTAAACAGTTCCAGCTCCCTCAGCCTCTCTCACAGATGCTCTAGGCCCTTAAAAATCTTTGTTGCCCATAACAGTGTCCTACTCTAATTCTAGTGAAGTAGTGATATTCTGCATTCAAGGAATGACTTTTTTTAGACTCTTTTATACCATCAGAGCAAGGGGAGACTAAAGCAGGGGGATAGGAGGTTAAAAACCTCAAAAAATAGGGGAATTTTCATTTTAATCCACAAGTGATTAAACATACTGAACCAAGTACTGGTGCTAGAATGCCACAGTTGAGTCTTACCCTACTTGAAAAAAATATATCAGCATATTCCAGAGTTCAGTCTGAAAATCATAATTCTAAATCTGGACCAGTAAATTGCTTTTCATGGTGATCTCTGAAAGCAGGAACAAATTTTTGTCCTTGTTTGTCTAGCTTCCCACATCCCTTCCACATCCCTTTATATATATGTATATTTAATATTAATGAAAGCTAGGTTTATGTTGCCAGATATTCTATGCTGAAATCCAAGGAACACCGGGAAAAATCAGCAGTATTTCTCCATCAGCCTGTGAAGCAAGTGTCAGGGCACTGAGTGCACCCACAGGCCTCGCTGGCCTTGCCCAGCCCGCCCTGGAGCTTCCCCCACGCCTGCCCAGGGCACAGGACCCCGCTTCAGCTCAGTCCCTGCCCCAGCAGCGCCTGCCGGCCTCCAGCCCTGCTGCTGCACTGTCCCGTCCCGTCTTAACTGGGCCCCTGAGCACAGGGGTGCAAGTGGTGGTTCCCGGGGAGACGCGCTAGGGGCCAGAGGCCACGGCTGCCCTCGGGGTCTGTGGCAGGTACACCCCCGCCCCTCCCGGAGATCGGGGCCTTCGGCCCGGTGACCGCGGGCTTTTGGCGCCTCGTTTTCGCGCCGTTTGCGCGTCGCCGTGGCCCCGGCACGGGCACGTACCCCCTCGGTAGGGGAGGGGGGAGAGGCGGGGCCCCTCGGCCCACAGAGGGTCCGCCGCCAGCGCAGCACCGGGGCCAGAGAAGCTTCTGGACCATGGCCAGATATGGCACGGCTCAGGCCCGACCCGGGGTATAAATGGGGCGCTGCCGGAGCCCCCCTCGGGGCGGGCTGCTTGGGGCGGCGGGGCTGTGCTCGAGGCCTCTCCCTTGGGCTGGGACGGCGCCTGAGGAAACCTCCCGGGACTGAGTGCCCTCGCCTTCCTTCGGGTGAGTGGTTCCTTCTGGGTGTGTCCTTCAGCGAGCCCTCGGCCCCCGCCCCGGCGAGCGATGGTACCTTCTGGGTGCCAGGGCGGGAGGGAGGGAGGGAGGCAGCTCCCCTTTGCCTGCGTGTGCGGTGCGTGTGCGCAACTGGCTGGGCTCACCACATGTGTGAAGCATGTGTGAACAATAGCTGGGGTTTTTAAGATTTCCAAGAAACTGGCACGTAATGCTCAGAAAAAGTGGCAATTTTCACAGGCTTTTGGTACATTCTGTGGGATTACGTAGTCTAATGTGGTGTCTCCTGAGTGTTACGCAACATATTGCCCACGTGGCCAAGTGTATTAGACGAAGAGTGGATCAGCAGAACATCTAGGGCTTCCAGCTAGGTCTGTAGATACCTCTGATACAGCAGGGCTGAAAGTTGCAGCTGATAAATTCCGGGAAGTCTGCTATATTCCTTGTATTCATACTCTTTTCCTTGGGGTGCCTGTATAATAAAACGGGTAGTCTCCCTACAATTGTATCTGATAAGACTAGGACTGAAGAGCAACTTCAAGTGTCTGGTTAAAAAAAAAAAAAGGATTAATATACACTTAATACACCATATAGGATTAAATTCTTAACACTAGGGCACAAAGGACTGAGCAGGAATCAGTCTTCCCTTTTCTGGAATTAAACAAAATTTTTGTTGGAGTTTATACCTAGAGAAGGAGATGCTAGCTTGTTACTACATTAATGGGAAAAAGGAAAGCCATGGTGGTAACTAATGATGTAGCAAATGTCTTAAGAACAGGTTCTGTAACTTAATCTGCAGGACAACTGAGAATTCAGCATGGAATAGTCATGCTGATACGGCCAATGTTTCTATAATTTATCTCTGAAAGGTTTGTAGCAATCACTTTCTCTTTTTGTCGCATAATAGTAATCTACACTTTTTCAAAAACAGTTGAATGCTGATACAAGTGAAGAACAGCAGAACACTGAAATTATTTTATCCACAATGTTTAGTTTATCCAGCTCAAAGTTTTTCTTCCAGTAGGGCTAAGAAAGTTAATACATGTTATTACCGTACTCTCATTCCAACATTTAAAGCATGCTGAAAATACTCAGTGTCCACACTTCCTTGTAGAACTGATAGTAAGAGCATTTTAAGCATCCACCTCCAAATTCTCGAAAGGCTTTAGCTTGCAAATATAAATACATTGTTATTAATTAAATTGCTTGGATAACTGAAAAAAATAAAATAATGTAGAATATAAGCACAGTCACCACATATGAACGTTAAGTTTGTTTATGAAGTCTCATAGAATGGGCGTTTTACCAATCTACTATTGACCTTTTCACTCATTCCCTCTTCTGTAATGTGTGTTCTTCAGCAATACCACTTTTAGAAGCTGCTTTGGCTAGCTGTTAATGTTCTTTTTGTTTATCAGGTGCTGAACAAATATCTTCCTTCCCTTGAGATGGGGATTATGTAAAATATAAACTCTACACTTGTGCTTCTTTGTGTACTTATGAAGACTTTACTAAATCTAACAAGAAAATCTAGGTAGGCCTCAAGGTAGAGATGTTTATGGCTTTTATTAAAAAAATGACAATTATAAATTTTGAAACAGACTAGGGAAAGCTTTGTAAATTGAGTTTGGAGGTACTATCAGTTTTAAAGTGCTGCCTCATCAATTATCAGAATACCTTTAATTGAAATACAGTTTTGTAGTAGAAGAAAGGTTGGTTGCTTGTTTTCTCCCTGAGGCATACTACTTAATTCATATTTTTTAGGCAATCTGGATTTAAAACTGAGGAAATTAAATGGCATTTTTAAAAATCCAGAGGATTTCATATAACATCTCATATACAGGTGATCCTCAGAGAAGTTGGTTGTGTTATAAATTAGTGATTTGCATTTGACAGAGCTCTAAATGATTAGGGAAGAGCTACCAGAGTAATCACAAAATAAGGGCATGTTTTCACAAGCAAGAACAGATGTATGGTAGCTCTGCTTATGGTTAAACCTTGTGGCAAATCTGCCAGTCTGAACACACAGAAAACTGCATTAAACTGCACCTCTTACTAGAAGATCACATCCCTAAGGTTTATTTTTCCTATGCTGTGAAGTTGTTTAAACTCACAATTGAATACTGGAAAAACTCTACTTTCAGTACCATTAAACTAGCCAGGTTTGTAATAGTAACAATTAGAATAATGAAAATCTTCAAATTATTGATAAATTTGTAGTCTTCTGTCATGGAAAGATGATATTTCTGTTTTATGACCAGTTCCTCAAACTGCTTAGAACTGTTATGTGTCATTACTTTTTCAGCTGGCCTTCCTCGTTTTTGTTTGAGAATTTGCCTTATTTTCCCCAGAACATAATTATTTTATCATACGAATCAATGTAGATTCCCAGTGAAGAGTGGTGAGAAGGATAAGGGTATATGGGTTCCAAGTGTGTTCTCAGAAGAGTTAAGAAATCTTTGTCTCTTTATGCTTTTAAAGGTAATTGAAACTGGATGTTTCTCTCATTAGTCAAAGTTAGATCAGGTCTAAGACTTCCAGTCATGAGCAGAAAACAGATGGAACTGCTTTGAAATCAAATAACATAGCCTCTAATAATGAAATGCTTTTGTTGCTATTATCAGATGTTTCTTGATTGTGAATTTAGCTGCTTTCTGCTTCATTGGATGGACATTTAATTACTTACCTTATATGGCCAATAAGAGTTCTGCAAATGTGGTAGGAAAGGAGACAACTCATTCTGAAGCAAGTGGCTGTCAGTAGGAGGGAATTAGCATCTAAGTTATGCTTTGTCTCAAGTGTTCTTGTTAGCTGATAGGAGCGTTCTAAACTGACATGAAATACTTCATTTGCGTAAAGGCAGGATTGCTGTTACTTGAAAAAAAAAAAGAGCGCGCTCATTTGAAGGGGAGACATTTAATCCGCAAACAGATCAAAGATCCAGAATTTGAATTCTAGAAGAACTAGGAGTGTCACAAACATTAGGCTTCCTGAAGACCAGATTTTATTCCCTCTTTTGATTCATCAGACCTTTTGAATAAATATAACACTGATGTTCCTAAAACTTTCGTTTATGGAGGAAACAACTACTTTTCTCCACAAATAGTCTTAGAAGAATGATAAATGCAGACAGAAACTGAAAAATATTTTTTCATGTTTTGTAAGTCATCAGATAAAAACAGTTTGTGAAGCAGCAGGGTGGGGTCTTTACTGCCACTCAGAAGAGAATCTCTTCTTTCAGGTTAAGTGGACCTTGAGAAAAATAATTGTGACACCTGGTAAGACCATCTACGCTTGTAGTTCTGTTTCCTCTTTGTGCTTATAATGTCTTTGGATATCAGCTTGTTGAATGTGGAAATATTTAAAAAGCAGTAAAAATGTAATAGCTCACGTGTCCAGAGTCATATGTAGCCTAGCAACCCAGTAAACCTAGTACTGCATTTAGCTAACAACAGAGGCCAAGAGGCTTGTCAGACTTTTTCAGAACCTGACCTGTCTGGAGCTCTATTTTATTTTATTTTATTTAGTGGTAGCAAAAATTATCTAAGGATCAGATGACTGTTATTTATTTTGTTTTAGCAACTATTGCTGCATAATGCTTATTACTGTAAACCAACAGATAGTAGCAACAAATGTTTCTTCTGTAGGGAATGAACTCTATATGACCCTTGAATAATATGCAGCGTAGTGGAGTTTTCTCCATGGTGTGACAGCAGAAGCCTTGAGAGCATGGACACAAGATAATACTGGAGTTCCTGGGGTTGTAAACAACTAACCAAAGGTCACTTACTGGTTGTTAAAGGGCTGCAACCTTGGGCACTGCAGTAAAAGCAGTTTTAGTGGTAACAAAAAAAACCAAAACACCAAAGAACAAGTATCCAGCATGTGTAAAAACACATGATATATGGTAAATTTGCATGGAACTGTGAAGCAGTGAAGGAAGTACAAGGTGTAGAGTAATTTCTATATGCTTGATAATGTGCTGCAAGCAGACCTAAGAGCGAGGAAAACGAAACCATCTGTCGTCCCCAGCTGAACCTTAGGACCCAAAATGGCCGTGGAAAGCTGAGCATAGTACAAGAGAAAGGGGTATCATTTGTAACTGATGGGGAGGTATACCAGTATTATCTAATAAATATTCTGCTCAGTCATTGAACATTACTTTTACCTGTTGTCAACTAAGTTTGAGACCTGTGACCTCATGGCTAAATCCTTTAGTGACAAATTGTTCATTCATATCGTGACTTTAAATTCCACAGTTTTATGACTAAGTCAGTTTCCCAGGTGCAGTCTGAAAGTCTCCTAATTATGAACTACTTTAGAAAATTAATAGAATGTTCATTATCTACTGCATTATGGGAGGGTCAGGGGACACCAAACAATTCTCTGTACAACTATCTGTGTCATCTTATGCTAAATTCAGATCTTGGCTATCCCTTTGAAAGTCAGGTAAGGGTAACAGTGTAACTACTCAGCTGCAGATCCAATTTTTATGCTTCACTAAGTATTAAACGAGTTAAGAGGGTTTTAAGTAGGGAGAAAAAACTCTGTTTTACTTCCTCAGTGGTTTCTACCTAATCATTTAAAGGTTTATTCCAAGATAAAATCCAGAAGAGAAGCCTATTTTTCATGCTACACAAAGCTAGCTTGAATATTTTGGTATTTGCCTGTTTTATTTATTGTAACATGGAGACTTCTATGCCTTAGCAGTGACATCTCCTTCAGAAAAATGCTTCAGGGAAAAAAAATATCTTAAAAGCAGAAGTTGTATTGCATATAGGTGAAAGAAAACCAAACACAGCACCTTCCAAATACAAATAAACATAAACCAATATAGAATAAATTTGAGTCCACAGACCAATGATGATAACTGTCCTGCCTCCAGATAATAAACATGTCTGTCTTTAGGAGACAGCTTTTTTTAAAGCTAAATTATCTCATTGAAGATAACTGGGTGTTGATGTTTCCTGCCATTTAAAGCCTAGGCCTAGACATCTTATACTAAAGTCTTAGAAATCAGAGGGTGTGGCAGCCTCTAGGTGACTACAAGTAGAAAAGGTCCTTATCCTTTTCTGCTGCCCTGTGAGACTGAAGGTTGCCAAATCTTTGCCTCTCCTGTTTTGTAAAGCCTGTTTTGAATACGTGGAAAGGAATTTGCATAGAGGATGTGAAATGGCTGTTTGGAGTACTGTGGCACATATAGAAGACTGAAAAACCTGTCTCTAATGTATTCAGGCACTCCCTTCAAGGAGAGAGGCTTTCTTATACTTTCAAGTTTGAGAAAGTATATATTGGCTGATATTATAAACGCTTCAGAAAAGATTTTCAATATAACATTTTTAATCATGTTAATCAGATGGACGTCACCCCCAAAACACAAAATCATTTCACCATATCTCTTCAGTAACTATAGGTTTTCCGTGATATTCATAAATTGGGTATGTAGGTGTGCCTGCTGTCCTCTGACAGTAATGTCTATGAAGATCAGAAAGAATTGTCACTGTAGACACTCCTCTGGGGGAAAAAAAAATCATACTCTCTTGATATTTAATCAAGAAATGATATTTAACTCACTTTCCACTAAAGGCTTATCCATCCATTCCAGCACAACACAGACTTCAAAACAGCAGGTAATTTGTTGAATTACAGTGCATGCTGTCTCTCTGTTCTATGAGAATCCATTAAGATCAATTAGTACTTCTATTTCCACAGAGCATTCATAACCATTCTTTCAAAGTAGTTTGCAAAGATTAATACTGCACATTTTCATGTCACTTATAAGTCATTATTTTGTTAGTATTACTTACTAAATAATCAAACAGTCTAAAAAGTTAGGTTCTGAATTATCCTGGAGCAAATAACATAGCACATTCATTGAAGATACTTAGTAAGGTAACTTTACAAACCCATGGTCGACTGACGTCTTCCTCCTACCAAGATAGAAGGTGCTGGCAGAAGCATTTGGTTAAAATTCAGTCATCTGTCTGAGAGGAGGGTGAGAATAAGTAGTTACTTCAATTAATAAGTTCAATTAATTTTGCTTTTTATACTGCATCGCTGAGTATGTGGGTTTTTTGATGGTTTTGGGGGTGGGCTATTTTGGTTGCATTTTTTGTTTCTTGATTTTTTTTTTCGAAGGGCAGGCATATTTTAATATTTTAATGCTTTAATATTTTGTGAGAGCTTCACTCAATTGCTGCATCTGACAAATGCAATGAAAAGCCAAGACTTTCTTCACTCTCAGTAACTGTAAAAATTTGAATTGTTGTACTATTCTTCATAAATATTTATATTCTAAGAATTGAGCTACTATATTCACATAGGCATATTAGACTAATTTCTTTACTTTCTGCAATCTGTACAACTTGGAAATAAAACTCGCACAGAAATGTTGAGACCACTCAGTATTGCTCATAATCTTCATTTGTTTAATGGTAAAATACTTACTGACTTCAATAGCAACACAGTTTGATATGCATCTTTCAGCGCTCCTCTCGCAGCTATACTTTTTAGCTTTTTAGGTAGCTGTTTCTGTAAATAGTGTGACCGTAAGAACTGTACCTCACATTAAATGTATCTGCAATCTGACCTACTCATCTAAAAATCTACTGCAAGAAGAGCCCTCTGATTCATAATTTAAGGGAGTCTTTAGAGGAAATTATTCCATTTGTCTCTAAATGATCAGTGATCAGAAAGGACAGGTATTTTAGATTGCTGCTGGCAATGAAAAATGCAGTATAAAACACTGCAATCTTGGAGAATTACATGTAAAAAGCTTAAATATCCTAACCATTTTACTGCTTAACTGCAAGTACTGTAAGAACTGAAGTCTTCTTTTCAAGCAAGTCAGTCAAAATGTAAATGAAGAAAAACTAACTGGGGGGGATAGCGGGGGGAATCCCACACGATTTCATTGAACAGCTGTGGCTAATGAAAAGTGTTCACAAACATGCTGGTTTCTCCACAAGGCTTTTTTCCACTGCCTTACAATTTGTATAATTAATCTCTTCTAGTAGTGTAAGATGCTAAAATTTTTTTTCCTAGGTATTTACATTTACCTTACTGAAGTAAAATTGACAAAAGCAGAGGAATATGTGGTTTATACCCTGCTTCAAAGACTACTTAAACATCAGTTTCAGTAGGTCGAAACTTAACCTTGAACTGTGCCTTAGAACATAGTTCTGTTTTTAATGTAGACAGAATCATTGCTGCAAATCTTGAAATGAAATTTTGGTGCGTAGAACTGAAATTTCTAGGGGAAGGAAAAGACAAAGGAAACGCACTATCTAAATATTTGGTCATATATCTTTGTGGATTTAGCTAGTACTGAAATAGTTAACGACAATTGAAAAGCTATCTAAAAGCCACTTTTAAACTATTTATTAGTGTTTTGACCTATAACTGGTCAGGACACTCTTATCTCCAGCTAAATAGGTATCTCTGAGGCAGGGAATTGCAAGGAGAGATAAAAAGACAAGCATATGTTAGTTCAAAAGGAACTTGAAGAATTCAGTAAGTCTTGTAGTTTTAGATCAGCAGAGGCCTTTCTGGTTCTCCTGGGTCTAAAATGATACAAGCAAGATACAGCTAGCTACTTTGAAAAACAAATGTAACCTGTTTTTTTCCCCCCCCTCCTTATTTCAGTGTCTGTCTTTCTCAGTTAATTGTCATTGGCTGTATTTTATTCAGTGATTGGTCAAGCCTTTCAACTCCATATGGAATCTAACATTTTAACTTAAGTAAGTTTAATGTACTAACAAATTGTGGGTAAATGTGTGATAATGTGAGTGCTTTGGGGTCCTGTTTAATTGCTTTTCTTAATCTGCTTAAAGCCCTGTTTGGTGACAACGGGCACTCTCCTCACTCTCAAAATATGGAATTAAAAGCATTATTTCCATCAACTGTATTCACCTCAGTTTGAAAAAGATTTGTGCCATTTTAAGCAGCCTATAAATGTCTGTTGCCTTAAAGAGTGAGGAATCTTAGCATCTGTCTTAGCATTGATCTTTGCATCTGTCTAAATATTTGAAAGTCAAATTTGTCATTTTAAGCTGCTTCTCAGATTATCACTTTTATTTCTGTGTAACAGTACTGATGCCTTTCTAAAGGATTGCTTATTGGGGTTAACTTTGCATGATAGATTGGATGAATTGAAAACCTTTTTCAAGAATCAATATTTAGTTTAAGTCCAAGTCATTTCAAAAGACTGAGACGAAAATATAGTTGTGCAACAGACACAAATTATAACCAGTTATTCACTGGCCCTTGCAATAGGTTGGCATCCACTGAAACAGGTGTTGCATTAGGTTGCAAGCACTCACTTTTCCTGCTCCATTTCCACTCAGAGAACACTGAAATAAGATAAAAATGCTGCCACTGAAGCATGTAGCAGATCTCGTATCACAGAGGAAGGAGGAGCACAGCCAATGTTAAGGGCAGATTGCTTCAAGATTGCAGAGTGTTTATATATAGGGCAGTCTCCTATAGCTAAAGCAGCCTGAGGGATTATGAGTCTGGTCTTCTACAGGGAATGTCTACATAACTGTAGATTTCAGTTCTTCTGTTCCTTTGCTTTTATTTCTCTAAAATACCAGTGTTTTTCAGAAAGAACAATGTCTGCAGGGAGGCAATCCACCATCAAAATGAAGCAAGCCTTCTATGGGCTGTTTACATATGAAAGGCAAAAACAGTGATAAATATTTATTCCTAGTGCAAATGGCTTCCATATAAGTGCTTTATTCTGGGTGGTTTTGTGTCCGTGTACATTTGTGGTTCTAATACTTTATAAATGAATACATCTTTAACAGCTACAAAAGCACTGGTCTGGATTACTCAACTTGTGTTTCAGTACAACATTGGGTTCTATGGCTGTATGATGAAATGCTTTGAACGTACAAGTTTGTGCCATCTAGAAATTAAAATGTCAGAAATCAGCGTGAAGAGATAATAATTTAAATGAGCTTATTTTTTTGTTTCAGCTAATTTTTTATCTGCTTTCTATTTGTACCACTTCAGCCACTATCTAAAGACCTAACAGAACTTTAGTTTTATATAAAACTTTTCAGTATCCATCTGTAATTATTTCAACTCTTAAATAGCTCTACAAATTAAATAGCTGTACAAATTGATGCTTTTTTCTACCTGTACACAGACAATGTACATACACATTCACAGCTGCCATAGCTAGCAAACCCTTAAAAAAGCAGTCCCTAAAAGAAATTGGAAAAAGAATTCATAGCCTTAAAAGTAAAGGGTTTATAATGGAGCAAATCCTTTTATGTCAACGATATGTCATTTCTAAGGAGTCTTAAAAACATGGTAGTGTCCACTACTAATCTTATTTAAATCAGAATACCGTGTCTTTATTATAGAAGTTATGATTTCCTGTTTACAATCTACCAAACAATGAAATTTGGGTTTCATAGGCCACAATGTTAAATGCATATGCAGAACTGTGTACTTCAGAACATGTTGCCAACACGCATATGTTTCTGTTAATAAAATTAGAATGTTGCACACAACATAAAGGCAAGTCTAAGAGATATGACTGGTATTTAATTTGGCCAATTTCTACATTCTTGTTTTATAAGCAACCGGAAATCTTTAATTTCCAGAAAGTACAAGAATTGTACTTATATTTAAGGAGAATAAGGAGAAATATTCTGTGATCTTTTACATAAAACAAGTGGTGGCCTTATTTTTTCTTTTTCTTGCTAAATTAAAAGAATTAAAACATTAAGAGATTTACACATTTCACTAGGAGAGATCTTCTTTGGAAAACTCTTTGGAACAATGGAATCTTATCATTTCACAAATACTAAAACACAGTCTTAAAACATTTTTGGAAGCACAGGTCCATGCTAGATTCATATCCAAAACCTTTTTTTTTTTAAAAAAAATCTGCTTCAGCTTGATTTCTTCATACTTAACATGACCACTGAGAAGACCCTGTATAAGGTCCCAGTCCTGCCAGAGCTACTAAACCAGCCTTTGCCACTATTTGCTTAGGCTGTTGCTAGTGGCTCTGATGTAGATCAGACCCGGGATGTTTGTCTCAAGGCAATGAAGGAATGAAGGTGGTGGTCAGACATAGGCAGGAAAGAATCTGATGTTTATGAAAATCAATGTTTTTTCAATGTGACTTGTTAAGTGGGTTGACACCATTTTGTTGAATGTTGAACATAATTCCTCCTTCATCATGCACCTCCCATTACTGGCCATAGCAGCACCTTTAGAAAGTAAATCCTATGCTAATAGTGTTACCCTGAGATATTTCATTTTTCCAGGTAAAATTAGTATTCATAAGAGGCCAAAATAGCAAATGAGGCAACTACAGTAGCAAGGATCAACTCTCGTTTAGACTGCTCAGAATATGAAAAAAGAGACCAAGCTGAAACACTGCTGAAAGTGGATTAGTATTCACAAAGGAATAGGGTCTCTGTAGAATTAATGATGCATTTTTTTTCCAAAAGGAGATGTTCAGAGTCCAACATTTCTGTTATGAAGAGTCAAGAATAACTACAAAAGTAGGTGCCATTACAGTTTAATCTGAATTATCTGTCTTAAGTATTACGTTTTGGTCAGTTAATAGTAAAATATTTTCTTCTGTGGCCATTTCTATTAGTCAGTCTGACAAGTCCTGAAGGGAAGCCAAAGGTTGCAGTCTAGCTGAACAAAATTCATGGATGTCTGTGTATGTGAGGCTCCACTTCCATATTGGAAGGCTTCAGGAGAAAAATGATCATGGATTTGGGGTTTTTTTTCTTTTTAATGACATTTTCACATGGATTAAAAAAAAATACTTGAGATTACTGATGTTTTTTGCCTAATATGACTTAAGTATTAGAAATCCACAGCTTTCTGTAAAATCAACTGACAGTTTAAGCAGTTGTTTTGGTGAATTTGCTCTTAAAAAAAAAACAAAAACACAACCAAACCCAACAAACAAAAACCACAAACAAACAAACACAACAGCAGTCAACAACCCAAAATAATTAAGCACACAGAGGAATACACAGCAGCATCTTGGCAGTGTTATTATCTATTGTTTGTTCTGCCAAATAAATTCAGGCTTGAGGGGGTTTGGATTTGTATCAAATATTTGGAAATGATCCTGTCCATTTCCTCACTGCATCTGATTTTCCACATGTTACCAAATAGGGCATAAAATCTGAGAATTCCTCTCTCACAGTGAGATTTGTTAGGACTTGCAAATTAAAAATGGTGAGAACATGAATGATTTAGTTGCTTCTGAAAGCAATATTGCCTGAATCAAAAAGAATATTTAAATATACATAGCAAAATCAGTTTCATTTCAAAAGGTTTAATGTAAGTAATCATTTTTTGGAAACAGTCTGGAGATCTTGCTACTAAAATACAGAACTGATAATATGCATTTCTGTATAGAAACTCATATAAAGGTCATACCCACAAAAGCAAGGTTACCACATAGACCTTTGAGCTGCTTCCCACAAGTGGTGTAGTCCTGAAATATTAGAATGCCGCTTTTATCTGCTACTCCCTTAATATTAAAATGTTGTACTATAAACAAATAAATGGGCAAATGGAAGCTAGTACATAATTTGGCAGTCTTTTGGCTAAACAACACAACTTGTCTAGGAGTTAGTGATCTATTTTCATCTACATTTTGGTTTTTAAGTAATGTCAAAGGCACTAAACACAGGGAAGACACTAATTTTTATTACTTTTATAAAACTAAATATTATTTCAGGTGAGAATAAAATGCTGGAGAATAAATTAATTTCTTACTTTTGTTCTTCCCTGGATGAAAGGGATAGAACATCATCCAAATATATGCTTCCATACTTAAATATATGAAGTTTTGTAATAATACAACTGCAAACATGGCCGTCCAGCTAAAATTCTGGAAGCTTGTCCAAATACAATATTTATTGCTGACTTTAGACAATTATTTTCAACATTTAATGACAAGTCAAAGCTATGTAATTGCTGGGTCATAAAATTATTTTAGAAGTATTACGGTGCAAGATAATCAGTATCATGGATCATGAGAACAAAAGAGAAACAGAAGTTTTAGCTGCCAAAAGCAAATATAGAAAATGAAATCTTCTCTGATGTGAATAGCAGTATTGTGTGGTAACCTGGCAAAGAACTAAACAGCTTTCCATTTCTGTGAAGATGGAAAATGAAAAAAAGCTGTTGTTGAGTCAAATAAATATTTTTCAATTATAAGAAGGGTGTCACACATTAAAATATATTCCTGGAGAGCAGGATATGAAATATCAAACAATTATAGCAGAGATCAGGGGTTTTTACGTGCTATGTGACTCAGCCATTAGTGCCAGATGTGATTATAAGTTCCTTGTTAGACAGAAAGTTATATGACTTGTAAAAGGTTTTTGTTGCTGACAGGCAGATATTTTCTTTTAATAGTTAAAACATGTTTTAAAAACCTTTTTTTAATATTTAAGTTTGACTATTTACTTGTCATATTAACTTGCACTCCCCAAAGAGAGGCTTAGAGGGCAATGGAATATGTAGAAAGTTGGAGAAGCATAAGGTTTAACCACTTCCACGGTTCCATGGGAGAGCTAAAATCCAGTTGTCCCTTTTAAACTGATTACTGCTCTATACTTTCCATCGGCACTGAGGAGTTTTGGAAGGGAATCATCACTAGAGTATCCAATCTGAGGTGTACCTAAATGTATCTCTGCTGAAGTGAGGCCTGGTGATCTGTACAAAATAAGCAAAATGAAGTAAAAGTAACTGAAGAACCACCTTTTTTACAGAGTAGTTCTCTGGTCAGGACATTCAGAATTCAGTTCCAATAACTTCATAGTCATTTATAAATTTGTTATGTCTGGCATATATATCATGAGACTCAAGGCTGTCAATACAGATAGTTCAGAAGCTGTATGAATGGATCCCTTAAACTTAGTTATTTCTGTCCATTTGCTTTCAAGACCTTTGCTTTCATTCTTCAAAGGAAGATAAACAGTCTTACAACAGTCTCATCTCCTATAAAGCTTAGGCAGAATCAGAACTACCACATGATTTTAAGCAATCTAAGAAACTGTAGCATAAATTCACTTCATCTCATTGCTGTTAGCTTTTGATGTAAGATTGCTTTATCTTGCCAGAAGTGTAAAAGGCAAATGAATAATGATAAATGGGCTATGATGTCATACAGAACTAATGGCAATTCAGCTGAAAAGTTTAATTAATATGGCACATAAACAGTTTTACCTGTCACTGCACTTCTGACCTTGCAGTTTCAGGTATAGGCAGATAACTTAAGAAACAGCAACAGACAGTCCAGAAGTAAGGATATTTGTATCCTTGACATGTGACAGAACTGCTATAAGTGTAATTGAAATATATGATGCATTTGGCATTGATGCAGATACCTAATTTTGATGGTGTAGGAGAATGACCGATGTGACATTTTGCTCATTTTCCTCAGCTGGAGCTTGTACAATTTCTCAAGAGTAAATGACCTTACAGTATTATATAATATAGTCTTGACCCTGACTGTTATGGCAGCTCAGAGTGTGAACATGCAGTCAGCAAAACAGCCCTACTAAAAGTTAGCTATAATTTACAGCAGGACAAAATCAACTGAAAGTTTCAATGATAATGTCTGATGACCTTGACATCCTACTATGGTGTCCCCTCTCTTGCTTGTCACTCTTTGTTTCTTCCTCTTCTCTCTATCCGGTGTTTTCTGCCCTTTCTTAAATGCATTTTCTCAGAGGCAGCACCAGCTTGGCTGAGGGGCTCAGCTGTGCCCTGCCGTGGGGCCACTGGAGCCGGCTGGAACTGGCCACGTGTGGCCGCGCAGCCCCGGCCTCTCCTCACAGGGGCTTCCCTGCAGCCCCACCTGCCTGGGCACATATTCTCAATACACTCTTTGGGATAGCTAAGGATACAATTAAATGCACAAAAGATCTATGCTTATTCCTCCCCAATGTGTGATATAGTAAGCATTCTCGGAGGACACCTACCTTATTAAGCCTTAAAGTATTGGGAAAAGTTGGTGAAAATTCCTTTTATATATATATGGTAGTCACCCTTGAGAAACAGTAATGCAGGACAGGAAAGTAATGAAATTAACTTATTCCTTTTAATTAAATCTATAGAAATTCTTACCTTCTGTAACACAGAAGACTGCCTTTAATAAAAGCCTATACCATATTACAGGTCAGCTGATTTCAATCTGACCTGTTGAAGGTGAAATTTTAAAATAAACCTGTCCTCCAATATTCCTTTTGACTATATCTGTTTTATCTCCACAAGGTAGACTTGCTGTTTAACTTTACTATTCACTGTGCTTTAATGATTCTAGAATTAGGACTTTGGCTTCTTTGGGTAACTTAAAAATCTAAAAATAAGTGGGCATATTAAAAATAGGTATCATGAAGATAGAAGAGAAATCCCCTTTGTGACACCAGTACCATACCTTTTTGCTTAGCAACAACCTAAATAAATGTTGCATTTTTAAGAATGATTTTTACTGTCAAAAGAGAGTTTCATGGGTTCCTTTTAAATTTTGCAAAAAAAAAAATCATATTTTTATGTAATAGTGTCGTGGTTTAGCCGGCAGCTCAACCCCACACAGTCGCTCGCTCACTCCCCCACCGGTAGATGGGGAAGGGAATCAGAAGGGTAACGCTCGTGGGTTGGGATAAGAACAGTTTAATAATGAAAATTAAAAGAGACAACAACAGAAATGCAATGGAAAGGAGAACAGCGAGAGGCGCAAAGCCCCGGGGGAGGGGAGAAGGGAGGGGAGAGGGGGAACGAACCGCCAAAACAAACCGCCCGCGCCGCAGCCGCTCACTGCCCGCTGACCTGCCGCCGCGCTGCTCCCGAGCTGCAGCTGCCCCCCCTTCATATACTGGTCATGGCGTCACGTGGTATGGAATGAACCTGCCATTGGCCAGTCGGGGTCAGCCACCCCCACCACGGCCCCGCCCCTCCCAGCCCCCCCCCCCCCCCCCCCCACCACCACGCGGCAGAGGGCGGGAAGCTGGAAAGGTAGCCGCCCCCCACAGTGAGGAGAATTAACCCCTTCTCAGCCAAAACCAGCACAAATAGTTATGTAGTCATGATAGTTATATAATTAAAATTTTAAAAATTAATCAACTTACTCCTAAAAATCCTTATTTTCCAGGTATTACAGTCAAATATATATTTTTGAATGACCTTTTACTGTTTATCAGAATAACTACCAACATAAGGTGAGAACAGCAGCAAAGAACATCAGTCACTGTTATCCTCTGTCAGAGTATGTGCTCTAGAGTGATGGAGTACACAATACAGAACTACCTTCTTTTTTCCTCCTGATCTTTAGCATCCATAACGAACTTCTACCAGGGTGTATTTTTCAGTTTGCCTTTCTGGAGGCTGTGTTTTAGTAGAGAGGCTTAATTTTGCACACAGACAGCTGCAGCCCTTAACTTGACAAGAGTTGCTTATAAAAACACGATTTTCTGTAGCTAGCAAATATTTTTACCCACTGCCATGTTTTCCCATAACATATTCCCAATATTTGGGCAAGGATTCTTGTTTTCCCCATTCTAATTAGAATATAAAACAAATGCAGAATAACTTGAAATATTGACAGAAAAGTGCTGATTCTTGCCAGTGGTAAGGTGGTTTTCAGGAAAATTTGCTGTTTTTACAATTAATTTTCTGTGTTAAGTACCTTCTCTGTAGAATCCTACCTATCTGTCTATTGGCATATTTGAATATGTTACAAATAAAAGAAACTAATAATATTTTGGTTACTCAGATTTGTTAGCCTTCTGCAGCCTATATATGATATACCTTTTCCATTTCCATTAATTTCAAATGTAACTTGAAGTAAATATCTAGACATGTTTTTTTATTTTGACCTTCACACCCTTTTTTGGCAATCATGAAATCACTTTAAAGGAAGCTAGATGTGTTTTTGAGTGCTGTGTCTTTCCCTTAACCTGTAACATTGGTGTTAGTTAAGATAAATTTTACAACAAAAATAATAGTCCATAGTAATTCATTTTTGTAACAAAAGCAATCTTATAAGTGGGAAGAACATTATATGGAGAAATTGTTTTTTTTATTTCATAAATACAGGGATATATGGATCCTTATTTTGGAAAAATAAAGAATAACCTCAAAGTTATTTACAAAATTTATTTCTGCTTTGCACTGTATTTCTGTTTGGAATTATGCTTTCTGTTCTAAATTTTCATTCCTTAGTAAGTTGCTTTCTAATGATACTGAAAATTATTTAAGCCATTTTAAAGACTCAAAAAAGTTCCTTGAAACCTAGTAGTGGATTTTGTGTACATGTCTATATATAAAAATTGCTTAGTAATAAAATAATAAATGAAGTGAAGTAAAATATAAAACAAATATTCTTGTCCATTCAAGTGCAACTCTGTCAAGTTATCCTGATCAAAGATGAGTCAAATCCTGGGCTTATCAACTAGCTTATCCCTCCATTGTGTTATTGGCAAGAAATAGCTGATTAAGCCATTATATACAATTACAGAACCAGAGAATCATAGAATCGTTTAGATTGGAAAGACCTTTAAGATCAAGTCCAACCATAAACCTAATACTGCCAAGTCCACCAATGAACCATGTCCCTAACCAACACATCTACATGTCTTTTAAACACCTCCAGGGGTGAAGACTGAACCACCTCCCTGGGCAGCCTGTTCCAATCCCTGACAACCCTTTCAGTGAAGTAATTTTTCCTAATATCCAACCTAAACTTCCCCTGGCGCAGCTTGAGGCCATTTCCTCTCATCCTATTGCTTGTTACTTGGGAGAAGAGGCTGGCACCCACCTCATTACAACCTCCTTTCAGGTCATTATAGAGAGAAATAAGGTCTCCCCTCAGCCTCCTCTTCTCCAGACTGAACAGCCCCAGTTCCCTCAACCTCTCTTCATAAGACCTGTTCTCCAGACCCTACATCAGCTTTGTTGCCCTTCTCTGGACACGCTCCAGCACCTCAATGTCCTTCTTGTACTGAGGGGCCCAAAACTGAACAGAGTATTTGAGGTGTGGCCTCACCAGTGCCGAGTACAGGGGCACCATCACTGCCCTGCTCCTGCTGGCCATGCTATTCGTGATACAAGCCAGGATGCTGTTGGCTTTCGTGGCCACCTGAGCACACTGCTGGCTCATGTTCAGCTGGTTGTCAACCAGCACCCCCAGATCCTTTTCATTTTTTATCTGCAGGGTTGGATCAAGACTACTCCAGGTCCACCGTATTTACTGGAAAGTTGTTATCTCAGAAGAGGTTTCTCATTTTTACCGCCTTGTGTAACCACTTATTTCCTTTTTCTTTTGATTTGTTAATACAAAACACCAAACGAATATCTAATAATACTGTACTGAAAGCATACGCATTCTAATGTGGTTTCCTGTGCCTAGAGAACTAGCTTACAAACCACCAGAAACAACATACATCAGGATGTGTTTTGCTGTAGAAATAGTGACTACCTGAGAATTCTAGAAAAGCAAGAAGTGGCTTATTCTCAGCATAATCCTCTCTCTCTCATCAGTAAACTGTTCAGCTGTCTAAATACATCTGCCTAATATCATTTGACTTATCCAGGGGTGGTTCAGACATCCACTTAAAGTTGACAGATAAGACAAAGGCTACAGTGGTTTTTTGGACCAGCAAGTGGTGCCAGGTAAAATATGCTGGTCGCAATTACTGGCAAATACAAACTATTAACAAATACTTACATTTGGGCAATCAAATGAAACCCAAAATGCAATTTTAAATTCAAACTTGTACTTATTGAAGGATAAGAGCTGGGGATGTAAGAGGAGAGTAGGAAGGAAGAACAGAAAGGAACACACAGAGTAGACTTCTAAACCTTTTCTCTCCGTGTTTAGAGCACTTATTTATCTGTTCTGCTGTGATATACCCGATCTTCCTTCAGTGATGAAGTACTTCACAGTGAGCATTAATTAGAATGATAACTGAAACACAAAGGTCTCTGCTCCCACAACAGTAGCCTAACCATTAGGGTACACAGAAGCTTGCTCATGTTCTTTTTCATGTATTTGTAAGAAATACATATTTATTTCATTGAAAGTGGAATGTCTCTCAACAAGAGTGTGAAGACATAGGTGATGGAGGTAGAAGGCAGAAGCTCAGAATGTCAAATGACTGAAGCTGCTCTAGCCAGTTGCCTAGAAAGCCTTAATGTCAAACATTAGCAGCAAAAAAATTCAGGCATCTCAAGGATTTTGAGCTTTTTTTTATTAATGGATTTAGTATTCAGTATTTTTAAATTATAGACATGCAAAAGACAAAGCTTATGTCATTTTATTTAACTCACCAAGCTTTTTTCAACATCAAAGATATTTCTGATGTCATATTAAGAATTAAAAATATAAGCCTTCAAATGGGATAGTGAAATTAGCATAGAATTTACTCATTTAGTCTTTTTCCTTGTTACAAAACAGTTGTTATCAACTGACTTGTTAAATGTCTTGAGCCATTTGAAATGTGACCTGCTCTTCTTAGTGTGCTACCTCTGACATAAGTATCATTTCCATTACATTTTACCTACAATAATATATTTCCTCAGTCCTGTTTTGTGAAGTTATTTTATATTCATAGTTCTGTTGTATTTTCCTCTCAGTCTTCCTGTTTCCTACTGCATTGCATACTTACACATTCCCTTTTTTCTCTGACTCCCTCAATAAATACCTTGGGTTTCTTTTTGTTATGTTTTTCTTGGAACAGCAAGCCTGCTAGGCAAATGGAAGAAAACTTCAGAGCTGTAATTTTTGTAATGGCTGTTCGCTTGAGCTTGCTATAGCACAAACAGCATACTCTAATTGTACTAGATAAATCACTGGGAAACGGCTAGTCTAGTTCTTAGATTTTATATCAGCTAAGTTGTCCCCTTTGGTGTTTTAATTTAATGAAATAAGTTAATTGATGCAGAAATAGCTTGACAAGGTACAGGCAGCACTATTATTTGGAGAGTCTGAGGCAGACTTGAAGTATGATTTCTCTAACTTCTGAGTCTAACGTGTACTTGATTATAAAACTGGATCTACTGAGACAGAATACAGTCATCATTTTCTTCTAGTGTTCATTATTTTGGTTTGCGTCTTCATTATTTTGGTCTGTGTCTTCTTGAGGCCTTCCCAGAAGTGCAAGTCTCTAAATTACAGTCCCAGTCTTGACATTGTGATGCATGTTAGCCGAAGCTTCTGCTTGCACAGTGGCAGACGTAAGTCAACGGAGGTCTGTGGTACTTTGGAGACATTCCTATGTGAATTGCTTTATGGTATTAGCAGCCAAAGTCTAAGCAAATGCTGAAGTTTATTTAAGAAAAAATGGGTTTTCATCATGCCATGCATTTCTATCCTAATTCCTCTACTGTTCTTTGCCTTATCTTTGCTCTTTTTCTTTGAGTGATGTGGTCACTAACTTGGTTATCTTTTTCATCTGCTTTTTTTTAGGACTCCTGTAGTTCTCACCCTAGCTGCCTGCATATTTCTATAATTATCATGCAATTGAATCTGCTCTTCAATGCAGTTTATGTGACACTTTTTAAATTAAATTATGGATTAGCAGCTGGAGAACTGAACAAATACCAGTACAGTAAGAATTCTTCCACTGTTCTTTCAGAACAGAAAAACATTATCATTGTGCTCTAGTAGGAAAACTACTTTCTCAAACATTACGTGAATCAGAATGTTCCAGCTCATTGAATCTAAACTTATTCTATGCTTGAGTGAACTAAGTCTAGTCATAATTATACAGGTATATATAAGACAGCCTAAGTGAGGCCTTTTCTGCCTTCTGCGCATTAGAATTTTATATTCATTCCTTTTTCAGGCCTATTTAAAATAATAATTTTAAAAATAATAGCTTTGATAATGCTTAACTTGGTTGTTTTCCCATAATATCAGCTTCTCTTTTTTAGCAGAAAAAAATGGCTTAGGATCTCTTCTATAAAGTTTAGTGCTGAGGATCTCTGAAGAATCCTGACTGGCTGGTACTTGACAGGGAAGCTTCTGTGGCAGTACTACATTAAATTCATTATACAGGAAAAAGAAAATGTTACTGCTTTGCAGTGCAGACATTGATTACTGAAGAAATATACTCATTTACAAGCATTATTAATCATTATAATTCTCTTAGTGCTGTGGTCATTTAACAGATTTTTAGGGGAGAGGAGATGCAAAGTACAAATAAAAGTTCTCAAAATGCAGCAATACAATGTTAATAACTCACTAATTTCAGGAGTGACCAGTGGCAGAATGTTGAATATAAGGTAACAGCAGACACAATAGAAGTGGTCTTCTGCAATGCTGCACTCATCCCGTAAAGATGTGAATACATTTGAGAAGAAAGGGGAAGCAACATCAAAGACAGAAAAAGTGGTGCGAAAACATGTATACTTCCTTCTCAGTTCTGTAAATTAGAGTCTCATCTGAAGGAAAGGAAAAAGATCCACTGCAATCTTTGTGGCTTTAAGTAAAACATTTCTGTACTTTCCAAGAAATGGTATATTTTTAGAAAATAACCATCATTCTTCTTTTTAAAAAGCGTTGATATTAGTGTTTCTAATTTCCTTATACTTTTTTGAAATATCAAATATAAGTAATGTACATAAAATAATACAAGTATAATAAATATGATATTTTGTTTTCTGCGGCCTATACTGCAGGTAATCTGCACTGAAGTAGTTAGTATGTTAGAGGTTATTCTGCCTCTGGAGAAATGCTTTTACTGAATTCCTTCTGCTTTTCACACAAGAATTAAGGTGGGGTTTGGCTATAGAGAAAGCACAAGGATATTATTCTCTAGATCAGTACTTGGTGAACTACATAGAAATGAGCAGTCTCGGATTCTGGGCTGTGTTTCAAGATATCTCTCTCTGCTTTAGTTGTTATTAAGAAGTGGCAGTGTTCAAGATTTTGCTCTTTGCATTTGGGAACCAAAAATCTTTATGGACCTCAGTAGAATCCAGAGGCTTCCCTTAGTCATTAATAAACAAACTTCAGTAATGTTTGCTTAGGAGGGGAGGAGATAACTTCACAAAAATAAAAAATAATTAAGAATCTCACATAAAGTAATATTTTCCTATTAATTAGGATCATCTGCATGGTGAAGCTATTTGTATTAACCTTAGAACTACAACTATGTTTTACATTTGTGTCATCAACAGTGGAAGATTTTAATCTTTTCTTAATTTAAAAACAAATGCATGATTTTTTTCTTTGTTTGGTTTTGGATTTCAGTTGAGATTATAAACTGCAGTTTGTTGCCGTTTGTTACTGTGTGTACATGTGAATTCATCAGTCTATGAGAAGATACACACAGAGGGGACTGCTGTCTCAAAATAAATTTCCTTATTAGTCACATGCTGTGCAAGCTAGTGTAGTGATAACACTGGTGTTAGGAACACTGCTGTAAAGTAAATGCTACAAACTGGAGCGCATTTATCCTTCAAATAGAAACACAGCTACCCTATCTCATTGTGAATTTAGAAGCCTAACTTCATAATTTGTCTGTGAGGAAATAAAAATTTACATAAAAAGAGAGAAAAATATTTTAACTTAAAAAGAAGCAGCCACATGGTAGGACAGTTGGAGATTTGACTTTTAAATTTGCAGTTGCCTTGTAAATTATTCTTGCTGTTTTCTTGAGTAAAAGAATGGAAAGAATGGAAAGAGTGAATATATTCAAAATACTCAGTAAGTTTATCTGTAGCACTGAATGAAATAAAGATGTGATTTCCCCATCTCTGGGGCATTGTAGGCGTAGGTGACACTATGACCTTCCTTCACTGAAGTTGATAATCATATTTTTCTAAAGTACAAGTAGATTAATGCCTTTCAAAGAAAAAAAGTCTTCATAATTTTAAGAAGGTAATTTTTTATCATAATTCTTTACAACTCATTTTAGCAAATGAGCTGTGTTGATGATTTGGACAAGCAATACGTTATGAATTCACAGCTCAAAAGAGTGACGTTTCGGTAGCTTGAAAATAATATTATAATGAAAGTAAGTACATATTACTTACTGCTGACAATGGTTGTCCAAAGTAGTTTATAAGGAATTTAAAGCAATTTGTTTCATCAAAGACTTATGTCTTAAGCACTGATAAGTTCTTCCAAATTATCTGCTTTATCAGAATTAATGACCCATATTGCAATATGTCAAAGTAAATAGGACTTACAGATAAAATTACAAATTATAAGCAAGCAAATATTCCTTTAAGCAGGTACATTCTTAAGGCAATTTACAACCTTTCACTATTTAGGTTATTGGTGGATAAGGGCAGTAGTCAAATTGAGGCCAAAGTTAAAATTAAATCAATAAATTTGAGGTTCAGGTAAATATAATAGATAATTAGACCTACTTAAGAAGTTTTGTCATCAGAAGGCAACATCATAAAAGTACACTAACTTCAGTGTTGATATCCATAAGAACAAAAAAGCAAAGCAATATTGCTCAAGCTGGCAAGAATTACGTGGTAGCTTGGAGTCAGGAAACTTTTCCCTATAATGTCAGATCAAAAGTTTGTTCCTAAATTTCATTGCTATGTTCTTATTTGGTAATTTTTCATCCCTTCTCCGCAAAAACACAAATCCTTTCAGTGGACTTAATCAAAATGGAATTCAACTGGGCATGTGGGACACTTTGGTGAGAATTTAGGCTTCACTTTTGAGAGGATACATTACAGTAACTATTTATTAAGTACATCACTGAAACCGGGAAAAAAAAGGAAAAGAACTTCCCTTCCATAAATAGAATTAGAATATTAGAATCTTAGGATACCCTGAGTTGGAAGGGACCCACAAGGATCGAGTCTAACTCCTGACTCCACACAGGGCAAACTAAATAAACCATATATCTAAGAGAGTTGTCCAAATGCTTCTTGAACACTGATAGCCTTGGGGCCTTGACCACTTCCTTGGGGAGTTTTCTGGTGCTTGACCACTCAGTGAAGAACTTTTTACTAAAATCCAATCTGAACTTCCCCTGATACATCTTTAAGCCACTCCCTTGCAGGGAGAAGAGATTAGCGCCTCCCTCTCTGCTCCCTGCCATGAAGAAATGGTAGACAGCAATGAGTTTACCCCTGTCTCCTCTAAGTTGAACAAACCTAATATGCTCAGGTACTCCTCGTAAGTCATGCCCGCTAGTCCTTTCACCATCTTTGTTGCCCTTCTTTGGACACATTTTCAGGAGTGACAGGCAGGAGGATCTTTGTCAGAAACTTTCACTTACAATTTTTTCAAAGGGGAAGGAAGAGAAATTTCCAGAGAAAATCAGTGTTTTTCATGTATCTTTTTAATATTTTCAGGTAGAAATAGTATACAGGGATAGCATAGACTTCTATGACACAATAGTTGCTATAGGCATTCCCAATTTGTTACTGAAAAAGAAGATAAATTGTGTCTTTCGATACTGCTGTTTAATGCCACCAGTGCATACTGGGGACCAACCAACTGGAAAACAGAAGGACCTTGGGGTCCTGGTGGACAAAAAACTGACCATAAGCCAGAAAAGCACCCTCGCAGAAGGGAAAGCAACAGCATGATGGGCTGCGTTAGGCAGAGTGTTGCCAGGAGGTCGAGGATGCAATCCTTCCTGTCTACTCGGCACTGATGAGACTAGATCTGGAGTGCTGTGTGTTCAGACTTTAGTCTGAAGACTATTAGGATTGTCCTAGATAAATTAAAGGTAGATAAACCTTTTTTCTAGGAGAGAGAATGAGGAGACTAGGATTAGAAAAGAGTGTCTGGATCATCCCTGAAAGAAACTGATTATAAGATTGTGTTTTGAACCAGGAAGTTATCTTTGAAGAATGGAATCTAAAACAGGATCTGCACAAAGACAGGGTGTCTGATAAAGTGAGTAAGAAAAGCATTCTAAGGCAAGTCATCAGAAACACTTCTGACCATACGGTTCGTTTCACCCATAGTAAGTTAGTATTTTAACGTGCATTTTACCTTATCTTGGTTCAATTAAAGGGTAATTTCTAGTAATTGGTAAATCAGAAGGTATTTGTCATGTAACAGTTCGATAGATGTAAAATGCAAGTACTGCAGCCCTTATTTCTCAGGACATTCTCCACAGGGTATGTTTCAACAGGATTTCATGGACCACTTGAAAGCAGTAGAAGTGCTTTAGAGTAAACAATGAAAATTAGAAAGTAGTGGGTATTTTCTAGTAGCATGAAACTAAGGCAAAGAAATTTGTAAAGGCTTTTTGGCAATCTGAGCTGTTAGCGTTATCCTCCTTGCATTGTACAGTGTCTTAATAATCTCATCACCAAAGTTGCATAAAGAGTGGGAACACCCTCTTCAGGCAATATGTGATACGATCTAAGGAAAAATTACCACAGGATACAAGTTCATTACTGTTACCTAGCACATATTTTTCACCATGTTTGGGGAAAAAAAAAAAATCAAATTCTGTTTCTTGTGAGGCTCAGACTAGACTCCAATGTTATGCTCTTCATTGCTGTAACAAATGATTAAAAATAAATTCAGAGAGTATTTGCTTTCCTTAACAGCTGACAGGAATAAGCAGTAATGGATGTTTAAAGGGCCTTCAGTATTAGTAAACGCCCACAGAACAGAAAATCTAAAACAAGCATTTGCTTTTATGCATCTGATTCTGGTTTTGTTTTCTGTTGTTTTGTTATAATACTTCCTATAGCTAAAAAGGATTGAATGTCCCTCCTAATACTTCATCCTTAGGAATTCTTTATTAAGCCTATTTCTTTTCTTTTGAGCTGCTTGTTATTCTTTGAAGTTATGTCTCCTCAGGCTCTTCAATATTTTCTATTGACTCTTCTCACTTTAATTTAATTACTTTTTCTGAGACTTTGCAGAAATGGAAAGTATTCTCTATATACAGGCTATACTGAATTATATTTCTTGCTTGACCTTTAAATATTAAAAGATGAGCAAAAGTTTCTTGAAATAGATTTAAACATTGGATCTGTGATTTTTTTTGAATCCTATTAAAAATGTATATTCTTTTTGAAGTAGGGTTGATGTTGCATGCAGGAGCTATGAATAAAATCAATAGCAAACAGCAGATTTAGTCATAATATAATGTTACAAATGGGAATACTTGTAGTGGTATACAATCCCTGAAAGTGAAACAAAATGAGATGGGAGTTGAGGGGGGCTTAAAAAACCACTTAGAGATACTACAGGAATTCTGTAATGGATTCTCCTTCACAAAAGAAACTACATATCAGCCAAAATTTTGATTGTCATGTGGTCAGTGAAGCAAATAGTTTCATTTTGGTGTCTTTTGCAATGGAGCATGTTGGGACTCATAGATATAAAAATTTTAACAGTTGTAAGATTTTGGCATGATAGAACAAAATCAGAGACATCCCCATATAGAAGGCAAATTTTCTGTTCTTTTCTTCATGATCATTCAGAAAACAGCAGTCCGATTACACTCTCACACAAGTAAAATAATTTACTTAAATTTCTCCTCTTAACTTCATTTGGTAATTTTAGGGGTCAGTATTCATACAGAAAGACACATTAAATATGAAGAAAATATTATGCATGTTTTTTAGTAAAAGCTAAAGTTTTGGCAAGTTTAGGGGCTAAAAAAATGGTGATAATAGATAATTTTCTGATTAGGTAGGCAAACCTAAACTACTTTTATTCTTCTTTTGTTTGAAACATTGGGCAACTTTGACCATGAATTAATGCTTTATCTCCCTTGGAAATAATCCCAAAGGAACAAAGGTGTGCATATACACGGTTAACTCCTATGAGAATGTTGTTCAAGGTTGGCAGTGAGAATACAAACCCCTACTCCCTGAATACTGATTTCTATAAAAATGTCAGTTTCTGGCCCCAGACAAAGTAATGTCATTTGGTTATTTAATGAGGCAACATGGACTTTAAAAAATGAATGGCTATAATGCAGCTATAGTGAGATAAGTATACAGTGCCATTTTAGGGGTGTCTCAACTTCCAGCTGCTACTGAAGAAGGGTGTGTATCTCCAATAGACAGGTCATACCTGCCAGCCCCGTGCAGATATTTCAGATACAGTAAGACATCTAAAATGTTTCCTCATGATTGGGTTTGGCAGCTGAATCACTCCCCAGATTAATCCAGTACTGACATTTGTTTGTGGCTGAATTTGAACTCTGAAGAGGAGATTATGCTCATGGAAAGAAGAAAGCGTACTAACAATTGTCATTCACATTACAGTTGCTCACCTGCATTCACAGTTGAAGAATACTGACACATCCCTTATCCAGAGCAAGGTCTCTGTCGTAATTAAGGGCGTAAGAACCTTATGAACTCAATCATTTATATCCTTGAAAAATCTTATTCAGCTGACACCTAACTCTTAAACTGTAAAACATGTTTGTAAGATAGTCTAAGAATCAAATGTTCTACTCAGCTAGTATCTGCTTCTGGAAACTGAACTTCTTTCTTTTTAAAGTCATGGAGTCCTTTCTTTTTAAAGGCACAGACGTCCTGTGAGAGCATGTCTGTGCTCACATAACTCTGTGTCTGATTAGGTACTTGGTTATAGAAGAGTGTAGGTGTTTATTAACAATTCATAAGCACCTGTTATTGTGGCTTACCTCTTGTATTGCAGATATTGATCGCAAATACATAGTTTATAGACTGCCAGTTAATTACGTGTCGTTAAAAAGTCAATAAACTGCTTGAATCTTGGTTAGGTTTAAACCACATAAACTAAGCATTTTTTCCCTGCAACTGTATCTAACTTAAAACTAACATCTACACACTTTTAAACTTCGAACCTGCATGGACTGGAAACTAGAGTAAATGCTCTCTACAAAGTCTGGTATTGTGTAAGACCCTGTGTCTCATTGAGGTCAATATGCGTATCTTTACTACCTCTTTGGACTATATTGGTATGCAGCTGATGTGCAGCTATCAATACTACCTTTAATCTTTTATTTCTTATTCATCAGAACACAAGAAAACAAACAAAACCCCAAAAATCTATTACAGTTAACATTTATGTTCTACTTGGGATGCTTCAATTTACTGAATAATAATGAATCTAATTAATTCAATTATTAGTTTTGTTTCAGAGAGAAACTCTATCCTGATGTACTGTTTTCAAAAAGCTGCAATCACTGTAGGGCGAAATAAATAAAACCTTTATGATCTTATCGATATTCTTTTTAAGTCCTATAATTATATGATTGCAGTACACCAACCAACAATGACAAAAAAAGCATTTAGAAATATATATAGGATAACTCAGCTCAAGAAGTCTCTAGTCCAACCCCCTGCTCAAAGCAGAGCCAGCTTTGAGGTCAAACTAGGATGCTGAGGGCTTCATTCAGTTGGGTTTTGGAAACTTCCAAGGAGGAGACTAAGCAAACTCTCTGCCCTACTTCTTCCAGTGCTTGACAGTCCTCATGATAAAAAAAAAAATCCAATTTAAAATTCTGTTTCTGAGACTACCTGTGTCACTTTCATGTTGAAATAATGATGTACTTAATCTGAATACAGTAAGGGAATCATTAAAAGAATGGTGTAATACAATTGCATTGTGTCCAACCAGTCCATCTTGCTCTGTTTCATTTAAGAGGCTGCTTTCCTAGAGAAAGGAGCCTTTCTGAATTTGAAACATTGATTTCTTCTGTAACTCTTTTATAGTAAGTAAAATCTAAAGGGTTCAAGAGCTCATTTCAGATTGATTTAGATTAGATTAGATGAACTAACAGGCAAATCTAAGTGTTTACAGTACATTTGAGTGATCTACACTTTGACTCACTTTTGTATGAGAAAAGTTTAGCTTAAAATAATCTATGACTTGACAGTAGAAGAACATATATGAACATGCAAATAGTTTTGATTATTTAGCAATAGTCTGAAGAATTTTTTTACTTTTGGTTTTTATTTTTTTGGTTTTTCTTCATTAGCTAACTAATGGAGATGTTTTAAAATGGAGATGTTTTAAAATTAATACTATTTTGAGTGACAGATATTTATAGTGGATATTTATAAGGGTTTAATTCAGAAATTTGTCATTTTTACTCTGTGCTGGATTTTTCAGACCATCCATTTATATAAAGGCTCTGTAAACCAAAAAAAAAGTCAGTTCACCCCAGAATAGCCATCTACATTTCAAAAGATGAAGCTAGAAATGCTCTATGAAACTTCAGTCTTCTTTTGCATTATGGTGTTATTAATGAGACAGTTTCTTTGAAGACAGTTTATTTAACTGTAAATTCAAAGTGTGAAATTCAGATAAGGAACGTGAAATGTCACCAGCCAATGGTGAGGAGGCAGTTTCAAAATATAGGAAGCCCGAGTTCAATTCTTGCTTAGAGTGAAGCCTAGTTGATCATATTCTTTGATGAAAAGCTATTGGCTGTTTTCTTCCCCTCTAGTTGTATAAAGAGTGTAAAGAACACTGTAGATATCCCTGTGGGTGCTTTTCTTTTGTATCAAAACATAAACAATTCA
The DNA here is from genome assembly GCF_963921805.1 of Phalacrocorax carbo. Classification (NCBI taxonomy): domain Eukaryota; kingdom Metazoa; phylum Chordata; class Aves; order Suliformes; family Phalacrocoracidae; genus Phalacrocorax; species Phalacrocorax carbo. The sequence goes on along the minus strand of NC_087516.1, from coordinate 24,249,086 downwards.
TAGAAGTTATGAGATGATGTAGAGATATTAGAAATATTTATTCTACTGATAAAGGCCAAAGAAGATATTTATTTTCTGTTTTAATGAGAAGAATATCCATTCAGAACAAACAAGTATCTTTTGCGTGTCCCAGTTTTCCCTTGAGAACTTTAAAGTCTTTGTACAGGAATATTTATATAGGTTTCTGAGATATTAATGGCTGTCTTTTTGGTACAAAGCTTGTCAGAGCTTCAGACTTATTTTGGTGTACTGAATTGTATCAATAGCTATTTCTGGACTCTTGGTTTCATGGACATTAGACAAACTTTTCACGGATCCTTTTTTCTGTGAGTTGTTTTGATTGCAAAAAAAAAAAGCCCTTTTGAAATTAAGATATTCTTTAATTTTAAAATGTGAAATCTGTTGACATTCCCTGGGTAGAGTTTATTTCCTTTTTTTCTGCTCCTCATTTCTTTTTCTTTTTAATTTTTCTTTCTTCTTTTTCTTTGAGTGTCCTCTGCAGCAATGTAATTTGTTTAACTGTTTATGAGTTCAGCACTCAGAAATAGTGGATAAAAACAAGACTGAAAATTAAGGGCATTTGTCACAGAACACTTATTTAGATTATAATTCTTCGCATGGTTTCTTAAATTTAACAGACATTTTGTTGTGTCTAGTTTTACAAAATACATTACCATGTTGCTGTAAGATGTCAGCCAACAGTTGAAGAAGCATACTGTGTAAGGAGGTAAATTTTGAATCCAAACAGGTTACCAAATTTTCTGAGTGCCAGAGTTGTTTATTCTAACTTGCCTCTTAATCTTCCTCTTTGAGGAAAGAAAATGTTTTTATATTTCACATGCTTTAAAAATGGTATCTTACATTTTTCAAAATTATTTGGCCTAAAAACCAGCATAATAAATTAAAAAAATATGGTGTCAGTACTAAACTGTATATGTATCATATATTACACTAGAAAATAACACTAATACTGTAGTAATAAAGTTAACCAAATCCAGCATTATGCCAGGGCTCTTCATCATAACGCCCAGAACTTCAAAACCTTTGTGGACTCTAATATGATCACTTCATGTAATATCATGTATCATAACGCTATTTTGAAAATTAGGTATTCGTCATTCAGCACCAGGAAAATTGTGCTGAAAGGATTTTTTTTTCTTTTTTTGTCCTAAGGTTACATATGTGTTTATAAGAACGTATACTCACGCATGTCAGTATGAATATGTAGACAACCATTATGTCAAAGAGCTGATATAGTCCAGGTACTCAATTAACTCGTGTGTGAGATTATCTTTTCCTGTACAAGTGCCCTTTCATCCATTCCATTTGCTTAAGTGTGAGCAATGCACTGTTTGCACCAAATGCACCAAATGCATGGCACTATTCTAAGTCCCATCCTGACAGTTACTTTTATCTGTTCCTGTAGACTGTAACTTAAGATATATGGCGAATCACAATAGAGGTCATTGCAGTAGTGGCTGAACATCACCTCTTCGTTCTCCTCTTCCCTGCCAAAAAAAAACCAATATAAAAATTACAGCATAGAGTATTCTGGTTTGTATACTGTAAGTTCATGTGATTGGTGACTTCTGTTATATGTAATAACTACCTTTCCCTAACAGTGAATGCACAATAGACCCTTTAATGTCTACATATTTGGCAGTGTTCACTGAACTCAACATTAACTTAAACTTCAGAAATGTTTTATAAAGCTTTCATTGTTTTAACTTTTGAAAACTTACAGCATGATATTAGTATGGTCACTATCTTTTTCAAAAACAATGCTCTTATTGAATTAAAATGCTGAGTACTTGGTCCACCTGTTTTGTTTAAGAAATGCAATATACTTCAGAAATGAAAAGAGCAGTGTGGAAGTATTTCTGTGAAAATGTATATCATCATGGTTACAATGTGCTTTTGAGTAGGCACACTGTAGCATGAAAACACTCAGCTGATCTGCTTGAATATGTTTTTAACAGCCCACACTTTAGGAACATTTGGACAACTACAGCTCTTTCTAGCTAACAGTTTGTTCTCATTACCATAGCTGGTATAATACACAAGGAAGACTGCTACTCGGAACGGTCACAGCTCAGAACAAGCACAGAAAAGCTTTAGCAGAATACTTAGAATGGAGACTTGAATCAGGGATTATATATATCTTCCAGACACTGCTCTGCCTTTTGAAGATGTTAAGATGAGTCTCCTAGTTACACACTGTCCTATGAAGCTCTCCATACTCCTAAGACTCAACTAGTTTGCAGTATAGATCCTGTCTGATCATTTCATCACGGATCGATTTTGTGACTCAAAATCACACTGTTAGTCTATCTCTGTTGAGAATAAAAATGATCATTCATCAGTTTAAATTATGCCTATACCTTTGTTCACTCTAATTTCCTTTGGTATATGGTATTTTCTTCTGAGAATGGGCAGTTAATTTTCAATTTGTATTGTTGCCTTTGATTTCATGCATTAAAATACTAAATGTTTCACTTGCCTCTGTCATAGCCTGACAGTATCGAAAATCATCTCTCAGTGTAAACTAAATCCACCCTTTTGACATACACACACACATACATCTTTGCATGTGTTTGAAGTAGTCAGAGTCAGTCAGTCTGTCTCCAAACATACATTTAAATAAGAGGCACACACTGTTCAGGTATTATCAAAGCACTGTTTTATGTTCTTAAGAGAAGTCTTAAGAGATATTCAATTTGTTACAAAGAGATTCTTTTTAATTTTTTTTCCATAGCAGTTTATACCGAAGTTCTGTGTTCTTTGTAGAAATATTTTTACAAACCTTTCCTTGGCATTTGCAATATTAATTTGCATTAATTTACTGAGCTTTCTTTTCAGTAAAAAGCTTGCTAACATTTGTTTTATTTGTAGGTTTATATCTTCTTCAGAGTATAATAAATGTTCACTTTTCTGCTTGATTCTACATTTTAAAAATACATATTATCAAAGCATGCTAAAATGCCAAGTGTGAGGCAGAGGTGAAACCAATTTGTCCACTAGATTAAGTATTTTAAAATATTTTATCATGTCCTATCTTGTTTAATTATTTTCTGTGGAGGATTTTCATATCACATGACTGTGTATTTCTCAGATCAGTTTACTTCGTCTCAAAAGGAGATAATTGTCCTAGAGGAAGCAACTGTCTTTGACCATCAACAGAGACTTCAGGTTACACTTCGTTCCATGAACTTAGACAACTTTCTAGTTGCCAGCTTGATCCGTTATGGCAAGCCGTTTTGAAGGATTTTAAAAAATAAATCTCTTAAGCCTTTACCGCTCCATTTAATGTTTTTATTTTTCCTGTTTGTGTTGCACTTAGCAAATCACTAACCTCCTCAATGGTTGTTTTATTTCCCTATGTTGTACATTTCCATTTTTCCTAGGCACAATCTTTTTTTTTTTTCTCTCCCAAGAAAATAAGTCTTGTAAGCTGGGTTGCCAGTGGTTTCTAACCCTAATATATTTTTAACAAAATTTGATATAGATGTCTAAGCCTAAAAAACCAAGACATTGCAGAAAGTGTCATCAAAATAAATATTTGAGTGAAGGAAAAGTAATTTCATGATGGCTTTAGGAAAACACAGCTTAGAAGGAACACAGCCTTTACAAAACACCGGAAAAAACTGGGAAGATGTTCTAAGTCTTCCAAACACAAGGCAAAGCTTCATTCAGAATTAAAACAGTAAGAAATCTAATCGCAACATACAAAAACTACATGAAAAACAGCTAATGATCCCAAGTTTTGTTGTGTGCTTGGGTTTTTTCCTATAAAGCTCCTATGTTTAACCTATTTTTTTCACAATCAGTAGGTTATGCTAAGGTTTCCTTTCTGCCCTAAGTTTCTTTTGCCTTATATTGATCAGTGACAGGGGATAAATTAAACAGTTTGAATAACATTTATTTTCTTTTCCCTTTATTCTTTCAAAATGCTCTAGACAACAGAGTAGGAAATTCAAACACATCCTAAGTTTTGTGAAATTCTTGCCTTAGCTGTCTCTGGATGTCCAAGGCACTCTGTAGATGGGTTTGAAACTTAGGATTTGAGCTGAAACATATTGCTGATTTTTTCTTTTTCACCCAAAGGGAGGGGAGGAATTCAAAGATCACTTTTAAAATAGTGTTGAGTATAGCTAGTTGACAGGGAATGTGGATATATGTGGATTGCCTTTGAGCTCTCTTCTTTCAATCAATTTTTTCAAGTGAAATTCCTAAGAAAATAATTGTATCTGAATGTCTGCAACACTCAGGTTATCTTTTAGATGAAATAAGTTTATTCCATATTTAAAAAAGTGTGTCTAAGAACATTAGTATACTATGAAAACACCTTGAAGTTCCCCTTCTCATGTTTAGGAGGTTGTTGCTGTTTTATTTTGGACTTAAATGGTATGATTCTATGAAAAGGTAATCCAAAGCTAAAATTTAAACTGGTAGTCATTAGTGTAGTTATAAAATAAAACTCTAACCTTTAGCAATACTTTGCCAAATTGAAGAACTCAAATTTACTATCACACTTGGTTTCAGGCATATATTATAGAAACACTCTGTGAGCTCATTATTTTTAACAGAAATTATTCATATGTAACTGATGATGAAAGCAAATAAAGGTCTTCAAACGAGAAATCACAATGCTGTGCATTTTTTTACAAGTGAAATCAACTGCTGATTTGACAATTACCATGCAGTTTTATGAATTTAAAGTAGAGCCAAAGACCTAAAAATCTAACTTGCAGTGTAGCAGTTTTGCCCATAGCTTAATGATTGCTTATACAAGCTCAGTGGATTCTGCTAGCTTTGGATCTGAAAAATTCATGTTGATGTATTCATGTTGTACCCAGTTCCCAAAGGAATAATTAATATCTCAACTTAGATCATCTTTGGCAGATGTAATCCTGTTTTTCACATGGCATCTTAAGCTATTCCTTTGCACAGGTGTTAGAGGAGCAAAGGGTTCATCAGTTTCAATGTCTGGCACATGTGACTGATGCCCAGGGGACTTGAAAGACAATGTTGGAGAAACCTGCTTTCATTCATTGGTAACAAACTTCCAAATTATTAATGGTCTCATTAGGCATACTACACAGAATGCGTGACTTATTAATTGTGGCCTCTCCTATGTGAAATTGGTTGCATAGATTTGTTACTCATTGAAGAAGTTTCTTAGATATCAAATAATTTTAAAGCCATGGAGTCATTAGTGGTGTAGTATCACTATGTTGTCACTAGAGACTCTGCTGTAATGTAAGATCTACCTTGGTGTTTTTAATGGTGCATTCTGAATAATATCACAAATGCACTGTCTAGCTTCTATTTTAAATATTCTTATTCAAAAGAATTGAACAATTCGCTCATTTGTTATTAAATTTGATTGTTAATCACTTCTAAAAAGTTGACAGTGAATTTAAAAAGATTCTTTGTAGTAAGATTTTTTTTTTTAATTGGTCACAGAATTTTTGGCTGACAAAAGGCTAAATTTTCCCTGATGTCTCCATGTTCCCCAGAGTTATATGAAAAAAGTTACATTCAAAGTTAGTAAATGACATCCTGAGTAAACTTCAAAGGTAGTTCCTACCTCTCCTGACATTTGTTCGTCTATTCAACATATCCGTCTATTCAACATATCCATCTATTCAGGTAAATGCATTTTTATTATTTTTGTATTTTTAACCAGTGCACTTACCAAACACAATCAGATTGATTTTTAGCATTTAAACATATCTTCTTAACCAAAGCGTAAATGTGAGAATTTTCTGCCTCAAACAAAAAGTTCAAGAAAAATTATAAGAAACTTATAACTGAAATTTTAAGGGGTTTATATCTGAAAGTTTTAAGTAGCTTTACCTGCAGCTGTCACCATGTATTCCATATAAATAAGCATTTTTATAAAGAAGTATATAGATAAACCCAAAAGGGTTTGTTTGGCAAAACAAAAGAAAAAATAAGAAAAATAATTAAATTTCAGGAGCATTTCATATGCATGTAAAACACCACCATTTTTTCTCTTTTTTGTGTCATTTAAATACTTGGTACAAATGTGTCAACCACTTTTATAGAGCAGGAAGATCATAATTTAAGCTGTCAAAGGGTGAAATTATTTTGAGAGGTTTCATCAGCAGGGGGTTGGAAACAGTTTAATGTAAGAGTGTCTGCAATTAATAGAGTTGTATCTAGCTGGAGGGTTAATTTATTGTGCTACTGTTGTCTTTCTTTCTCTTTAACAACCCCTCACATTTTGGAAAATTCCTTTCATGAATCCCATGTGTTCTCAATAACATAACATAAATTGGCATGAAAAGTGTACAGCACAAAAAGGTATCCCTTTCTGTTTTTCTTTTCCAGTTATTAATGCATTGAGGCTGCAGGTCAAAGAGGTGTAATTCAGTCTCAAGTGTGTGCATTTGGCAATAAACAAAGACTGTTTACACTGTATTTCTTATAATTTAATTTTTTTTTTCCATATGAACATTGTGAGGTTTTCTCTCCAACAAACAAAACCATTTTTTCCTGTATGTGGTGGTATACAGTTCTGTATAGACAGCAAGATTGTTTTGGACTACTGCAGATATATGTTTTTTATCAAATTAATCAAACTTGCAGAGAGGCAAAGAAAGTGTCTCAATGGAGTTCTCAATTAAGAGATTTTGCCAGTTAAGATTCTTATATGAGGGGGTTTTCTGGTATTATAAATTAGGTTCCCCAAATCTCTGAAGCATATTAATATCATTCCTATTCCTTATGAAGTAGAGGTTCATTAGGATAACGATGACAGGTGAGTAGCTCTGAAAGAATTTGTTTCTGAGAATTTACATTTCTGAAAGCCTTGTTTTAAGTCACTGCTCATTCTACACTGTATTTGCATCAAGAGAGTGGCTACTAAAAAAAGTTCCTTTAACATGGTAGCATTGATGTAATTCTTCTGTGTTAAAAACAGGGAATGCTAAGAGCAGCTGTGTGGGTACTGCTGTATTTCCTCTGCACTTCACCACTCTCATTTCTAAAGCCCACACCAGAACTTTTGCCCTGACAAGATTCTTTGTATTTTCAATCAGCACCTGCAGAGGGATGGAGGATTCTGACAGTGTTCAGCCACAACAGAAGGAATGGATCCATCCCACACACTATCTAGAAAATTTAGTTCATGCCAGTGGGGAGAAGTGTTTGGACAAATTAAATTAGATACAGAAAGTAATGTGGTTCCAGCAGGTAAAAGAATTAGTCAAGTAGCAGTGTTAAAAATAATATTTCTTCATAAGACTACATAAACTAAATTTTTTTAGCTAGGGACATTGATGGCTGTTTTGTAAGTTTTGAGAGGATTTGTAGAATAACTAGAGGGTATATGTTGAAATAGCTAATAAGAGACAAAGTAGGTGAAAAATTAACTTAATTTCAAGAAATCTTGAATTGCTAATTTACTATAGGTAAAGTAATCTTCATCTGGAAATAGTGGAGCTTTATTTGTTCGATTTTTAAATCGTGCAGAAAAATATAAAAAAGTAGTATTGAGAAAGTCCTATATTGGTCTCGATCAGCTTCTGAAAACATGAATAGGAAAGGTCATATGGTCATACTGTTGCTTAGTACTTCCTGATCTGTCTTTTCAGATAGCAAGATAATGCATTAGTCATTAATTAAACTGATTATTCTCCTATTCCCCCTCTCCTTGTTTGTAAGGGTAGAAAATTACTCTGTGCCTGTTGGAACTATGTTTTTTCCCTTTTTGTCCTTTTTTTTGTTTCTATGAGCATGGAATCCTGGGCATAGAAGGCAACCCTGAAGTGGGAACTAGGCATTGAACTCAATATTTCAGCATTTGCAAGTCGTCTGCAAAGGGCTTATTCAAGGAACTCATCCTGTCTTCCTGCTGTTAGAATGGCCCTCGGCATGCTTCTATTGCTTCTTCTCTTTTGCGTTTTATAATTCATAACAAGTAACAGTATAAAAAATACTGCCAATGCTTTTATTTGTCAGTTGGTTATATTAATCATGGTTATTATCTAGATCTGTGAGGGGTCTTGAAAAGAACGCATTGTGGAATCAGGGCGAATAGATTAAGCTCAGAGACAAAAATTATTTGAATAATAGGGCCTAGATTTTTTTTATGGCTTTACCTGGCAGTAAGACTACTTACTGTTTCGCTGTGATGTGTTTAAACAGGTTCTTTTTTGAATGACATTTTAGTTAGCTGATGCCTTTGTTCACTTACATGAATGAAACTAGAGTTTCAGAAACCATCTGATAATCTTGAGCTCATTGTTGCATAGACCTCAACCACTGAAAATCAGGTTGAACAAACAATTAAAAATGAAAGACTGCCAGTGAGATAATGCAACTGATTTAACAACAAGAATGATAACAACAACTAATAATACCCCAGGAAACTTTGAAATTAATATTTCCTAAAAAGATCTAAAAAAATTTTGTATTTCAAAATATTTATCTTTGGGCAGTTTAGACCCAAATGAGAAGGAAGGAAAAAAGGAAAGAAGGAAAAGACAAAAGTTGGTAGGATGAAATGCAGAAAAGGCCTTTACAATGGAAGATAACATGTTTGATGTTGAAATAACTATCATAAATACATCATACAGTTTTAGGGGTGCATAGATTTACTCATTCAGAATCTGTTAGTCTATTATTAGTCATAAGACTTTTTGTTTTCCAAACACAAGAAAATTTGGGACTTGTCTGAGTAATATGGAACAATTAATTTAAAAAATCTTGGTAGTCCTAGTGTTTCTCAGCCTGTAATAAAGACTTTTTTATCACTTTACTAGAAAGGTCAGGTCATTTCTTACCACAGGGCCTTTCTACTTATGCTTCTTTTCTGTTCTGCCAGACAGCAACAAAGAACAAAACATCTTTTCAGTGCAAGTGCAGATCAGATAAATGAAAATACTTTTATATCCATAACATCTGAATGAAATATGACAAGTGCTGTCTTCATATGTTTTATTAGGTTGGTTCTTTTTGGGTTTGGATAGCATTTTGTAGGAATAGAAAAAGCAGGTCTCTTTTTGTGTTGCTTTTCATTCAGTGCCAGTTAGTAGTACAGAAGGAAAAAATCTCAAGCAGATTGAAAGCACTGCTGAAAATATCCTAAAAAGTCAATCTCTTAAATATAATTATAACCATAAACCAATTTACTGCTATGTACTATATTCTGTGTTCTGTGTACTATGAAGTCTCTGTGTACCCCAGATTCTCAGAAAAGGATGATTTTCCTGTGCTTTGTGGTCAGCTCTACTGGTGTTCTGGGGATTGGGTTTCTTCCCCCCGTCATCTCTGACAGAGGAGGTTTCATTTTCTGTTTTGTTTGAAAAGCTGTAGTTTTGAAAGGTTCAGCATTTAAAGATAGATAATCAAGTTTAAAGCTTTTTATTTACTGCAATATTCTCCATCAAATCACGATGACCTTCTTCCAGTTTCCATTAAAAAATTAAATCTCAGAATGTTGTACTCTGATGTGAATGTAAACTCTTGTGTATAAGGAAGCAGAAATTTAAAATTCCACCCATATCTATGTAGTCATTAGTATTGTAGCAGTGATTAGTAAAAACAAAACCTCCTTTGATAGTTTAAGAAACGGCATATGATAATAATTGTATAAACAATTACTAGATCCATCAATCCTTATTTTTAATGATTTCAGATATGACTAACTCTTCTTAAAATAATGTATTTGAAATCCTGTGTCTTTTAATGGAGAAAGTTCTTGACTTATTATTTAAAATATATAACCAACAGCAGTAATAAATTATATTCAGTCACACAGTTGCTTATGATATTTTTAGACACGTATTGTTTAAATACAAAAAAGCTTTAAGAACAACCTTTTTTAATACCTTTATAGAGCTAAAGAATAGATTTGTGTAATAAAATTGTTTTTCAGTTTTTAAAAACTGTACTGTAAAAGCTTAAAATCTTATATTTTTAGTAACCTTTTGATTAAGAATGATACCTGAATGATAGAGAAATTGTAGTTCATTGTATGAGAAATGGCATTTCAGTCTTTAAGAGTGGAATAGAACTTATTATAATTATATGCTAGGCTTTTAATTCCTGGTTGATTATATCTGCGATCATATTTCTACTTCAGTGATAATTTTTACAATTCATCAAAGTACTTTTTATATTCCAGTAGCTTTATTCTGTATTGGTAATATTAATACTTTTTAAAGATTAGGAAGAATAATTATTTTGAAAGCAAAAGTAATATTTTTTCATAAGCATGATCTTTTGATAGAAATACCTGTATTGCTATCTATTTGTGAAGAAAACCTTTATTGTAAACCATTTTTTTCTTCAAGGATTTGCAGATTGCATAAACAAACCTTGTGTTATTTAGTGGTTGTTACTGAATGTTAAAAACTTTGTCCGGTTGGCTGTACCATTCTGGCTTATATAACACCATAACATCAAAACACTGTGAACAGTTATTTGAATGTTGCCTGTAAGATACACTAAGTTGTTTAAGCTTCACTGCCTCATAACAACATCCAACAGCAAGGGGAGCTCTAAGACAAGTTGGAGTAAACGGAGAAACTTGTGAGAGAAGATTAGAAATACTGTCAGGAAAAGATAGAGTTTGGAGACAAGATTTGGAATGGGGGAGGGACATAGTTGTTATTCACCATAAGTGAGGCAGCCAGAGGTGTTTACAAAGTACATGAAAGAAGAAAAAAGTGTAGGAGACTAAGAGAAGCAGCCAAGTAACTAAATAGATACAATCCAAGCACTTTAAAAGAATCAAGCTCACAATGCAAGATGTGCCAAATAACTAAGGAAACCTCATAGATATGATCTAGTGTGCAGAGAGGGGTTGAAATAACTAGTAAATCAGACATAGACTGATCTATCCAGGATATAATGCCACCTATGAATTACAAATATAATTTACTTTCAAGGAAGTCTGAGGAAAAGGCTATATGAAGGGACATTATACTGTTTTTCACTCAAAGGCAAGAAAATCACATTAGATCATTTTGTCTACAAAGAAGTAGCCTTCCATAAACATGTTGAACTGGTTCGTTTTCACCGCATTCTTTGTATTAAGTTCAAGATGGTAACTTCTGACCCAAATCAGAAAAAGTCTGATCTAGCAAGCACTAGTTTTGTAATAGCCCATTAATTGTCATTGACATCAGGGTTCTAACTGAAACATTTGAAGAATGCTTTCTGTTATTTAGATCTATATCTAGCATATAGGTAACTGAATAGTAGAGCACTGTGAGATATTAATTATACAAAATTTTGGGGCATGTACTAATTTTGAATTTCTTTCAACCAGTAAAAGAAGCTTTATTGCCAGCCACTGTAACCTATATTGCAGGATTCAGCAAGCACACGCTTTCTTGTCGAAGGCTGCCTAGTTCACAAAAAACACATACTTGTGCATATGAAAATATGTGAGTAGAGATATCTGCTATATGGTTGTAATGGTAGACAAGATTTGTTATTGCAATATATTGTTTATTATATAGTCTGGAAACAAGAGGCAAGGTTTTTGCAAGGCAAGCAAGAGAATGGATAGCTACACCAGGAGCAGAAATGAATAAATAGCTCTATCCTATGTCAGTACTTGGACCATCAATTAATGCCAATACTGTACATTTGCACTGTAGACTGCTATGTTACTGGCTTGTAACAGATGAAACTTCTGAGTTTGATGCAGCCTAAATTTACTGCATTGAAAATCTTAAAGTCCCTTTCATAATGACTTGCAAAATTAATTGAAGATTGAGAAACCAATTAACATCCAGAGCAGAATACAAGTTGTTAGACTGTGGTTTGTATGAAGCCTTCGTGAAAGGTTTAGTATACCTTGTCTCAGACCTTTCCTGTAACTGCTGCATTCAACACAGGGTAAGTGGATGTCTTTGCTCTCACTCAGGCTTCATGGCTCAAGCTGAACAGGTCAAGAACTTAACATTTGCTTTATGTACTTTACATTTGTTTTAATTCAATTTAAACTACTTTTTCTTCTCAAAACACAATCTGTTAGTAGTATCATCAAATTTACTGGAAATCGTGTGGAACAGACCATATGATGCCATTGAGCTTAAGTAGAAGCATCCATTGAATAGAGAGAGGTCTACTGATAGATATCAGACTAAAGTAGTGTGAGTTATTAAACATTTTTCCAGTGTATTTGATAGTCCTCCATACAGAGGACTATCAAATCATGAATTATTTCAGTGAAATTTTTTTAACCAAAATGCATACTATCAGAATACATACTAACCTTGCCCCTGCAACTAAAAAGGTTATGATGAATGCAGTTAGTTGAGCATACTACTGGGTTAATGACCAAACTTGCCCTTCTTATACTGTATGGGCTTCTACTTGTGTTAAAGGAAGTTTTTGCCCAAGAAATGAATTCTTTCAGTTTGATGTTTGAAAACCACATAACTTGATTTTTATTTTCTTTCTGGGCTATGAATTATCAGTTTTGGGAGAGTGAGAAAGCAAATTTGGTTAGAAAATAAAGTTACAAGTAATGAACAACAAAACTGAACAACAAATCCTGATCTAAATTAAAAGTAACTTGTCTCACGTTCATGTTAAACATATACTTAAAGAAACCCAGCATCCTCTCCAAAATATTGTGTACAGTGCTATTTAAGGAAAAAGGAATGTCCTGCCACAAGGCATGAATGACTTTAAAGTGAAGATGGGAATTTGTTTTCATCCTGTGGGAATTATTAAATAGAAATGACTAGCACTACTGTTACAGTACAGAAGTGTGAGCGGTAAGCAGGATCAAAAAGTTCAATTAGGTGATTTTTTTTTTCCCCCAAGGAAATGTGTCATGGAGAAAAGTATGTATACATTTCTATACGAAAGTATATAACTTTCTTACAGCTAAACAGGAATAGAACATTCTAGCCTAATAATTCTAGCCATTAGACGCTTCTTAGCTACTAGTAGTTTCTGACAGATATTGTGGATTGTGACATAAAAGAGAATGCTTAGGGTGAGTTTATCTGAAATTTTGTTACATATTTAGAATTTTTATCCCACAAAAATAATTATACTCATGCTGATTTGTACTAGATGAGAATATTTCTGAGAGTCCCAGTTCAAAATGATCAAATATGTGATATAGCCATCAGTTCAGTGGTAGTCACCCTAGGTAGGGGATTGTACTTCTGTACTAGTTTTGTAGTAGATTTGTACTTTGCTTTGTAGTAGATTTTAGTACTGTAACTAGAGGGTACCCTAGTTACAAATTACTGGCTGGATAAAATAATCTGGGATAGATTTATATGAAAATTCACTATATCATAAGTGATCTGAGATGTCAGTTGTTAAAGATCTTACCATCTGCTCTGCATATTTGGTTTATCACAGGGTTAAATTTGGCCTCCGTGAAGCAGTGAGGGATGTATCAGAAATCATTCTCTTAGACCAAGGTTGCTTGTTTTGATTGATTGTGTTCTTTATTTGCTTTTTGTTGTCCTGGTGATAATACAGAAAATATTAAAATTTGTGAAAATTTCCAGGTGATATTTTGATTCAAAGATATTTCAGAATAGCTGAGGATATACTTCACCTTCCTTGTCTCCTGATCATAGGAAATAACGCTTCTAAATAGGAGTGGGAGCAAGTGTAATTCATCAACTTAATAAGAAACTCTCATCACTCTGGTGCATTGATTTAAACACATTTCCAAATCAAAAGGCTGAACATTCTTGTTACTAAATGCCAGCAGGTGATGACTTTGTAAATTTTTCATTAATTTATTTTAAATTTCCATTGGCTTCACTCAGCATTAACCTTATATTTGTATGTGTATTCTATTTCAGAAGGAATACATGGAAGAGAGATTGGTATTTTGACAATATTTTTCGATAACAAACTGAAAAAAACTTTCAGTCATGGTTAGGTGCCCAACCTGACATGTCTAAACTTAAACATAGATACATTGAGTCACAGTAACACTGTGACCCATCCTTCATGGAGGCAGCTAAGGGCTATCAAAATGTTGACAAATATTTTAGTTATGAAAAAGAAACTGAATGTGACAATGTGTGAATTCAATCAAAAGCCAGGAAGCTGCCCATGAGCTGTGTTACTAGGCTGAAACATGCCTATTTCTGAAATTCACTGTAAAGGTGAGGGAAAGAATTTGAAAGGCTACTTTCAATTTTCATTTGAGCCTTTTAAGCTTTATTTAAGCTCAGCTAAGCCTTTTAATTTACACAATTTATTGATGTGATAATTTTGCTGGCATATTAAAAGGTCCAGATTTTTTAATCAGGGCCTGGTTGTATTATACATAACTGAGACAGAATGATTGGTTATAAATTTCTATATCATAAATTATTTGGAAAATGAAAATATTAAAAAATATAAACCAGAAAAAATTAAGTTTGACAGATCTCCTTTTAATAAATTCTGTCATTCCTACTCTATTTCTACAGTGGAGAATTTGTTACTTGCCTTAGAGTCTTTAACTGACATAAAATCCTATTATATGTGAAAGAGCTACATTAAAAAGGTATATATCTTGAGGTAACTTCATTTATTTGTTTATGTAGGAGGAGGTTGGTGGTTTTATTTGTTTATTTAAAGCCTGATCCCTGTTTTTGAAACAGGATTAATTCAAGAGCTGATGAAAAATGTATTTTTATTTTTTCTATTTTCTCCCCACATAAGCAAGTAAGCGATCTCCTGGTTCAGTAGCTATAAAGCAAGAGACACTACTGCAACCTAGATAGCCATAATCAAATCCTAACTTCGCTTCACTGGAAAACACTATCTAGGGCTTCTCTGATTTCCACCGAGAGGCGTTTCTACAGAAACCCATTTCCTCCTGAACCTTTTCAGGAATCTTATACCCTCTGCTGGGGTACACCGTTCCAGTTAGCTCAAGTGGTGAGTTTAGGATGCCTCTTGTTCTCTTACACAGTTCTTGCTTGCTAACACCTGTCAAGGGAGACTTCTCTGGGCAAACCAGTTCACGTGGCTGCCGGCTTAGTGGCCAAGTGCGTCACTGGCATTTGAGTCTCCTGAATTTGAGCAATCCTTGGAGACTAAGCCAGTAGGCCCATTTAACACTCCTGATTATATATAAGCTTATCTCAAAAGGCCATTACTACCAGTCATAATACCAGGGAAGAGTGGAGACTGATTTTTTACATAGTCATAGGCACTGTTAGTAGATTTGAAAATAGAAATATAGGCAAACAGGATACTAGGGCCTGTGTAGGCAGGCAGCTGAAAGAAAATATTGTTATGTTAGAACTGGAACATGCATAGATAAGTCATGTCTCTAGGCAGTCTTCCTACATAGGAATAATTTCTTAAAGCGTTGTTGCAGGGCACAATTTGCTTCAATGATGAAGCTGTTGTCAACCTCTGAAAACGTATTCCTAACCTTGCATTTCCTTCCTCTTTGCACTGTCTGCACATCTACTTGCAAAGCCACACTGTAATATTCCGTAGTATGTAAACACTATCTCTCCCCACTCTTAATGAATAGTTATTTTTAAACTGAATCAGCAGTAATTTTACTGATAGGGCAGACTTCCAAAAAGATGTTAATGCACAGAGGGCAGTGATGTGAGGCATGTAACTAGAAGTCACTGGGAATGAAAGGGCTGAAAACTTCTAAAGAGGGCAAATCGCTAAAAACAACATATTGATAAATAAACTCCATAATTTTGCACCTGTGTCTTTTGCACTCACTGGGCAGCCTACTGAACACAAGTGTATTTCTGTGGGTTTCCCTCTGCTTTCCTCTCCACAGTTGGAATGCTTTGTCTTGTTCTGGGCTCCTCAGTACAAGAAAGATATGTACGTACTGGAGTGAGTCCAGCACAGGACCACAAATATGATTAAGGTACTGGAGCATCTTTCATCAGAGGCAAGGCTGGTCAGCCTGGAGAAGAGCAGTTTCAGGACAGATCCTATCAATGTGTTTAAATACCTGGCGCAAGAGAATGAAGGAGAGGGAACCAGATTCTTCTCAGTAGTGCACACTGCTGGGACGTAAGGCAATGGGCACAGCTTAAAAACCAGCAAATTCCATCTGAGCACAAGAAAATTATTATTTTTTTTTTTTACTGTGAGGGTGGTGAGACACTGGAACATGTTACACAGAGTGGTTGTGGAGATATTAAAAACCCAGCAACCTGCTCTAGGTGACCCTCTTCAAACAGGGGCGTTGGACTAGGTGATCTCAGGAGTTCTCTCCTAGTCTCAACTTTTCTGCAAATCTTAATTTTGATCTTTTATTTTAAATACCAGGTCATGATTATATTGTTAATGAAACATTACTTGCTTTTGATATGCAAAGGTGATTTTGAAATGTGAAGTCCTTTCTGGGCAGGTGCAGAAGACATTAACATCTAGTTTGCTAATAAATAAGCTTTATTTAATATAATATAAATTTGTTTTTCTACTTAGAGGGCATAAACATTTCAGAATTGTTACTAAAATTTTGGCCTATAACCTTTTGTTATGTATTATAGAATTTTGCATTTTACAGATGTATGAGTGCCAAGGAATACAGTTTATGAAATGCTTTTAGAGTGGGACTTTCAAGTAACAAAACAAACTTGGAAAAAACTGGGTTGAGAAATGCTCCTTATCACTCATCTCACCTTGAAGACTACAAATGTAAGTTAAACAAGCACGAGAGAGAGGGACAGGTTTAAAAGAAAAAAACAAAAATTTTGTTATTTGAAGGAGCTGGTATTAAGCGCTGTAATAGGGAAAATGTTTATCTTTGTATACAGAATTAGAATATTAAAAAGGCTGAGATAAAAAGGAGATAACAGTCTTTGAGCTGTGAAAATTATTATATTTTGGATTCTTTATGTTGTTGAAGTTTCAAAATTCAAAATGTTACTTCATTTTTTTCTAAATCATCTTATAGCATATTTAACATCAATTTTCCCTTGGTCTCCACAGGTGACTTTCCTAAATAGGAAAAAGTAATCACTTGTTTCTGTGCTAAATTAGTCAGTAATATACAAAAAGGCCTTTCTTCTTATCCAGTAGTACCTCAGAGACTTTGAAGAGGCTTACTGATAGCCTTTTGGCATTTCATTTTGCTATAGCAAACATCATTCTGGTCTATGTCCATTCCTGTTTCCTTCAGTGAGAACCAATGCATGTATGAGAGACAACTTCTTACAGAACACTCTTAGGTGTTTCCCATTCTATAACAAATCTACCTATTCTTTATTGTATTCTCTAGTAGTTTATCTAGGCTCACTGAGGCACAGTTTTCTGACCAATAACTTGGAAATGTTATTTAAAGAAAACAAGAAGGCATTATTTTTATCACCTTCCTGTCTCTGGCATTTCTAGTAGTGAGGCATTTTTCTGAAAAGTAATGACAAAGAAATATGTACTTTAACCTGTTGGAAATTCTGAATATTCTCTCATCTTAATATTTTTTGCCTCTCTAACTGTGTTGTGTTCATAGAAAAGGGTCTTGAAACTCGTAATCAGGAATCACTTTATTCAGAAAATATTTCTATATATTAAACATATTGTCAGTTTCTAAGAAGTTGCATGTATTTAGTTTACAAAGAACAATATTGGGAACTCATGTTCCCAAGTCTGAATGAGTCACAAGTCTGACTCACAAGTTCAGAAGATGAGAAACAGATTCTGAAGGATTTAGTTCCTCTAGGTGGTTGGCTTTATTGTTTGATTTCTTTTTTTTCTGGATTTCTGATTCCTTCCCAATATTTTTAGTATGCCAGTCCTAGCTTGTGTTGCCTTCACTAATACTAATGTATTCTTCTGACAGTATACTGATATGGCAATGACAGGCCATGAGCCTAAGACTCTTTAAGAAATTACATAAATTTAAAATAACTTCTTCAAAGTCAAAATTTGTTCATATACCTAGTTCTGCACTAGTCAGTGAGACTACTTATTCAAGAAAAAAATAGATTTAGATATCGTAAAGGTTTTTATAGTACTAGATTGAGTAGAACGTGTTTCTCTACGTGTAAAGTCTCTACGTTAAAGTGGGAATTATTAACAATGTTCACCAGCTGCATGTCAGTTAAGAACCGCTAAAGACCGTAGTGAAAAAATGCAACAAATCACTTCATCTCCAAGCATAAGCCTGAATTATTACACAGTATGTATTAGTTCTTAGCTACTGTAAAAAGACATTTTCTGCAGATTAAAGTTTGAATTGGTTACATACAGCCAGCCTTATTTATTATAAGCCTACTCCTTCCAAGATATTTGACCTGATTCCCTTTTTCCTAAAAATTTATAAGTAGGCAAAGGGGCAGGTGAAAGTTTGAAGACAATTTGTGAAATGTTTTTTGAATTACAGGCCAAAAAGTCCAGCCAATTGTGAAATGATGACCTTTGCCCAATGTTCTTTGTCTCCCCAGTGTTTGAAAAGTGCTTATTATTTGTCTTTTACATTTCTTTTGTACTTAAATCTCTGTTTGAAGTCATTCAGAGGCTACTCTGAGTAAAAGAATTTGAAATTAATCAAAGTAAGGTTTATGTTTTGTACCATTCTTGTTGCCATTTCTTGGGTAGTTGCATGCTTGTAAGTGCTAATATAAGAAGCCTTTTTTGGAACAAGAAAGTTAAAAAAATTAATGGGAGGGAGTATTTTTATCGTTCACTTGAGTAGGAAGAAAACCTGGAAAAGTCCATTGTTTCTGTTCCCAAAAGAGAAGGAACATATGGCTTCAGCTAAAGTTATGTGTTTTCTTTAAACTCATGAAACAAAGGCCTGTGATTCTGAAAAATGCAGGTGAAAATTTAGTTCCGCCTTTGCAGTTGTATGTTATAATTTAAATGTTGTGAGATAGTTTAATGTTAGAGTGTAAACATCTTATTTACCAGTCAATCCCACTGTCAATGTAACTTTATTTTTCCTATAATTCCAAAAAGGTACTTTCAAATTATAAACCAAGGTAACTTGGTACAGAGTTTGTTCTGAAAAGGTGAATAAATCTTATTAGAAAACATCTTCTGAAGCTCCTTGCTTTAAAACAATGACAACTAGCCAACGTTTCTGAAAGATAAATTTTTAGAAAATTTTATTAGAAATGGATGCAGTGAGACAATTTTCTTCTCAAAGTCTTCATTCTACCAATTAAATAACTGAAATATAATGTGTTTGTATCATATTAGTTTATATCATAGTGTCATAGTATCATCATGACATCTGAAAACTTCACATGAAAGGGAATCGGTTATTGAATGCCATTTATTTGTTCTTTTGACTAACCTTAAAATAAAATTTGTAGGTTTGCTGAAGTCTTATCAATGCAGGTAAATATAAACATAAAGTCCCTGCTTTCCTCGATTTCTTCCTTCTACCTGGTCCTTGCCCTATTACTGCATTTTTGCCTTTACATTACACAGCAGTGAGAGGACTGACAGCAGAATGTCTAGACTAACAAAAAAAGCTACTGGCTGTTTGTGCCGAAAACTGAAATCAGTCCTTGCTCCTGTTACCTGCTTGGCTGCACCATATGTACAAAGCATGGCTGTTGCTGTAGTAGAGGGCTATGAGGGTATATATGAGAGAGTATAGACAGAGGAAAATGCAGAAGAGGCTCACTGTGGAAAACAATGAATACTCCTCCCTCTCTGTAGGAGGGCTTCTCCACTAGTAAAGGAGAAGGTTATGTAAAATAATTATTCACATAACATTTTATGAGATGTTTTGAAATATGTAATGGCTATTTAAATCCTAAAGAACCATTTCATTACCAGTAGATAGAAGAATCTAAACTTTTTCAATCTTGATCTTCATTTGATGGCTGGAAAACTGGCCTCACTAAAAACAGCAGATGAGAGAGTAGTGTGGGTATAGGTAGTTTGTGTCAAAAGAATATTCAAAACTGTCTGAGAGGGCATTTGACTAACACTCGTATGACTGAGAACTGAAAATAACCATCAAGTGTTCTGGAAGAAGGTGTGCATACACGTGGGCATCTGTTTGTGTGTGTGGTTCAAGCTTTTGTGGGTAATTATAGGGCTGTAAGTTTAGAGGGCTGTAAGCATTATCAGCTCGTAAGACCTGAAGTGAGAGATTTTCCCTTGCAACACTAGGCAAATTTAGCCATTGGTTTATGCAAGAAGAGAAATAAACCCAAGCACTGAAAAAATCTAATTCATTATGTGCTTCCTACCTGCAATAGTAAATGAAGTGTGGTAACTTGGTTTCAGTTTCCAGTCACTTATGTTTTATATTTTTTTATATGTTACGTATTCACGAAAGTTGCGTGTTTTTGTCTGCCCCAAATTTCAACTGTTTAGTATGTAGCAATGTTAGCTTTTTCAGTGTTATGACTAGCAATTTAAAAGAATTTTACATATTCTCTACCTGTGTGCCTAATTCAAGTGTCTCATGAGATAATAATAAATCAATGTGTTTTATCCAGTGGGATGTGTAACCAAATAAGAACAAGCAGTTCTATTACAGTTAAGTGGTTAATAGCCTAAATTACTACTGTCTGTTTACTACAGTAATATTGACCTTATACAGTCTGACTGTGTCCCTAACTCTTAGATTCTAAAAAAAGAATAATTAGAGTGAAGGAACATGTTTACTTTAATAATGGAATCCACCTCAGATACCTTTGTGTTAAGCATTTTGCACCTGAATCTAAGCCTTGTTAGCATAAATTTCATTAAGTGCTCTTCTGCTTTCGTGCCAAAGAAAGGCAGAACATATTTTAGATTAAGCAGTAAGTTTGTACTGCCAATTCATAGTAGATAATAAAAATGCTGGAAATAAGCAACTGGGAAAAGAATACAGCAGTGATGAAAAAAATGGATAACAATGATGACAAGCTTTTTACATACAAGTCCATGCTTCCACATCACAAAAGATCAAGAAATGTTAAAGAAACAGATCTTATCATTAGTGAAACAAAAGCAATCAAAAGAATTACTTATTAAGCTTATACTGGGGTGTCTGTGTGTGTGTTTTATAATAGCTGTGTTTTTTTCTCCAGCCTCCTGAAAATTAATGACAAGTTGTTTCTAAGATACAATTACTGACTGTGCTACTTTTTCCATGGACAACTAACTGAATTTGACAGTGCTTTGTTGTAGCACTTTCCAGTCACTTGTCACAGTGTTGGGGTTTTTTGTTTGTTTTATCCTTTTATGTGAGTGTGTACTTCAGTTTTCTTAAAGTTTCTGTTGTGAGTGAAATCTGGAAGGCATTTGAGGACAACTACTTGAATTAAATCAAAGGCAGCAGGAGACCTGCATGCATGAGCAAGGAGCTCCTGATGGAACACAGATGTACAAAGGAAGCATACAAGAGGTAGAAGTAGGGGCAGGTGACCCAGGAGAAGTATCGTGTTGCTGTGCAGCCCTGTGGGAATGGGGTTAGAAAAGCCAAGGCCAACCTGGAGTTAAATCTGGTGAGGAATGAGAAAGGCATCAAACAGGATTCAATAAGTACATAACGTTCAAATATACAATTTCATCAAAACAATTGAAAAGCTATGGGGAAAAAAGCCCCTGACAACAATGTTATTCTGTTTGAGAGGGCCTAATCGTATCCTTCCTTCTTTCTTTTTCTAATTCTTTCTTTTTTCTAATTGCCTTAAACAGTTTGTCTCTAGTTTGCTCCTGAATTATTCTTCATGCTGGCCAATCCTGCTAAAAGTCTCATAAGAATTGAGTTAGTTTTTCAAGAGACTTTTGAAAGTGAAAAGGAAAGTTGTCCCTCAGGATAAGCTCAGAGAGGATAGGTTTTTTTTTGAAAGATACAATCTAGAGATGTATCAGAGTGAGAAGTTATCGCGTATATGACACGGTGTCATAAATACATTGAGAAAAACAGTAGTCACTTCAAATTAGGAAAGCCTGATAATTTGAGAAGCAAAAAATAATGTCCTTTTGCAGTTGTGACAATCTCTCTGATTTTACTTAATGTGGAGAAGATCTAGACAAAGGCTTAAAATAAGGCAAACAGGTGGCCAAAAATACAGGAGGGATATTATTTCTTTAAATTATGGAATCAGAGTAATTTGTGTTTTAAGAGAGCTGTGGAGGTCATCTAATCGAACCTCCTCCTCAGATTGGGTCTAGCTGAGGCAGGTTGCTCAGGGTCTTGTCTAGGTGAGTTCTGAGCACCTCCAGAAATGGAGATCCCAAAACCTCCCACAGTTTTTTTGACCAGCCTGTTCCAGTGTTTGATGACCATCAGGGAGAAAAAGCTTCACCACAGAATTTCTTCTGGTCCGTCTTGACCTTTTGTAATATGTTCATGTCCTTGACTACAAGAGTGCCAGGACACCCAAACAGATTCTAGTAACAGAAGAGGCAGCTGTGTCTGATCTGGAGCATTTCTTGTAAACGTGCAGTTGTAAGTGGGGGAGAGAGCAGGGAGAAGGAGGCAGAAGAGTGTAATAACAGTGAACAAGAAATGGTAGAGTTTATCATGATTCAAATACACTCAAAAACATATCGAGGTTTATTCCTCTGGTAACCTTACAGAAATCTAACTATACTTTTGAATAATCACTTTATTCTTTCATGAAACAAGGCTGTTATTTTTTGAAAGACTTTAAGTCAGAACTGGCTTTGTTTGTTTGGGTTTGGTTTTTTTTTTGTCCTTTCACTATTAATTATGTTGTAAGAAGCAACCTGCTTGCAGTCAATACACCAAAAATGTTGCCTTGTAACTTCTGTTCAGTCATGTATGCTTCTTACTATAAGCTGTATATTAAAGTGGAGAATAAGATGTAGAACTGTCTTTTTTTCTAGAGATTCCACTTCAGGAGCAAGCAGCAAAACATATTTAGTGGCATTCCTCAACAGCAATTTGTTTTATGAGAAAACGGGCATTGATTTTTCTGACAAATATGCCTCTCTCTCTCCAATCTTCCATAAAAATCAGTACCACTAGCAAAAGAATTGAAGATGCAAAGCAGAGCATACACAAGTGTAAAATCACGTTAGCCCTTCAATATTTATTCCAATTTGATTAAACTATGGAACCATTTACTTTCCCTGCCAGGTGACAGAGTATGTTTTTTAATGGAAAAATGTGAAGACTTTGGAATCTCTGTTGCTAAAATAAGTTATTGCCAGTCTTATTCATTTAACATTTTCTGCATGGCAAAATGGAAATTCTGCTGTTGACATGTAAATTTTTGATACCCAAAATACAAAGCTTAGTATAGAATAGTATACTTTAGCAATTGCTGCAAAACGTACAAACTTCAAGACTCAAATTTTAAACATTTACAAAAGATAATTTTTTTTCAGAAATTAAAATGGCAAATATTTTTTCTTTGCTCCAAGTTGATAATTTTGGGTTTCTATCCGTAAAATATTTTGAATCTGTTCAGTAAGATATTAGACTGCTTTTGCCTTTTAGAATCTCCTTTCAAATAATACAAGTGTGGTTTTCCACTCTATGCTGGCTGTGGTTTTCTAGTGAAAGATTCATAATGAAATGTGTTTTCCTATTGATAAATATGTTTCATGCATCTAGTCATAAATGTGTATGTTTACATATTTTAACCTGGAATGGGGAAATAAAATTTATTCTAGCCTTTAAACGGCAACCAATGAGATTTTGTGTGTATTCTTTCAAGGGAAAATGGCACTAATACTGAAAAGAATTTAATTTAATTTTTGAGCACTTCAACAAAGTGAAATTTATTATTTTTTGGGGGGGAATACTGAAATATTTTAAATTGAAAGAAGTTTTCACAATAAAATGTTTGGACATTTTTCATGCTACTTCTATAATTGCAGACTTTTTTTCCTTAATTTTTAACATATCTTCAATCTATATGAATGCAAGGGCTAAAATATTTTTTAAGGGGTAGAAAATACACTTTTTAATTCAGTTATCTGTTAAATATTGTTTAGTGGATTGATTTGGAATGATTTTGATACATGTATAATTTTTTTGTGTTTTAGCTTTCATCATTACATAAAGAAAGGCTTTATTTAGCAAAAGTGTGGAGGCTAATTCTGACAGAGCCTCCAGCAATCTCTTGCAAGGTTTACAGAAGGGTCAACATTCAGATTAACATGCTTGAGTCAGGGAACTGAACAAAAATCTTGAGAAATTCGGTGCACGTAGGGTCCTGTAGGGCAATCACAGAATCAGAGAATGGTGGGGGTTGGAAGGGACCTCTGGAGATCATCTCGTCCAACCCCCTGCTTGAGCAGGCACACCCGGAGCAGGGAATGTTGTGGAAGTTTTTGTCATATTTACATACTTGAGTGGGTTGAAATAGCAAGGCACAAAGGTGACTTTACTTTAGCTTCCTATTCATATGGACACTGAATTTGAGAGAGCAACGGAATAAAATTTCACTGCAGTACTTGGAGAAGAATGCCTGTATTTTTTCTGTTGTGATTTATAGACCATAATTTTGAACACAGTACATTCCTGCCTGTAGACCTAAAGCTATTCCCAATTAAATTAAGTTAAAGAACCTGTAACCAATGGAATGTGGTTTTTAAAAATATTTTAGCTCTCTTGAACAAACATTAATTACATTTTTTTAAGCTTATGGCAGTTTTACAACTGCTTTTGATTAAATGACAATAAAATCTGCATATTTGGTTGTACCTTGGGATGAGAGGAGTACATTTTTTCATCTACATGAAAGAGCATCTATTTGAAATTCTGCCAACTTTAGGACAATTTTATTGTAGTTATTAATTACTGTCAGATACACTTATTTAAATATAATGGTTATTATTTGATTGTATCCTACACTAATACTATTTCATCAATAATAATTACTGCAAGTATAATTAACAGCTCAATTATATAGTATTTACTCAAGGTATCTAGTTGGACAAAAAGGTTACATTTAGTACAGTGTCTTGAAAGCTAATTTAAAACAACGGGCAATCATTAAGAGTACTTATGTCTGAGGAGGAGAATTGAAAACTTCATAGGAAAGCTTTTGTTTCATATATCTGATTCTACTAAGATCATGAACATAAACTCTTTCAGAGTGTAATGCTTTTCAGCTTCATAAATTTCTTTTCTGCCAAAATACTTCTTCTACCTTGCAATTTTCAGTCTTGAAAGTGTTTCAATATCTGCTCAGCTTACCTTCGTAAAAAACACCTAAATACGTTATAAAATGACAGCCCTTCAATAAAAAAATGAAGCTTCATATCTTGCAGAACACAAAACAATTTTATTATGCAAGCTGTTTTTACCTTCTGGTCCCCTTTTTTTTCAGCTAGGCAAGGTTTAAGAAAGACAAAATCTATCCCAAATTTTCAGTTTATGGCCTGAAGAGAACTGTAGCTTATCTAATTTTGCTTGAAAACAAATGAATTTCCAGCTCATCTGATAACATGCAAAACACTTTTTTCAGGGGAACACACATATATAAAGTTTGAAGGTGACCTCTGGTAACCCTTTAGTGTTCAGTAACAGAGAACCTGTTGCCATAGATCATTAACTGTATTTATTTACTATATTAACATAATAGTAATTCTTAAACATTAGATCTTCATGTATCACGAATTATATTACATTTTCTTTAAATGAAGTTGTATTAGTTTATACCAAGAAGGTGGCTCAGTCAGTGGTGTTTTTTAATGATTTTTCTTTGTTTATTCTAAGGGCCAGACAGACAGTCCTGTAGGATATTGAAGGGCCAGTAAAATGCAACTTTGTTATTCAAAACAAATCAATGTCCATACTCAGAAGGAGGTGTGATCAGACTGATCAAATAATATGAAATATATATAACTTTATATGTTTAAGAGGAAAGAATACGGGAAGGTTGTGATTATTTCCATTAAGGAAGAAAACCCCCCATGGCTTGATAAAATTTATTAATTAATATTGTAGTAAAAGTATATCAGAGGATTCTGTTCTGCCCGCATGAAAGTGTAGCAAAAAGGTTGTATTAAAAACCATCAAATTATATTTCTTCAGACAACTTTAGACTACGGAACTTGCTAAAAAGGTAATTTTTTGACAACAGTAATTTAGTAATGCTCAAAAAGGGTAAAATGTGTTTATGCCTAGTATAGAATGGATATGTGTGTGTATGTGTATAAAATTCATATTCACTGTAATGTAATTCAGGTTCACTTTCACTTTTCACAAGAATAAGGTCTGTGTTTTACTGAAGCTCAAATACATAGCAGAACCATTAATATGTTTGATTCTACTTATAAATGTCACATGTATTGTGGAAGCCATTTTAAGTCTTTTTCTTTAGGCTTTAAGCCATTCTCTTGCTTTTGGATACATTGCATAGACGGGTACAGAAAAGTGCTCCACCGTTCTCAGAAGTGACTCATTTTAGTCATTTTTGGAGAGATGATACTAAAACAGACACAAATGCTTGGTCTGATCCAGTAGGAGAATACAGTCAGTTTTGCTATATTGCTCTAAAACCCAGGTCTTGCAGTGAAATATTTATTTCCTCTCGCTATATTAGCATAAATATTACGTTTTAGCATGTTAGTAGCTTCACTGATTCCAAAAGGAAAGGACACTTGCTTAAAGTTGTCCTTGCTACTAATTTCCTTGCTACTAATTTATTTTATTTTATATTCAGAAAGACTGTGCTTGAAGGCTAGTGTCTTCCATTATTACTGAGATTAAAACAACATGTCACCAATATATAAATAGCTAACTAAGTTTGTTTAGATGTTTAATGATTTAGTAAAGGGGCTTTTATGTCCTTTTTTAATAAAGACATTTTGTATTTTGTATTACCAGAGAGAATGACTATGATGATTAAAGGAACCAAAGACTTTACCAGCTGATGCAAACAGCAGAAAGGAATTACACAGGCAAAGAAACGTGTGAAATAAATTGGCAGGGAACAGACTCCTTAGAAGATACTTTGTCCTTCCATAGTAAAGGTCAGTAGGCAGAAATCCTGGTCCCGCTGAAGTAAGTAACATAGTGTAGGTTGGATTTAAGGTTTTTAATGTTTCAAAATCAGGATCTTGTTACTGAAGCTGAGAACCAGCAAAAACTGTTTTTGTATGAGTGTTTAGCAAAATTAAATCCTAAGTTGGTTAAGTCCTGCAGTCTCTATTTCTTTCTTTCCCTTAAGCCCTTCACTCAGTAGTTATGCTAGAAAGTTGTCTATTACATCGGCATACATGGCTGAAGCACAAGGTCAACAGATGCTGCGTGCTGGACATTCATAAGTCTAGGAGCACTGGATGACATCAGCAGTCCTATCTCACCTACCTTGAAGGATGACTTAATGAGAGACTTTTGATATTCTAGTTGTATAATTTTTATAATTTTTTTATTAATGTCCCCTGAAGCTTAATGGGTAAATTGGAGAGAAATTGATTTGATAGGTAAGGATTGGCTAGATAGCAGTATCCAAAGAATTGCAGTCAATGGCCCAACGTCCAAATGGAAACAAGTTGTGTCCCTCAAGGGTCAGTACCAGGACCAATACTGTTTAATATCTTCATTAATGACATAGACCATGGGATTGAGTGAATAGGCTGCAGGTGGACAACCTGCATCACCATGGTCTTCTCCAGGGGCAGCAGGAGAGTCTGCTCCAGCATCTCCTCACCTTCCTTCTTCACTGACCTAGGTGTCTGCAGGGCTGTTCCTCTCATTTTCTCCCTCCCCTCTCACAGCTGCTGTGCAGCGTTTTTTATTCTGTGTTAAGTATGTCACCACAGAGGTGCCACCAGCATTGCTGATTTGCTCAGCTTTGGCCAGTGGTGGGTGGGTCCTCTCGAAGATGGCTGTAACTGGCTGAGTCTGTTACGGGGGCAGCTCCTAGGGTGTTCTCACAGAAGCCACCCTTGCAGCCCCCCTGCTACTAAAACCTTGCCACATAAACCCAATACACGCAAATGCACAGAGGACTCAGTTCACTCGGGAAAATATAAACATGTCCAGGTCTTTCCAGTTGCTGTCATTCAGACCTCTCACAGATACACATATACCACATAGCCGCTGGCCTCACCAGCTATTGGCACCCAGACTTACAGACCATGTGATCCATGAACTCTCCAGTTGCTTGCAGTTAGACCTTGCAGCACTCATACATAGCACAGAGATTTGATAATAAGATAGAACAGACTGCAGGCATCAAGCATAAGACTCAGTACTGACTACTGCTTCAGGTCCTTACCCTTCTATTTTCCCATCCTTTTCCCTGCCCAGTCCACCCTAATTCAACCTCTCCCCCACTTTGGTCCTTTCCCTAAGCATCCCATATTAAATTTTACAAAATCCTACATGCCCCTTCTGATGACCCATAAAAAGTTTCTTGTGGTCCCTCAAGACCCCTCAACTATCCCATAATATTGTGATAATCGTGTTCCCACTTCTTATCAGATACTAAGTTAGGTGAACCTTTTTCAAGGCTGTGTCAGGGTTGTAGTTTGTTTAATGGCCCATCAGTCAGTGGCTGAAGAATCCTGTATTTTGTTATTGTCTCCATTATCACCTCATTAATTTCTGTGTGTCTGTGTGTTTAATTTCTCGGTTTCCATGTTTATTGTTATTTCTTTCATACAAAAACTGTCCTTTACCAGGAAACTTAATGAGCTAGATGCTCTCACATTCCACATACCCTTACAAAATGTTCAAAGATAAAGGAACATTAAAACATAGAAATGGGAGAACTAAGTTTAAAAAACAAAACAATAGGAAAAGTAACATATCACCAGCTAAATTTTATTAATGAAAACCACTTGCTTTGTGATGAACTACTAAATTTAGTACTTACAACTATTCACCAGAGTTTACCTGAATAGTTCATGACATTTTTGTGAGTGTTAGGAATCAGATATGTTAACAGATATAGCTTATGCTGAAATAGGGGAGAGGAATACAAAACCAGAGAACAGTTAAAGCCAGAATACAACTAAATAATATAAGAACAGCAAGTAGATAAAAAACAATGTGTAAAAAGAGACAAATTTTGCTCCTGCAATCAACATTGCAGAAAATAACAACAAATATAGCTTTTTGATGTTCTGTCTCAATTTACAACCTTCAAACTTGTAAAGATTAGCATGCATGTAATGCTGAACACCATTAAAAATTCATAATCCTTTAAACTTAAATTTATTGTGAAGATCTCTGGCTATCAGGTAGGAAGACAAAGAACATGGAGATTAAGTAATACTGTCTGAAAAAACTTTGTGGCTGGACAAACTATTGGCAGTCCATCGTTGACTGGGTATGACAGACAATATGGGATTTCATTGTAGGTCATTAAAAGATAACCTGAATAAATATTTTGAAGCTTGAGAGCCATAAACCAACTTCTTTTAAATAGTGGTTTTGCTGCCAGCTCTTGTTTTGGTTGACGTTCAGTTATGTCTGTAAGGGGTTTCTTTAATATCCGTTCATAAACCAAAAACTGGACTATGTCTATGTCTCTGTTGATAACACAACCTCTGCACATGCGTGCAGAAACCTCTTAATGTCAGCCTTAGTGTCATATACATATAAAGCAATATAATCTTATTTTAGTAATCTTCTAGAATGGGAAGTTTCCTTATAGCCCAACTGAAAGGGAGGAGGAGCTAACTCAGCTTCTATGACCGGGAGACAAATCTTACTCTCTTGACAATATTGTCTTTCAAGGAAAAGGGTAGAGGTACAAGGCAAATGTATTCCTCATACTGTACACTTCTAGTTTCTTAGAATCTTTGTCTTAATAATTTCCTCAACAGAGATTGTAGCTGTCTGTTTGAATATCCCTTGATGGACTTCCTTTGTTAATAAATGTCTTAATTCCTGTGAAGTCGACTGATACTTTAGGCCTGTGACATCCAGTGGCAAACAATTAATTCCACAGTTTAATATGAAAAAAATGCATTTTTTTTCTTTTAGCCTGAAGATTGAAAATTTCATTGAAGGACCAATCTTTTAATTTTGTAAGAAGTAATGTCAGAATCCATAATTCTGTATATGTCCTCATTCAACTCTTCCTTTTTTATTCATGTGAAATCTAGTATTTAGCAACATGCTCTTCCAGAATCCATTTTTTATCAATTCTACCTTTTTTCTTATACCATTTCCTTCTTGTGGTGACCAGAATTGCATGTAATATGATTATGACTCTGCACATTTCGCTTATGTTTCTTATTCTGCGCTCTGTTCCATTCCTGAGGCTCCCTGACATTCTGTTTGCCCTAGAGGCTCCTCATGCAGAGAGAAAAGTGCTTGACATGACTCATAGAGAACAGTGGGTTTGTATTTTGAATGTTTCTCTCTGCAACAAAATAACTCCTTTTTTGTATATGAAATGAATGAAAACAGGTCATTTAATGGTTTAGGTGTGAGATAGATGTGTGTGTGTATATATATATAAGATACATAGCATAAAAGACACAAGATATCTGTTTGGATCATGTGCTGGTTTTGGCTGGGATAGAGTTAATTCTCTTCACTGTAGCACCTGTAGTAGTCAGGGACCTTTTCAGCTTCCCATGCTCTGCCACGTGGGCAAGAGGCTGGGAAGGGCGGGGCCAGGGCCGGGGCAGCTGACCCTGACTGGCCAATGGGATGGTCGTTCCATGCCATGTGACACCATGACCAGTATATTAAGGAGGGGGAGATGCAGCTTGGGGGAGGTGTGGCTTTGGGTTGGTGGCTGGTGAGTGGCTGTGTCATGTGTGGTTGGCTTTGGTTGTTCATTCCCCTTCCCCCCTCCCTGGGTTTTGTGCCTCTCATTGTTTTCTTTTTCACTGCATTATTGTTGTTATTGTTTTATTTTAATTATTAAACTGTTCTTATCTCAACCCACGAGCATTACCCTTCTGATTCTCTCCCCCATCTACAGGTGGGGGAGTGAGCAAGCGGCTGTGTGAGGCTGAGCTGCTGGCTAAACCATGACAGTCTTACAGCTGCTGGTCACAGCACCATGTTGTCCTTTTTGCAGTTGGTGTTAAAGATTGGTGTTGGTTTGTTTAGTCTGCTGTGATTAGTAATGTTTTGCCTACGAGATTTGTTATGTAAACAGTAGTTTTGAGCTTTATTTGGTATTTGGGGTTTTTGCTGAAACTGTTACTGTACTTTGGATGCCACCTTGTTGAGGCAATTAGCAATTATACCTCCTCCTCTGAGGGATTTTATATGGAGGAAATACAGAATGGTTATCTTTAAAACACTCTTCTATGATGTCTCCACCTTTATTACAACAACCTTTTTGTATCTTGAACATCCTTGGGTGTTTAAGGTGCACTTATTGTTAGTTTTTGGGCATGTTGTTTTGGTTTTGACTAAGCAACTTAAGAATATCACCCAGAAATCTGCCGCAGGGCTTGATAGTTACAAGTGGCAGGGCATTTGGGATAGCATGGGCAAATACCTAGGGCAGTGGGCACCCCCAGTGTTTTGGAGTTTCACCCCTGAACAAGTGCAGAATCCTGAAGAACTAGTAGAATATTTGGAGAAAGTGTGTTGTTACACTGGGAACTCCAGAGAGACACAGATAACTGCAACGTGCTGGGGCCTGGCCCATGCGTACCAAGCCCTGCTCAACAGTATTCAGTGCTCCCAAGGGGAGGACAATGTCTCTGTATTGAAAGGCAAAGTGACTGGCACTGTGGTCGCTCCAGCCCCGATGACAGGCACTGCAGCCACTCAAACCCCCAGGACAAGTACTGGAGGTGGCTCAGAGAATCAGCCTGTGCCAGTATCAGTTGCCCCCATAACAAGAAGAAATCTTGGAAGCAGACATCGGCTTGTTTGGAATGGGATGATGAAGCAGCAGGGTCATAATGAGGAGAAGAGGAGGAAGAAGTCATAAATGAAACAGAGACCGCCCGATCCCTGTCCTTGAGTGAGTTGCGAGATATGCAAAAAGATTTTGGCTGTTGTCCAGGTGAGCACATTGTCACCTGGCTGCTCTGATGCTGGGATAATGGGGCCAGTAGCCTGGAATTAGAGGGAAAAGAAGGCAAACAGCTGGGACCCCTTTCTGGGGAAGGGGGTGTTGACAAAGCAATTGGAAAAAGAACACAAGGCCTCAGCCTCTGGAGGCGACTCCTGTCCGGAGTGAAGGAAAGGTATCCCTTTAAAGAAGATGTTACGTATCGCCCAGGAAGATGGACAACTATTGAGAAAGGCATCCAGTGTCTAAGGGAATTAGCTGTGCTTGAGGTGATCTGTGGTGACCTGGATGGTCAACAGTCATCCAAAGATCCAGATGAAGCCGAGTGCACAGGACACATGTGGCGGATGTTTGTATGGAGCGCACCATCCTCGTATGCAAACTCTGGAGAGTGGACGAGGCACCAACAGTGGCGGAGGTGATTGATAATCTCTGGGATTATGAAGCAAAGATCTCTTCCTTGCTCATCTCTGCTGTGGAGAAACTATCCCAAGAGGTCCAGCAACTCAAAGAAGATCTGTCCTACTCCCCACCTCGACAGAGTAGTGTCTCAGCTGTTAGGAATAAGCATCCTTTTGCTCAAAGGAGAGGATACACACCACGGGCCACCCTGTGGTTCTACCTGCGTGATCACGGAGAGGACATGAGCCTACCTTGACCCTACAGGCACGAGTGCGTGAACTGCAAGGAAGGACAATCGCTCAGGGAGTTTCTTCCAGGAAAGCTGCTGCTCCAGGTTCCAGTGAGCAGGTCCCCAGACAGAGGAGTAGAAGTGCTGATTTTATTTCTGAGCTTAATAGAGAGACTCTCGATTCACATGTACAGGAAGTGAGTTGCAAATGCCATGATCAAGACTAGAGGGGCCCTGCCTCCAGCCGGGTGGAGGAAAGGGATAACCGGGCTTACTGGACTGTGTGGGTCTGATGGCCAGGCACATCCAACCCACGGGAGTATAAAGCTTTAGCGGAGACCTGTGCACAATGCACCTCAATGCCATCAAACTATATAGGGGCAGAACCCATCAGCATTGCTGGAGTGACGGGGATCCCAAGAGCTAACTGTATTGGAGGCCGAAGTGAGCCTAACTGGGAATGAGTGGCAAAAGCACCCCATTGTGACTGGCCCCGAGGCTCTGTGCATCCTTGGCATAGACTACCTCAGGAGAGGGTACTT
The DNA here is from genome assembly GCF_963921805.1 of Phalacrocorax carbo. Classification (NCBI taxonomy): domain Eukaryota; kingdom Metazoa; phylum Chordata; class Aves; order Suliformes; family Phalacrocoracidae; genus Phalacrocorax; species Phalacrocorax carbo. Next base: position 24,216,090 of record NC_087516.1, on the reverse strand, counting down.
CAAGGACCCAAAAGGGTACAGGTGGGCTTTTGGTGTAGCTGCCTTGGAGACGGAGGAAACTGAACAGCTGTCTACCTTGCCTGGCCTCTTGAAGGACCCTTCTGTTGTGGGGTTGCTGAAGGTCAAAGAACAACAGGTGCCGATCGCCACCACAACAGTGCACCGGCGGCAATATTGCACCAACAGAGACTCCCTGATTCCCATCCATGAGCTCATTCACTGACTGGAGAGCCAAGGAGTCATCAGCAAGACCCACTCACCCTTTAACAGTCTCATATGGCCAGTGCAGAAATCTAATGGAGAGTGGAGGCTTAACAGTAGGCTATTGTGGCCTGAATGAAGTCACTCCACCGTTGAGTGCTGCTGTGCCAGACATGCTAGAACTTCAATATGAACTGGAGTCCAAGGCAGCCGAGTGGTATGCCACAATTGATATTGCTAATGCATTCTTCTCGATCCCTCTGGCAGCAGAGTGCAGGCCACAGTTTGCTTTCACTTGGAGGGGTGTCCAGTACACCTGGAATCGACTGCCCCGGGGGTGGAAACGCAGTCCTACCATTTGTCATGGACTGATTCAGACTGTACTGGAACAGGGAGAAGCTCCCGAACACCTTCAGTACATTGATGACATCATTGTGTGGGGCAACACAGCGGAAGAAGTTTTTGAGAAAGGAAAGAAAATAGTCAAAATCCTTCTGAAAGCTGGTTTTGCCATAAAACAAAGTAAGGTCAAGGGACCCACAGAGGAGACCCAGTTCTTAGGAATCAAATGGCAAGATGGACGTTGTCAGATCCCAATGGATGTGATCAACAAAATAGCAGCCATGTCTCCACCAACTAGCAAAAAGGAAACACAAGCTTTCTTGGGCGTTGTGGGTTTTGGAGAATGCATATTCCAAATTACAGTCTGATCGTAAGCCCTCTCTATCAAGTGACCCGGAAAAAGAATGATTTCAAATGGGGCCCTGAGCAACGACAAGCCTTTGAACAGATTAAACAGGAGATAGTCCATGCAGTAGCTCTTGGACCAGTCCGGGCAGGACAAGATGTAAAGAATGTGCTCTACACCGCAGCCGGGGAGAATGGCCCTACCTGGAGCCTCTGGCAGAAAGCACATGGGGAGACCCGAGGTCGACCCCTAGGGTTTTGGAGTCGGGGATACAGAGGGTCCGAAGCCCGCTATACTCCAACTGAAAAAGAGATATTGGCAGCATATGAAGGGGTTCGAGCTGCTTCAGAAGTGGTTGGTGCTGAAGCACAGCTTCTCCTGGCACCCTGACTGCTGTTGCTGGGTGCGATGTTCAAAGGAAACGTCCCCTCTACACACCATGCAACTGATACTACATGGAGTAAATGGGTTCCACCCAGCGGGCTCGAGTAGGAAACCCCAGTTGCTCAGGAATCTTGGAAATTTTCCTATGTGCCATATCAATTATTTCATAGTACAAATCTCCCAATCCATGGAAGATGAACTTTGATGAAACAAGCTGTGCAGCAGTGATGGAACGATGACTGACTCGGTATGCAGCAACCCAATGCCGCACACACCATCTCTCCCACCCTGAAAGACTGATAAGACAGATGGAGCCCAGAGTCATGGACTGGGTGAACTCAATGGACATTTTTGTGGACATTTTATGGGGAAGGTCCATAAACTAAGGGAATGATGTCTGTGTATTATGTTAAAGGATGAGAAGGGGAGGGGTGGTGGTTGGTACGGTTGTATTGCATCATATGGGACCTGGGCATGGTGTAAATGGTATGGAATAAGGGGTGGAGAATGTGCTGGTTTTGGCTGAGAAGGAGTTAATTCTCTTCACTGTGGTGCCTGTGGTGGTCAGGGACCTTTCCAGCTTCCCGCGTTCTGCCAGGTGGGCAGGGGGCTGGGAGGGGCGGGGCCAGGGCCGGGGCAGCTGACCCCGACTGGCCAATGGGATGGTCATTCCATGCCATGTGACGCCACGACCAGTATATGAATGGGGCCAGTTGGTGCACCGGGGGCAGTTGCGGCTCGTGGACTGGCAGCGTCGGGTTGGCAGGCAGTGAGCGGCCGCGTCATGTGCGGTTGGCTTTGGTTGTTCATTCCCCTTCCCCCCACCCCCACCCCCTCCCGGGTTTCATGCCTCTCATTGTTTTTCTTTTCACTGCATTATTGTTGTTATTGTTTTATTTTAATTATTAAACTGTTCTTACCTCAACCCACGAGCATTACCCTTCTGATTCTCTCCCCCATCCCGCCAGTGGGGGAGTGAACAAGTGGCTGTGTCGGCTGAGTTGCCGACTAGACCACAACAGATCAGTATGCACCTGAACCTTTGACAGTGTAATGAAAAGGAAGCAGTTTGGCTACAGTATGCTTTCTAAAACTTGCAATTAGTTAATATATCAAAATATGAAATATTAGCAATGGATAATATGTTTGAAACAGTATTTAGAAATTAAATTTCTGTTTTGTGAGTAAATTAATGCATAATTCAAAGAAAAACTTTCACCTATGTGATGAAGAGTGTTGTCAGTGTTTCCAGGTCGAGTTACATGCTATAGAATACTACATGCTAAAACACAGTTGTAGATTGGTGATTTTGTGTTGAAATGCTTTAAAACTGATCCTTTGGCACAGACAAAAAATTATCATTATCTTGGTCATCTCTAGAATCTATTATTACTAAAATTATTTCTGTGCTTATATAATACATGTTAAGGGAAACAAGTTTAAACAACACTTGATTAAGAATTGCAGTGTTGGACTTTTTAACATCATGAGCCTTTTCCAATTGTTAGATAATGTTATTAAATTTTATTCACATTTTATATACTTTTGAGGAATATTTCTACTCAAGGGTATAAACTTTACCCATTAAATCTCATGTATACCATCTGAAACTGTTCCTCTGATGTATTAAGGTTACAGTTCCAGTCTCCTAAATCATAATCAAATAACTTATGTAACATAATTATGTAACTTTGCATGCCCTGTAAAGTTCATGATCCACCACATTATAGCTTTGTCTAAATCATTCATTAAAACTTTAGTAATAACGATTTCATCATTAGTTTTGATTTTTCTAATGCACATGAGATGCATATCTTTAATGCCAGACATGCCACCTTTCATTTTTTCCCTGGAATTCATAGCTTAGCCAAAAACCTAAACTGCCTCTACAATAATTATGAAATTCTTTCAAATGATTCTGAAAAACCCAACCAGAAAGTCTAGGATTTTGAAATGTGAATATCTGATTCAAAATGTTAGCTTTTTCAGATCAGTGATATACTTTCAGAAGCTGGTTCTGAGGAAATGGTGTTTTTAGGTACTCTTGACTGTCAGAGCTGATGCCCCCACAGATCCTTTGTGTTTTGAATTGTTTTTATTCTTTGTGCTCCATTCTCTCCTCCTATACAGCTATGTAAAGAGATGGTATTAGGAATGGGGGAGAGCTAGTCTGCCTCATTGCATGAGTTAGTATGAAGATGTTCAAGCTTTCAAAGCCTTTTGGAGTGGATTGGAGGCCAGAACTGGGGTAAAGAGAATAAAATGTGATGAAATCTCATTTGTAGTTCTTTTCAGGGTTAATTCTTTCCTCAATACCCTGCCTCAGCTATTCTTCCAACCACACCAAGCTTTATCTTGGGGAAATAAATTGGTTCCCTCTGAAGAACTGCCCAAGGATGAATGAAAATATATATAGTGTGCTTCGTCAGAGACCCAGGACCAAGGAATGTACCAAGATCCTAAGTTATTAGGTATTATAGATGAATTTCAGGAACAAAAATCTTATAAATAAAACACAGTTTAATGAACTTCAAATTTCAGTTTTACCCCCATGTTAATCCTCCATGATAAATTTATCTTTTTGTACACCAGGAAACAGAAATTAAAGAAGCAAGAAGGCCGGCAAAAGCATGACGTAGTTAGCCAAGACTTATGAAAATGTGCTCTGACTTTTGATGAGAAAGCAGAACATGCAGTCAGTTTTTATCTTATTCTAAAGCACAATAACTTAAAATTGATTCTAGGCATCTTGAATAATATTCTTCCCTTCAGTTCAGACCATGAGAAACTAAAATAAGAGTACTATTATGGCAAAAACACACCACTTGGTTTGTTTGTTTTCTTTTTAAATTGCCAGTTTATGAGGCAATTAGAAAAACAATATCACAGCAAGACTGAAACAGTATTAGCATTAGTAGCTTGAAGTCAAAGAAAAGATACAAAACTAATTTCTTATTATTTCGGCATATAAATAAAAGGCATCTACTCCACCTGAGATGACTGACTTGGACCTTTCCAGACTATACCTATTTAGTAATTTTATTTTTCACAAAATATGTGTCATGTTATCTTCTCCTACATTTCTTAGATATCTCTCTGTATATACACTAGTAATATAGTATGATATAACTAATGATTTTTCATAGATCTCTGAAATGTATTATTAAAACAGTATAAATTAAATACATGAATAGAAGCAATTGTATGTACAATGTGTGCATTTACATACTTCCACACATAATCGTATCAGCAGGCGTGTGTGCATTAGTCCATAATATGAATTTAAACATACCAATGAAAGCTGAATATGTTTAGTTTTTTAAAACTTTTCTCTTTTGTATTCCAGGTCTTAATTTCAAAGTATGTCATTCCCAGGGGTGTAGATTATATTAAGATCTATGTCAGTGTAGAGGATGCTTTCATCAGCTGGCCTTAGGTCTCAGTGACTTCAGAAACACTTCAAAGTGAAATAGAAATAAAACTTCTAGTTTTAGCAGTGCACATAAAAGCAGGGAGGTGACAAATAGCAGCTAGAGATTTAATCTTACGTGAATCCAGTTTTGGAACAGGTATTCTGGCTGTGTTACAGAGCAAATAAGGGAGTGTGTAAGATGGTGACTGATAGATCTACTACTATAGCTTTTGAAATGCTGTAATGTTAAACAGCCAATTCCATCCAGTGAACTGTGAAGCTGTCTCACTAATAATAACAATAGAATTCTGTTGATGTGTGTTAAGACAAAATCTGCTGTGAGAACAGCAGATAGGCTGCCCCAGTATGGTATAGTAATCTAACTTGGACTGATAAAACCACGAGTCATTATGGTTTGGACTTTGACATATTAGCAGAATATATGCTCTCCATGGACGTGGTCATCAGCTGGTGTATCATACTGAAATCTAAGCTGGTGTCTTTACTGCCTCTAATTCTTAAAGGAACTCTGTTACAGTAAGCAGTATGGTCATTTTGACTGAGACAGTGATCCACCAGTGGGAGAGAGAACCTATGTCATAATATGTCATCGTTTGGCTCCGTATGTTAGGGAGTGCTTCGACTGCGTAGAGCTTAGTGACTTTGATGATAAGGTCGAGTGCTTATGAGTAAGGACGAGGGGGAAGGCCAGCAAGGCAGGTATCCTGCTGGGAGTCTGTTACAGACCACCCAACCAGGATGAAGAGGTAGATGAAGCATTCTATGAGCAGCTGGAGGAAGTATCGCCATTGGTTGCCCTTGTTCTAGTGGGGGACTTCAGTTTACCAGATGTCTGCTGGAAGTACAAGACAGCAGAGAAGAAACAGTCTAGGAGGTTCCTGGAGTGTGTGAAAGATAACTTCCTGACGCAGCTTGTAAGTGAGCCTACCAGGGGAGTTTTCTCACGTTTAGCCTTCCGATTCCCCCTGCCGGGGGCGAGTGAGCCAGTGGCTGTGTGGGGCTTAGCTGCTGACTGGGGCTAAACCATGACACCTATTTATACAACCGCTTGACAGGTTTCCCTTTGCTCCTTTGGGATTGTGACTGGTTTTAATATATTTATGCTTAGCTGTTATAAAATGTTGTTAGTGTTATTCAATAGTGGTTACGGTGTTACAGAGTACTTACACAGCGATTACATTATCTGAGTGCTTATGTTTAGGTTTAAGCAAAACACCTGCTAATATTTTGTTAGTATGTTTCTATTTTGTCAGCACAATAGGCAGTTGCTTCCACTAGAGTTACCTGCTGTATGATCTTGGACAAGACACTCGATATTTGTGTCTTATATTTTTATATATTATATATCTAATTTATATGCACATTACAATTTACATTACGTTTCTGGAGCTGCCACTTAGCAGTTGTGTGTATAGTGTCTATTTAAGTAAGGCACTCCAAGTGTACCTTATACTTCTGATGTTGTTATTTATATAGTAAATACACCCTTTAACCTCATAAAAATCTATTTGATTCTGCTATATGTACTTCGTTATCTCATTTGTTTTTAATGCTTTCAAAAAAGTTTAACCCGTCTTGTATGTTCTTTCCTCCAGTGACTGAGAATCCATTCCTACTACCAATGAAAAGGTTCAATTTTACTTCAGTCAAGACTGAAGGACAGAACAGAGAAACTCCAAGCTGTGCTCTTTATTTAGGTTATTTCATACCTAAGTTCCTAACAGTCTTTGATCTTGCTAGTGTAATATTCTTGCAGTGTATTAGTGATGTGATGAAACAGAATCTCCTAATTTAAAATAAGTGGCTCCCAATGCACAGGTAATTGGGTCTAAATAATTTTAGACCCACTTACACCTTGCAGCTACATCTATCAGAAAGACTCAGGAGACTTACATAAAGTACTGAATAAAACTAAACTCTTCTAGTGCACTAGTTAACAGTACTGTCAGAAAAAGAAGGTTGCTAGAATGTGTCGGTTATGTCTCATCATTGATCAAGAATATACAGGTTTATTAATTGAATAGCACATATGTTGTGTTTTAACCCCAGCCAGTAAATAAGCACCAGAGTCACTTTCTTTCTCCCCCATCCCACGGGGGGGAGTGAGTAAATCGGAAGAGTGAAAGTGAGAAAACTCATTGGTTGAGGTAAATTTTAACAGGTAAAGCAAAAGCCGCGCACACAAGCAAAGCAACACAAGGAATTCATTCACCCCTTCCCATGGGCAGGCAGGTGTTCAGCCATCTCCAGGAAAGCAGGGCTCCATCACACGTAACAGTTACTTGGGAAGACAAATGCCTTAACTCCAAACATTTCTCTCTCCTTCCCCCTCCTTCCCCCAGCTTTATATACTGAGCATGACATCATACAGTGTGGAATATCCCTTGGGTCACTTGGGGTCAGCTGTGCCAGCTGTGCTCCCTCCCAGCTTCTTGTGCACCCCCAGCCTGCTTGTTGGGGGGGTGGGGTGAGAAGCAGAAAAGGCCTTGATGCTGTGCAAGCCCTGCTCAGCAATGACTAAAACATCCCTGTATTATCAACACTTTTTAGCACAAATCCAAAACACAGTCCCATACTGGCTACTATGAAGAAAATTAACTCTATCCCAGCCAAAACCAGCACAACATAAACCATAAATCATTTAAGGAAGATGTGAATCTAAGCATCATTAAATATAAAGTATCCATTACAGAAAAAAAAAAGAAAATTAAACTTTCTGCTGTTTCGCCTAATCTGGTCTTTCTTATTCCATTAAAGTAATAAAATAAACAAAAAAACCTTTTTATATATGTATTTTACTTCCCATCAAGTTCAAGTCTACATTTTTGCCTTTGGAGTGCTGACATGTCATCTGAGTCAGCAGATGTTTTTGTGATTTCTTCCTTTTTGTCCTTTTGCTCCATCTTTCTCTGCATTTAATTACACCTTTCCCATTCCTCACCTGTCATTTTATCTTTTGCCCTTTGTATCACCTTCTGCCTATCTCTGAATTGCAGATTCCTAATTGCCTCCTTGCCTATCATGCTGCCCTAATTTCTTACTTCTCCATCCTGTTTCTTAAAAGCATTCTTCTGTCCTTCAGTTGTGCCTTTATTTGAATATTTGTGTGATTGGGCTTGTTTGGTTTGGGGTTTTTTCCTCCCTGTAGCTTGGGGTTGAAAATAGGCTCTGAGAAATTTACAAGGACGTAATCAGTGTAAGTTCTTGCTAAAATTAAATACGTTATAAAATGATAGACTTTCTGAAGTTCTTCTACTGTATTTAAAATATTAGGAGTTTTGAAGGCATAAAGGAAACAACTGTATAGCAAATCCTAACAAGATACAGACTCCCTGTGTTATTCAGTTCCCCAGAGGGCTATGCTATCAGTGGAATACAATCAGCTTTGAAAACAGGTTATACAAAATCAACTGCACTTGATTTTCAAATTGAGCATGATTTATATAGTGTGTGACACACTAGGTAGCCTATACTAAAATAAAAACATTAAAACATAATAGTATTCTAGAGTTAAAATCCTGAAAACCACTTTAGATACACAGAGTTCATATTTTCCTTAGAATTGGAGGGTATCTGTGGCTCTGCAGTTCATGGAACTAAGATTTCGGTAGTAGCTTTAAGACAGTAAAGTGGAAAAACCTAAAACTGTAATAAAATATCTTCTTCTAGGCCCTGATTCTACAAAACTCTTATACATATGCTTAGCTCTAGTCATTTGAACGGTCTCATTGATTTCAGAGTTCAATAAAAGTATAATCAGGTCTGTATCTGGAGAAAAGAGTTAATGAAAATTCCAGGTGAAAACATGAAACTTAGTCTTCTGACTGGTTTCTTAATAAACTGTGTATTTAAAGAGAAAAAGAAAAGCACATCAACTCTTGTCCAATAAAGTTTTGACAAATTTCTTCACTGAAATAGAGTTCACAAGCTGTCCATCTTTAATTAAGTGTGGTATCCAGGTAAAGGCAATTTACTGAGATGAAAAACAATGGAAATACTCAGCTTATTTACTTTTGGGGTGGAAGTAAGGAGGGGGAATATCATCAGCTATAACACCAAATTTTCCCAACAAACCAACTATTTTTTTATTGTGTTCCAGTGGTCAAGTGAACAGTAATTTTTACCAGAAAGAAAAAGCAACTTTTCACTTGGAGAAAACGCAATGAATTCATGTGTGGGATAAAGGATCGCCCGTAAGTAACTCTAGTAAATCAGTATTTGAATGAATTTGCTTGCTTTGCAAAACTTACCACGACTGTATACAAACTCAGTAGCTACCTTTTGGAAAGTAGCATACAAAAACTGTTCAGGAATACTCTGACTGACAGGAATGCCTAATTTTGAAAAAATTACCTCTGTGAAGGACTTTTTGCTTTGTTGTTGATTTATTCATTTGCTTTAAGTGATATTTAGAGACAGATGACAGACAGATGTGTAATGTGAATTATATACACTCCAAAAGAATTTCACTGTTTGCTCTTGGATGAGGCTATATCATAGTGGTGTTTATAATGGCTGGTGAAATACAGGGAATTGGGACAAAGCAGAAAATAGCACATGGAATTAAACTTGTTTAACCGTACAAGTTTAGGAAGTAAAAAATTAAATATATCAGTACAAGATGGGTCTTGAATATTTCAGACTTATTTTTGATATATGACTAAGATTTATTAGTGGTTTATAGTGTTAATATCCCTGTCTTACTCTGAAGAAGTATATTTCAACTTTGCTATAACTATACTGCTGCTGTTCTAGTGATGTGAATCTCTCTTCTCTCTACAAGCCTTAAGAAACAAACAGACAACAAACTTTGTAATCATTAACATTTTTCCTGCAACAATTTCCCTGCAATTTTCCTGCAATGCTTAAGGTATTTTTGTGTTTTATTTAAGTACACACACATATATTTATCTTTAATGACAGCCATCAAGAGAACTTACATATGAGAAGATAGGTGTCTATAGCTGCTATAGATTTCTCCAGAGTCAGTTCATCTTAAATAATTTTTTTCTCAAGTTTTTCTCATTTTCAGAATTTTGAGATTTATTTTCTTCCAAAGTAATACAGCTGTTTTGTAGATTCAGAGGTTAAAACCTGGCCCTTGATATCAGGCCAAAAGCTTTATAATTAGGATCACGTACTTAAACGAAGACAAGCAATTGAATCAAGTAAATCTCTGGCCTGTGATGCCGCATCCCGTTGCTAAGCTGAACGCACTTTTAAAGAAGTAGTTTGTTCTTTCTCCCAAGATACCTCTTTTTCTAGGAACAATCAAAAAGAACTTCCACTCTGTTTCTTACAAATTCCTCCTCAAAATCTTTCTTTGACATGCTGTCTTCAGAAGCTTTACAGCTGTTCAGATTGATGTGCTGTGACTTGTGTCACAGGAAAGGTACGGTTTCATCTTTTCTTTTTTCCTAGGCATACAGTAGAATATATTGGTTTATGATTAGACTTTAATCTCCTTGTGGCAGAAATTTGTGGGTTTTTGTGCTTGTATAGTAACCATACAGCAAAACTCCTAACAATAACTTATAGCTCAAGAGAAACACAAATAGGGGGCACTAATATTGTGTGATGGATTTATTTTCTTACTCCCACATTTCTTAGAGAATTTTATATATCTGTAGCTGACATGAATTGTTTCTACAGCAGAGATAGCCCATTGTATTAAGTCCCCATAGTTTATTACTAGATTTTGCTGCTTTGCTTTAATTAATTATTCTTTTAAACTCTCATTATATGTATTATGTATGACATTCAGAATCTCAGGAAGGTGAATTATTTGAATATATGCATTTTTTTGCTGCTATATGTAAAGCTGTTACTACTTTCCATATATATACTAGATATACATTTTCCTGCTTATACATTATCACAAGATCACAACTGAAGACTGTAGAACAATTATTGCAAGATAACTTTTGAACAAGAAGGGAAGAAAGGATATTTAATCATGTTTCATTTTTCATGCTTTGGTAGTAACAAGTAACATATTTACCTGTTGCATGTTCCATGTCTGTTAATAAGTGGCATGGTGTATGATGTTATATATCCTTTTAATGATCAGACGTCTGTTAGTGAATACAAAAATTTTCTTCAAATTTCTCATTTAATCTTTTAAAGAATTTCTAGAAAATTATTCAGTCATCACCAGTGATATAATCCTGTTATTTGTATGTTATTCAACGTGATATTCAGAGTATTTAGGTCTCTATTTAGTTGCCTAATATTTAGTGATAACAATCTGATGGTTATTCCAATGCTCTTGTTAAACCTTTCCATATGCCATTGTACATATACGTTCGTTCATCTTTTCCTAGTTTTTGTATCCCCACAGAAATTGCTGTTACTGCTTCTCAGCACTTTAGGCTGTAATCATCGGGGTTCTTTTGCATGCATTATAAGGCTTTAGATGTGCAGTCTGAAAAGGGACACAGGAAATGCAGTTATCTAACTCTTTAAAAATTACTAAAACACCATACACAGTGTGTTATAAGCATTACAAGACATGGTCATGGCTATATAGTTTCCCTGTCTTCTCCCTTGCCCTGATCAGTTCAGGGCAGCATCAGCCGATGCAAGGTAAGTATCCAGTTATGCCTGCACTAGCAGAATGATCAGAAGCATGCTTTTGAAGCAAACATACTGATTATCCTCATTGACTGTGCTTTAGTTAGCCCCACAAAGTGATCACAGAGCCCAGTAACAGGATTATTTTTAGGTTAAACTGAACTTGAGGGTGTGTTCCTCTTCAGGGAACTCAAAGTAACCTCCATTAAAAACAGCTACTCCGCATATCAGGTCCTCAAAATAATGTTTTGATTTGCTCATATTATACTGTATTACTTGGTAATATTGATGTAGATGAACAGAGTAATATATAGGTCTTTTCTCTTTCATAAATATGGATGAATAAAATATAGTTGATGGAAATAACAAAACAGCTATATTTTCAGGTGTGATCTAAAATGAGTAAATAAAAGACACTTATAAAATTGTCCCTAGAAAGTGTTAGGCAGAATCTTCAAATTTTCATGCTCATGGTGATTAAATACAGTTGTGTTATGGTTTTAGCTGGGATAGAGTTAATTTTCTTAACTGCAGCTGGTACAGGGCTGTGATTTGGACTTAGTATGAAAACAATGTTAATAACACACTGATGTTTTTGTTGTTGCTAAGCAGTGCGTGTACTAGTCAAGGACTTTTCCAGCCTCCCATGCTCTGCCGGGTGCACAACAAGCTGGGAGGGGAGGGGGCACAGCCAAGGCAGCTGACCCAAACTGACCAAAGGGATAGTCTATACCATGTGATGTCATATCCAATATATTAACTGGGGGAAGTTGGCCAGGGGGGCAGCAATGGTGGCTCGGGGACTGGTGGCATCAGTCAGCGGGTGGTGAGCGGTTGCATCACTTGTGGTTTTTGTCTTTTCTCTTCCCCCAGGTTTCATTTCTCTCTTGTTATTTTCATTGTATTAACATTATTACTGTTATTATCATAAACATAATTGTTATCGTTACCATTATTACTATTTTATTTTAATTATTAAACTGCTCTTATCTCAACCCATGAGTTCTCTTGCTTTTGCTCTTCTGATTCTCTGGTACTCCTCTGGGGTGGGGGGAGTGAGCGAGCAGCTGTGTGGTGCTTAGTTGCTGATTGGGGCTAAACCACAACAAGTTGTCATTTAATGTCACTATGTTTATGTTAAGTGTAAGGAATATGTTAACTGTTATGCTTAGAGAAGTATGATGTGGGTTGTCATAAACTTTAAAAGTTGTATAGAAAGGTAACACATACAGAATGAGAACAATTTCTTTAAAAAAACCTCTTACACTAACCATCACATTCTGCTATGGCAAAATATGATCTCTTGAACAGGCCTATCTTGTTCAATCTAATGTTTTAATACTTTATTACCTTCTTTTTGAAAGCAGGTCAATGAAAGATTCTGATAAGAATTTCAGGTACCCAAGATTTGAAATTTTTTGCCACAGAATGTTTTAAATAGGTTTTGTTTCCTTACTCCTTACCTGGGGACAGGTTAGTAGTGTCATTCTTCAGGCATCCAAGTGCTGAAACCGGTTCTGCTTACTTGTAATCTTTGGAAGAAATGTTTCTTTACTAAGAAATTTCAATCATTTAGGTTTTATTGTGTCTAGCTTTGGAAGTGATGTTACCTTATCAAAAAAAGTGATATGGTTATAAAAGTAATTTTCTTATAGTAAATATTTGGCCAAGACTTTTTACACAGATTACTAAAAGTGCATTATTTCAGCATATTCTATATGAAAAAATGCTGAATTCCACCCTGAATATATTATGTGGTACTCAGAGCACTTTCATTGTATAATAACATCCTGTCAGTCTCTTGTGTTAGAGAGCAAAGATTTTTAAGATACGACATGAGTCTCTTAAAACCTGTTTTTTCTTAAGCAGTTTCTCCAAAATGCAACTACAAACTTATTTTACTTTCCATTAAATAGGAACTTCATGGTATGAAATAGCAAAACATTTGCCTCTCAGTAAAATTGGAATGGCTATGATTCATGTCTTTACTTCTACAGAAAGTTTAATTCCATAACTTTTGTCAACTTTATGTTTAATACCATAAATTGATCCCAGATTTCTTTAATTTACTATACATAGGGAAATAGAGGATTTTTCTCCTAATATTGGTGTAAGCTGGACAGCTTCCTTCTTCTTTACAATCAGTCAGAATAATGACTAGGATAGAACGTTGTACAGGATACTCTGGATGCATTTCTCCACCTGGAGTCATATGTACTTATTCATTACAGTTGCATAATAAGAGGTGCAAATGTTTGCTGACTGATGTGCCTTTCAGCCAATAGGACTAGATTTGCCCATAATTGTAGTTTAATAAAAAGTCCTTTGTTATTCTTATGGAATAAGAAAGAAAGCACGTGCAATTTTATCTGAGAAAATGGGAGCTGTATCATGATGGTGTTATATGGCAAATTACTGATCAAATCTATTACAAGTGTTCATAAAAGCAACAAGATACACCCTCGCTCGAGTTGTTTCCTTGGCTGCGAAGTGCTTCTCAGTGGCAATTACTGCCTCAGGGAATGTATATAGCAGTTGTATTCATTGATTAAAAGGATACAAAAGACAAATCTTACTGATTGAAATACAAATCAGGTCTTTCAAATCTATCAAAGACACGTAATATGATAAAGTTTCTTCAGGGCACATATTTCATATACTTCCAACTGTTCAGAAATCTAATAAACTGATCCTCCTCAATTTTTTTTAAGGACTACAATAATTCTTTTCAGGCTGTGTTCAGAATTGCAGAAAGATGTTCACGTGTATATTTAATGAAGAAATAAGACCCTCTTTAGAAAAAAGCAGATATTTCATTCCTTTTTATGAATGAGGGCAATTACAGTTAATTCCACTTCCTCTTTCTGCTCTCTGTATCCCTCACAGTATATGAAACTGGAATGCCTCATTATACATGGCTATTGTATGAAAGCTTATGTGCTCAGAAAGTCTTCAAAAAAATGAGCAAGGCTATATCCATCTAAACTTAGTGTTGTTTCTAATTCAGATCCTGGAATTGCAACTTCATTGCACGTACTTTTCCTATTAGTTGTGAATACATGCAATTTTGGAGGTGTTTCGTTTGTTTAAAATCTTCCTGCAAAGACTTACCGTGTTCTTACAGGTAGCATTTTTTACAGTTACAGCAAAATCTTGTATTTCTCGAGACAGTTTTAAAATTATGGGCAAATATGTGCAAATGCTGACTTTAAATTTTGTGAATTCCTTTGTAGATTTCAAAATGCCTCATCGCCAGTTTGAACAGACAGTGAAATTACAGTCTGAGATTTATTTCTCCGCTACTGGCATCATACACATTATTACCCTTGTGAATTAAATTTCCCATACAATTACAGATTTTTTAAATATTTTTTTAATGTAACACTTCTGCCACATTTGTGCAATAGTTGCAACACTGTTGAAGTATCTGATGTTATTAAAGCATGGTCTCCGTCTTGAAGAGTTTGAGATATGGTTGGTTCTGAACAGGCTAATCTTTTACAACAATTATGTTAAAGTTCCTGGACTATGGGTGGATGAAAGCCACAGCTTTTCACATTTTAAAAATATTATTTCTGTCTTGGTTTTGTAGTACTAAATTAATGTAAACCTTTTTAATAATTTTATCTTATATTTACCATCATGTTCCTGCACTGATATGCTGTTCAGAATATAGAAGTGTGTAATATAACCCAATAATGAAACTCCTAGTGATAGTCTTTAGGATGCTGAAAGGGCCTTACACGCCCATGATGTATTATGGAGCAACAGGTTGTGGAGATCAAATTATAAGGTAGGATAGAGAGTGATATGTCTCACACAGAGCCTTATGTCTCTTTTATGTGGAATAACACATTTTTAAAATGTAAAATAGAAGCAGAGTGAGTTAAATCTGAGGTGTGACTTAACACTATGATGCCAGTATCAGCTTAGAAAAAAATTATTTGTTAAAAAAGTGTAAACTTAATAAATGATGGTTTGTATGCTGCAAACCCATGCAAGGAAGCCTCCAAAAACAAGGAAATAAAATTATTAGAGAAGGGAAATATTTAAAAGCCTAAAGGATATTAAGTTTGAAGAATACACTAAGGATTAAGTGCCTTTGGTCAATGAATATCATATTCTTCATTACTGAAATATTGATTCTGGTAACAAGAGTATCTTCAGTGTATTATGTATAATTTTAATATTTTCATAAACCAAAAGAGTAAAAATCAAGTGTAGGTTACATTTAGATGACTTGTTTAAATTTCTATCATCATGTGACAGAATAATGTTATGGAGTTCCACTTGCTACTTACGATCCTTTCTATATGTATGTAATAATATAATATTTACTTTCTGTTGCCAGTGATTTAAATAGATTGAGATAATTTCTGGTAATTTATAGAATGCGAGCTCAAGCCCAGAACTTTACTGAAAAAACAACCCTTTAAGAAGCATCCCTACTTTATACATCTTCATTGAAATTTTGCTGTTTGCTGTTCTTCAGAGTTCCCTTCCATGTGCCATAGTACAAATTTTAATAGAAGTTATATGCATCTGGCGACATAAATAATCTGAAGATTGTCAAATCCCTTTTAGGAAATGAATACTAGAAACAGTTACAAATTAAGCCTTGATGATAGAAGAGGAAAGTGATTATCCAGAAAAACAAGGAAACCAAGCAGAGGGGATAATTACATGAAAAGAGAAGTGCTAGTTAGGAAATACTTACTCGATATAGTGAACAAAATGCAGGAAACAGAGGAACTTGTGATTAGTTGAAGAAAGAGAAGATGGTAAGGAATTCAGAACTTTCTAATAATTAAGCACCCAAAGATGCTTAATGGTTTTCAGCAGCTGTTCACATACACCGTGTACTTCACTGTATTCTTATCTGTGCAAGAGATGGACTCTTGTTTTACACATACGTGCTGTTGCATTTGGTGCCCTAGGGGAGAGACTGAATCCAGCAGAAGAATCCATCTGTAAATGCATATTCTAGTGATCCATTAGTAATAAACCTGTTCCACTCGATAATTTTAACCAAAGCAATCATTGTCTGAACTACTTTTCTTTAATCATGAGATATCTCATGGATACGCCACAGGGTATTCTGTTGTCTGAATGTAGGCTAAGGTTCAAAGCTAGGTTTTGTTTTGCCAGTGTCCATTAAGGATTCAGACCATTAACGGACTACAGACATTTCAATATAATTATTAACAAGGGTTTAAACCATAGGAAATATATTTTCTGATTTTACAGCAGTCTACAAAAACACAATCTGAACATCATATAATTTTTTACATGTATACAATTTACACTGACATTTTTCCCCACTAAGCTTCTAAGTTTACTGAGCTTTATTTTGTATTTTCTGTTCAGACCTACATGTTCTATTTTATAAAGAAATGTTTTAGTTTTCCAGATAGCATGCCAATTTCTTTAAGAAATGTCTTTGTAACTCTTTGACTATGTTGTTTACCATTCCAAACCTTTGCGTTAAAATGTCAATACAAGATGCCCCCACCCTTTTAAGAGATGAGTAGCAAAGACACTGTTTCACTGGTCATTCCACTTTAATTTCTAAACAACAACAACAATAATAATAACAACAACAACTATTCATATTGAAGGAAAACGCTTGCTGAGTTACTAAGTTATGTCTTTCCTCTTTCTACTTCTCTTTCATGACCACCATCTAATTCATCCTACTGTTTGGTCCCAGGTGTTGCATCTTTTGTAACAGCAGGTTGTAAACCCTTCAGGCTGGTTCCCTGTGCAACTTCTCATGCAGGAATTTCTAAAGCACTCAGCATTGCCCTAGATCCGTTTCTGTTAATGTTAATAGTGAAAGCTTCATTGACTTTAGAGGAGCAGTGTTAGGTCAAAAATGTCTTAAACATCCCAATGAACATGAACTTAGCATTGTCCTGGCACAATTTTTGGTGCAGGTAAATCATGAATAATGATGAAAAATATATAGTGACTTTCAATTCACAGTTCATTCTTCTGCATATATAAAAGTGTAAGACTTTCTCATATGCCTTGCCCTTACTTCTAAAAAGAGTGGGCCATCGGTTTATTGATTTATACCACCTGAAGCTGTGTTTATTAAGTCTTATAAACAGAAGACCCTAGTATACATGATATACACCATAGTGCCATACACAATAGAAAAAGAGGGACAATTACTCTTACTACAGTGGTAGCGCAATTTTAAATATATGTGATACAGAAACTCTTTTGCAGCAGTATTACTGGGAGGCCACTGTGGTTCCTGTGGTTCTGGGAGCAGCACCTACCACTCAGTGCTGCTGTCTCTGCTATGTCTGCGCTTTCCATCCAGCCCTTCCCCCGCCTCTCCTATTTCATTGCTTCAAAACACACCTTCGGGGAGAAAAGATGATTATTTTTCACTTTGAATAATAATCATAAATAAGAACAAACTGAGGGGTGGTCTAACTAGATCAAGTAGTTATTACCAGCCTGGATAGATGAGACTCATATCAACAATGATGAGTCTTACAAAATGTGATGCTTTTTAATCGCCTGAGGGAATTGATCACAAATACTTACAATACTAATGACTACTTACAATGATAATACTTACATTATCACTGACTGCATCTTTTTGATGCATTCTAATAAAACTTATTTCTTGTGTTTTGACAAAGTTCATTACTACCTATAAAATATCTTTTTTCTGTGCTCCATACTGGTTATTTCTGTCATGAGGGAAATACATTATTCTATAGTTAATTGCACAGTATTTGGACATGACCACGAAACGTTATAAAATTGAAGATTAAATGAAAAGAAACTAAAGATTGTAGAGGTGCATAATCAAAGGCTTGGGAATACCAGTGTTTATGTTGCTTGGACAGTTTTAATTATGCCCTCTTCAAATTAACACTGTGATAAAGGTTTTTTTAATCACATGATCAAAAAGATTTCTTTCTACACGGACAAAGTCAAATTTGTAGCAGAATTTCAAGAGAAGATGTTAAAATATGATGAATAAGGCTGTGGACTGATCTCATGAATGTAAAATAATACCCTGAGAATTGGATGCTATACTAGCACTTATGACAAAGTTCTTGTACAATGCTTAGCAAATGACATATGACAATAATTTCACAGGTTGCCACTAAATGTGGATCCTCCTTTTTCTAAACACTGAACTTGAAAATCCATGAGACTTGATTTGTAGAATTGTTGAGTACTTACAGTTTCCTCTGCTGGTAAATAAGAGCTTACTTCACAGCGGTATCATAAAGATAAATCAGGTGATGTTTGCAAAACACTGAGGTATTGGAAGAATACCCTAGGAAAGCCAAAATGAAGTGAATAGTTCTGCAAACAGCTCAGGATTTTGATGGCATGCAATCAGTAAAGCTCAAGATCACATACTGAAAGACAAGAATAATAATAGAAATGCCCAGAGCATATTCAGAGCACTAAGGCAGACGTCCTAAAGAGATATAATCGGGGAAACAAAAATTAAATCAGAACATGTATATTGAAGGACATTGCAGAAGAATTGCATGAGAGGAAAATATAGAGAGATAACTGTGATTAGAGATACTCTTTGTTATTCCTTACTGTTAGTAAAATCCTTCTCCCCACCTTTTTTTTTGATGCTTCAAGTACATAATTTGATTTACAGAATCATTTGCATGAAAATAAGCTCAATTTTACCCTTAGATTATAAGTAGTGCTCAGCAGTAACTTGGCATCTTATATTCTGGTTTAAAATGTTGTATTTTAAATGTAGCCATTGCAAATGGTGTTACAGAAATTATGAGAAAGGACCTGGCATTGCTGTGTTGAAACCAGTTCCTTTTTGAAATGAATGTGATATTTTAAATAATGTAAGATCAGTTGTGAACAATTACATATTCAGGGTAAAATAACTAAAAAAATAGTTCAGAATACTTTTGCTATCCTCATTCTTTTCATAGATTATTTTTGTTCTAAATGTAGTCTTGTTGCTATACTTGTTCTTGAACTTTTATCAGTAATTTAATGGTATTTACTCTCTCAGTGGCCTCATTGCCATCCACCAGGACATTTTCAGAATACTGGATATATTGAAAAAGAAAGTGAATTGCTATAAAACAGGACAATGGAATTCATAATTTTTTGAAGCCTGAAAAATTTGGAAGTCTGGTTTCAATGTTGCCTGGAGTCCCTTGAAATATGTATGAAGTGTCTGAATATCAATTGAATTGCTCTACTAGGATTTATTTAATGTTGTGACACCTGGGAAAAAAAAAGAAACAATCAAAAAACCCAAATGGATTACTTTAACTTGCCTTTAAACCTCAGGAGTTTAGATATGCACAGAGGTGTCCAGAATATGTAGGATATATTTTGGGATTTATATATACATGTATCTCCAAGCAGGGTATTTTAGATACCCTTTCTTATAGCAGCATTTGAGCTGTCTTTCAAACAGCACGGGGCACTCTCTGAAAACAGCCAGAACCAGGGCTTCCCCTGTTTCTTAACAACAGCCCAATAGTTGAAATATTTTCTAGGTTAAATGATACCAAGATTGAAATCTGTCTTCTGCTAAAGAGAAATTTAATGACATCATTTGAGTTCCCCGAGTTTTACAGCTGCTGGACTGTAGCCCATTATAAGGTGTGGAAATTTTGCTTTTCTGAAACTATGCAGGAAAAAGTAACTCTTGTCAGAAAAGTCTGACTCCACTGACTAATATTTAGGTCACTTAGCAGCAAGTGATAAAAAGTTTATCTTTTTTTTCAAGGGTTCTTTATACAATGTCTGTTCGACGTGCAGGAAGAGTCACAAGGGTGTATAATGTCCTATGCCCTTGGGCTAAAGAGCAGAACTGAATTTGTATGTACCACATCCTGGTAGAGTTAAAGCAAAGACATATGAATGAATGAATAATTTTGGGAAATAGTTGAGGGCGGAGCTGTGGCACCAGTATCATCATTATGTGTCGTTTAAAAGAAGCAATAAGTGTTGCTCTGTTTTGCACAAAGGTCAGTTCAGGCTCTCAGGAACATGAGCTGTGCGTGTACTTACTGGTACCCATCAGTACTTGGTAAAAATAGCTAGTGAGCATGAGATATCCTCTTAACCTTGTTAAGACTCAAGCCTGCAACACACGCAGCAGAATTTTAGTTACCTAGAGTACTTAAGATTAAAACATGAGGAACTTGTAGCATTTGGGCATTTCCAGGTTTAAACATCAGCTGAAAAGGCACTTCAAAGGTCTCAATCTTGCATTTGTGTGGTTGTCGTATCTAACTTTATTCTTTTTACATGTGTTCTCAAACTACATCCTACTATTCTGTAACATGCAAATACTATGTAGTTGAATTCTACATACTGGTTTTCACAGTGAAGTAATAGGTGTTTTCAGTCCTCAGAGCCCTTATAAAAAGAACCTTGAAGAAGGTGGATAAACATAATGAAACACGGTGATTCCAGACTAACAAAGGACCAGGGCACAATACAAAAGCATCTGTAGAGAAACTGTGTTCCCTTCTACACATAGTTCATTGCAATAATTATACTGTATTTTTAAATTTTTCATTCTTAACATCTTTTTCCAATCTGACGATATGATTCTTCTTCAACATCTTTAGACCAATGAAATGTATTTCATTCACTCAAGATTTCTCAGGCTTTGCATTTATTTTGGTTTATTTATAACAAGGTTAGGTCCTCATGGAGTAGAGCTGAACCTCTAAAACAAAGATCAAGAAGGGTCAGACCAAAGACAGATTGCATTTGTTCCGTGTTTGTTTCATTTTCCAATCATTATATTTATTTTCCTAAGTGTCTTCTGGTTTTCCTATTATTATAGGATCATAATCTATTACATAATCAAATATCTTAGGTCCCACAGGTAGGAAAAGGTCTGATTAGATTATTCTATCTTGTGACAAATGCATTTTGCCACATGAACCAAATTAAAGCAATTATTGTTTGACAAGATATAAAAGCTGTTGCCAATATTCTTCCCACCCACGTGCTTAGACTTGAGTTTCAGGCTGAGGGGACAGACATTCAGGTCTAACATATTTTCACTGGAGTTTATGTACCCCAAACTGCCATGTTAAACAGTAATCATCCTATAAATCAGAGGTGGATTTTGTTGTTGTTGTTGTGGCAAAAGTAATGTTTTAAATGTCACAATATTTAGTGATTTCAATAGATTAATTGTAGCAATAAAAGTATATTAAAATAAATTTAGAGAACCACAAGAATAAAATAATAAATAGCCCTCTAATAGGAAATTTTCTTTTATAATAAGTACTTCATAAACTATAAAATATTCTGTCACAATTAATGGTATTTTGGAAATGAGATACTTAAGATGAGCGCTTCATGCTGTGTACTGCGGTTGATTCTAAAGTCAGATCAAAAATTTTTTCGGTATTGCATAGACACTAAAAAAGGCACAAGAACGAGTTTTTGTATCAGAGATATTGTTCATAACGCCAGGAAACCTATTAGAATCTGAGTATCCATCAGACCTGCCCTATACTGCGTTCTGGTATACATAGAGACAAGCTGCATGGTAAATTAACTTCTAGTTGTGGATATGCCAACTTTAAATGAAATTGTCTGGATTACTTATGTTGTATTCTGCCCTTAATTTTATTTGGGCGTAGATTTCTACATTCAGCTGTTGAAAAGAACATATTGTTCATCTCTATATGATTAAGATTTCCCCAGAATATTGCATTTCTACAGTTCCAGCAAAAAGTGAGAAACCAAAAGTATATTGATTTTTTAATTTATTTAATAAACAGTAAATATATAGTGTTTTGTATTATTTTCATAGTAATTCAGCTCTGTAGTTTAGACTTTTTCATCACTGAAAGACAACAGAAAAAAGTAATGGGTATTAAATGGAATTTCTGACTACCAATAGAAAACCTTTCATTTTAAAAGTATACATAAATAAAACCTAGTGCTTTACCTATCTCAGACAGACATCTATAGTATAGCCAAGGTATTTGTTTGTTCCATATTTTTGTTCCTTAATTAACAGGCAATAGTGTGTCGCTCAGCACACAGGCCCAGTGAAGAAATTGAGAAGAAACCCTCCTTCATCCTTGGGCTTTGAATAAAACCTTAAATTCATATCTTGACAAGTTTTTTATCCTTTTCCATTTCCTTATTCACTGGCTGATTGATTGAGATTACCTCATACTTTTCCAGGTATTCTGTGGAATAGAACAATTTATTTGTATAAACCAACATTTGTTGTTATAAAAAAATGCTTATCATACATGTTTATGATCCCATCTGCAAGATTTATCTGTAGTGTATTTTAGAATCTATTTTCAGAAAGATTCATTAGCTTCATGAATTTTTCTCCATTTCTGAGATTCAAATGTTAAGACCGTGCTTTGTGTCTGACATAACCTGTTAGAGTCAAATGACATAAGGATGGCAATAATTGGATGGCTAGGAAAGAAAGCCTTTTATATATATATGTATATATATATTTATTTATACAGGGATGGAAATGTACTACAAGGTAAGCCTTTTTAATGCTTCAGTTATTTCTTGAGTGTCAGGAGTTAGATACATTTCATCGGACAGTACAAAAATGAAACCTGACACTTAAAACTGAATTATACATGCCTTTACTCTACAGTTTCTATTTGTCTGTTTGTTTGTTTTGTGGGTTTATATACAGTAATTGAAGGGAAAACTGAGCTGAGATGATATAATTTCTAATTCCTCCTATGTTTATCAATATAACAGTGAAAGGACCTACAGCTTAGGTTTTACTGACTTTACCCAGTTTTAAAGGAATTAAATTTTTTTAGTCTGAGGGCATGTACCTCTTATTTCAATTTATATCAAAGCACTCATTGCTACCACTGCTATGTTCATTACAATGTTTTATCTTGATTCTGAATTAATTCCTTACCCGTTAACCTTCTTTTTTCCATTAGCTGATGAAAACTGAAGGATGTAGTATGTCCTGGCATCACTGCTATACTCTTCTGAATGCAGCTGTGCAGAATGGAGATGGGAATGCTGATCTTGAAAACTCCCCTACAAAATGTTTTCGCAGCTTATACCCATATCTAATATGAGTACTCCAGCATCCCTCATTGTGTAGTAGAAAGTTGGGGTGAATGAGAATGGGAGGTCAAACTTAAAGAACAAACCTATGATAATGAGAACAACAACCTAGAAAATAGCAAGACAGAAATCTCTTTGGGCGATGAGCATGAGGAAGTTTTCAAGCAGGTGATGCTTCAATCATTTATTTATTCATATATTTGACTTTGAATTATTTTTGAAATTGCTTTTTAATAGTCTTTTACTTAATGTTACTGCTGATACTTTTGAGTAATAAGGTTCTTCTCATCCCATCTCCAGTCACATAACAAACCTGTTAACAAAGAAGTTCATGTTACAGAGACTAGAAGCCATATATATATTCAATAGATTAAGTACTTTACTATCAAACTTTCATTTAAGCATTAGAAAAGGGTTCCTTCTGAAATAATTTTTTTATTTAGGAATAATTATAATTATTAATATGTGTACCTTGACATTCTTACAAAACTCATTAACTAGACCACTTCTGAAATTATGAAGGACCTATATATACTCAACAGTTCAGAGAGTTACGTATTAGATTACAGATCAAATACATAATCCGGTAAATTCTGAATTAAAAGCCAACATGGAGAAGAAAAATGCACAAAACCCACAAAAGACCCAGTCCTGCAAGATAAGCGTTAAAAATGTTACTGGTTTTTTCTTTCTTTCTTTTTTTTTTTTCGTTCTGCAGTTCCAAACCAAAATGCTCAGGCAATTTCAGCCTGGGTTTTCCATCTATCCTCTTTTTGGCTGGGATAGGGTTAATTTTCCTCCTAGTAGCCGGTATAGCGCCCTGGTTTGGATTTAGTATGAGAATAATGTTGATACCACACTGATGCACAAGAAGGTGGGAGGAAGCGTAGCCAGGGCAGCTGATCCAAACTGACTAAAAGGATATGACATCATACTAATGACATCATGATCATTATATGAGCTGAGGGGAGTTGGCCAAGGGGGCAGTGATTTTGCTGCTTGGGGCTGGGTTGGGCATCAGTTGGCAGGTGTCGAGGAACTGTATCATCGGTCACTTGCTTTGTATGTTGTTGTTATTATTATTATTACTACTGCTACTATTTTACTTTATTTCAATTATTAAACTGTTCTTATGCTAAACCACGAGTTTTCTCACTTCTGATTCTCTCCCCCATCCCACCACGAGGGGAAGTGAGTGAGCAGCGTGGTGATTAGTTGCTGACAGGGGCTAAACCACAGCAGTCCTTTTTGGTGCCCAATGTGGATGTCAAAGGGTTTGACATAATAACAGATTAGCTAGAGTGTATTAAGGAGTTTATATACGTTAACAGTTGCTGGTCACCATATTGATTCATGTTTTCTCAATATTAGTTTATCCAATCTGCATCATGCTCTTGTTTCTGCTGTACATGTTAGATCAGTGTTGGGTTTTGTAGTTTGCTGTGCTCTGCAGTGATTAGTGATGTTTTGCCTGGGAGATTTGTTGTTAAAACACCGGCATTGCGCTTTATTTGGGTTTTGTACTGCCAGGACAGCTGATCCAAACTGGCTAAAGGGATATTCCATACCATATGATGTCCTGCTCAATATATGAGCTGAGGGGAGTTGGCCAGGGGGTAGCAATCACTACTCAGGGATGGGATGGGCATCGTTTGACAGGTGTTGAGAAACTGCATCATGCACCACTTGCTTTGTTTATTATTATAATAATTATAATAATAATTATTATTACTGCTAATAATATTTTACTTAATTTTATTTTAATTAGTAAAGTGTTCTTATGCCAACTCACGAGTTTTCTTACTTTTATTCTTCTTATTCTCTCCCTCATCCCGCCGTGGGGGGAAGTGAGTGAGTGGCTGTGTGGTGCTCAGTTGCTGGCTGGGGTCAAACCACAACACTGTCTGTGTGGTTAGTGTAGAAAATATTTGTTTAATGCTACTTAAGCAGGAAAGGGCAGGCAGAGCAAGCTCTACCATGTGTTTGAGCATTTCCTGGTAAGCTAAGGCCTGAAAGAAGTCTATCTTTCTAAATGACAATTCGTTCTTTGCTCAGCTGTTAGGGAAGTACAACATACACCATGTATTACACTAGAAAGGTTTTTATTGCTGTAACAGGGCACATTGAATTTAATGTTCACTGAGGACATCATGCAGTTCACAGGACTGAGTCACACAAACTGTAGCCAACCTAGCCTTTTTTGAGCAAAATAGATAAAAGGAAGGAAAAAATCTTTCTTCAGGTACATGTTGGATCCCAGACTTACCTAAAGGGGAACTCAGAGGAAAAAAAAAAAAAAGAGTCCCTCTCAGAAAGGAACTTGGAATTGAAAGAACTACAGTCATATATTAATGAGAAGAGGAGAACATTTAGTTTCTTATCACTTGAATTTTCTAGTTGAGTACTATTCCTTTTGGTATCAACTGCCATGAATCGAAAAATGTGCTGGGAAAGTACTGAACTCACTGGGATCCTTCCTTCTGAGCTGCATTTACAGTAGTGACTGGTGACAGGCACTGGTACAGCACCATTAAATATTTTCATTTTGAAGGACTAGCAAACTTCAAGGAAATTCAATTTATATGGAAGTCTTCCGGTCAGGTTTAATTCATGTGTGTCTGACAAACTCTGTCTGCACATTATTGTGGTACCTCAGCCATTTTTCTGAATAGTTCAGGGACTTTTAGAAGGGGAAGGTAGGTAATCATGCAGTAAAGAATTAGTCTTAAGCAATTGTTCATCAGGCACTATAACCTTCAGGTTGTGATGAAAAGCATTATTTCTGGTATGCTTTTGCATGTTCTCTTTTTATTTTTACATGTCATAGAAAGGTAGAAAATGCAATCTAATAAATGCTCTAGAACTAAGTACAAATACTTTTCCCCAGGAAGAGTCAGACGTCACTGAACTATTTAATATTAAATAATACTCTTAATTCAATATTATGCTCTCAAATGTAAAAGCTTAATTAATGGGAAAATTTTTTAGTCCTCCAACACTTCGAGGTGAAAAAAACAGGACCTCAAAATACTATTGCACTGATATCAGCAACTCTACGTCAGTGTGAACAGCACAGAGTAGTACTCAATATTAAGCTGTGGCTGCAGTAACAGAGCTGGAGCTGGCGCAAAAATGCAGTGATGGCGACTGAGTTTCCTGTATCTTTTTTTTTCAGTTGTTAAATGGATTCCATGGAAAAGTCAAAATCTTTCACTCTGGCCCTACCCCTATGTTGAGAAAGTGAAGTGTTAGTTCCCTGCAATGTTATTTTCTTAGTTTCATTGTAAATACACACAAACAGAAATGAGTAATACTTTATGTATTAATTTGATTACATTATAGTCAATCAACCAAATACCTAAGTCAAGAAACAGAAGAGAACTCTGAAAATTAGTAATGGTAATCATATCTCCTAACTTTCTCTTTCCTTTGTATGACCCTGTGCTCTCTAATCTTTCTCCTAACTCCATATCTCCTTAAGCAGTAAATTCTGTCATAGCATGTTTTATCTCAGTCCTATTGCAAATCCATGGTTGCTACTTAGTCACCTGTTTAGGAGCCACACACTGGTCAGGAAACATACATTGCATCATCATAATTGTTTAAAGTATATAAAAGACAGTTTTCCAAAGTATTGGTACATGAAAACAAGTCCTCAGATAACCTGCACCCTTGATGAATCATTTGGTTTTTATTATAAATAGGTTACTGGAGAGAATGCAGATGTCATTCCTGTCTTCCCAAGCAACAAGTCTGACTTGATTCTCCAGCATTCTTTACTTGTTTCTCCAATGTTTTCTTAATGAAAAACAGAAATTTGAAGGCTGCAGAGCTTCTTCTGATTATTCTATTATGGGTGTGGCATGCTCTTGATGAAATCATAATTAGATAGTCATTCTAAAATCACAACTGAATCTGGATTCCACCCCTACAGAAAAATAAGACATAGAAAGAAAGCCTCCTGTAAGTATTGGGACCGTCAGCCTTTCCACTAATCAGAGGGTGTAGGTTTATGCCTTTTCAGAGTCAAAGGATGGTAGGGTATCAATTATGAGCTGACATCTAGAGCTGTCCAGAAGACAACATGTTTCAAAATTAAAATATTTCTGAAAAGAATAGAAATACCAAGCTTGAGAAATTTTTAGCAAAAGTAGGAAATGGTGAAATAATGGAAGAAATGCTTAGTTCAAAATATAAGCCAGTTTTATTGCAGGAGCTAGGTGATGAATATTTAGGAAAGTAGCTGATGATATGAGGTGTGCTCTATATGTACAGTACTCTAACCATTATACTAGTTATTGTCTCTTAAAAAAAAAATATCCCCCCAAACCCATGTCTGCTTAGAATACTACGGAAACAACAAAAAAAAGAAGTTTCCATGACAAAGTGTAGCTTTAACTACTGTCATAGAGAATGAATACATTAGCTGTGCTGCTGCAGAAAACCTCAGAAATAAAGAATGTGTTGCTCTATCCCCCACTTCTTTTCTCCAGGAAGATGTCTTATGAACAGATTTCTTCACTGAAGGAGACTGAAGCAGAAAGAACTGGAAAGGTGTAAAAAACATGCTCATTACTCTTAACAATAATCATAAAATCATGCAGAAAAAAAGGGGGGCACGCTCCTGGCACTGCAAAAAAATGTAAGAAAGAGAAAAAGCTGTGATTGGTTTTAAAACATTGCACTGCACATATTCTGTGTAGTCAGCGTGGTTTCTTAGATGAAAGCTGCATCACTACCATAATGCAATATTAGTACCCAGTATCGGATGCTTCATCAATTCTATATTGTAAAAAGGGTAATATTATGGATGATAATTCTTCGATCCCCCTATTAAGCCTGAGCAATGGCACAATTTCGTTTGATTTTCTGCTCTAAATCTGTATCTAGGATGACTGCACTGGAAGTAATGTAACTCTTTTTTTAGCCTTATGTAAAATAGCACCATTTTTCTAATTTTATGTATTTTCCTTTCTGCAGACTTTACATGGACAAAATCCCTACCAATATCAAAGGTGAGTAGGGACAGCAGGACTTAATCTGTAATAAACAACTTCTGGATGCTATTTCTTCACCTCACATGCACGTGTGTGTGTCTGTGCGAATATATCCAGCAGGTAAGGTAATCTTATGTTTTATTATCAGCAATAAAATTAAACACTTAATCTTCAAAAAGCTCTTCAATTGAAAGAAAAGATACTGGAGGTATCAGGGGCTTTTATGGAAGGATCCGTTTTCTGGTATTGTGCTCCCAGTTACTGTACCCTTCTGTGTGTCCTAAGGTAGTTGGCTGGGGGAAGGTGATGGGGAGGGGACCACGTGAGTTGTCAGCATCTGCTGGGAAGAATACTGTGCTCATGTTCGTGATTTCTTCTTTCTTGTTCTAGGATCCACTTGGAACAATGTTTCCATGTTTGCTAACATGCTTTTACACCGTTGGTATTTCTTCATTGGTCTGCAGCTACACATTACTCCAAGTTTATGTTATATGGTGCCTTTTATGTCTTTTAGACAGTTTTGTCCAGATATGCATTTCTTCACTTGACTATGGGTGAGCTGTTCATAGCCCTGGGGTCCTTTGTGCCAGACCTACATCCCTTCTCTTATCCCATGCCTGCACTCTTCTACAATACCTCCTTTGTCTCCACTTCTGAAGGCATCTGCTGTTGTATCAGACCTGTACACTGCATTGTACAGGTAAATAACTCATTCTGCATAGAATAACTACTTGTTACTGCTGTCTATATAAAAATTGCATTATACCACCCACGGATAAAATAAATTAGCTGTAGACACCTGGTCTGTTAGAGAAAATGCTATTAGAGCTAAACCAAGTGAAAATAAAACTACAGAAAGGCTGAGAAAAGGTCACACCGAGCAAGTCTGAC
Organism: Phalacrocorax carbo; assembly: GCF_963921805.1. Lineage (NCBI taxonomy): Eukaryota > Metazoa > Chordata > Aves > Suliformes > Phalacrocoracidae > Phalacrocorax > Phalacrocorax carbo. The sequence goes on along the minus strand of NC_087516.1, from coordinate 24,186,851 downwards.
AAGCATCAGTTGTGACATCAACTTCAGTACAAAACTCATGACCCACCACTAGTCAGTACTGTACTTTAGGGCTACATGTTTACACTAGGACAAAGAGAAAGATCATAAGAATTCTATTTTGGGGATTTGGCCAAGAAGCAGATAATAGAGACTTTGGAAAGAGTAGTTTAGCTAGAAGATAGAGTAAAAAGCCACGTGAGTCTGCATCTAACTGCATAAGGGTTCACGTACAAGCCATTTAATAAGCTTATAAAAGTTGTTGGAAAGTGGGTTTGGGGGTTTCTGTTTTTCTTTAAGATAGGCTTGTTTAAAGTAACACTTTTAATTCAAAAGAAAATTTTAGAAAAGTCAGAAGAGAGGACTGAGTTCATGGGGGTGTAGTATATTTCCAAGCAATATGCAATGGAAATGAATAGCATCCCTGGAGCAAATGCAGTAACTAGGAAAAAAAAAAGGCAGATGAGTAACTTCTGCTTCTGTGGCAGAAAATTAAGAGCAAAGAGCACCTCATCTAAAAGAGCATCTTTCCCCTTCAGACAAAAATAATCCTCACCAAGTACAAACTGCATTTAATTGGTATAGCATGCAAATAATTTTTGTAACCATATGGATGAAAGACTGCATAATCTGTAGTCCCTATTGTTGTTTGGTTTACAAGTTAATCTTCCTGAAAATAAAATCATGCAGTCACTGTGAGAGGGAAAGCAACAATATTGGTGAACTTCGCTTTTCACTAGAACTAAACAATATGAAGTGACAAGTTTCAAGGGTTGTGTCAAGTCCCTGAATGCAGAGTGGCAAGTGTCTGCTTCTATTTCTTACAGCAGGCCTGAGTCAAGAATTTATGGGCTATTTCTGTATATAGGACTGCATTCACAGCAAGTATTCACAAATATTCAAGGAAAATTCTCAATTTAATGTGAATTTTACAGCTTGTAACTGCAGCATATTCAGGTAGTGATGAAAATAAGTTATTTGCATGCAGATAAATACACGCCTACCTAACAAAACCTTCAGCATGTAATGATGAGAGTTTTACTGCATGTAATTAAGATAGCATTCCTATTACTATAGTCACATACTTTGGAAAAGTTAGTTCAGTGTGACAAAATCGAGAAAAAATGTGAGGCTCATGAAGATGGAGAAGTGACTGTGGATGGATTTTTTGAGAAATAATGACATTAATTTTGTAGCCCAAAGTTAGGGCGGTTGTATCTGAGGACATCAGTATAAAGTAAGCTACTTCAGAGACCAATAATAGAATTTTATAAAGCCTTATTTGTGAAATCAGTAAGACTGAACTGGGCTAAAGCCAAAAACTGCATTAATCTCATTAGAAATTTCTAGGTATTTTAAAAGTTGAAGTACATTATATAGCCAACTATTTAGGTTCCTAATTTAAGCACACAGATTTCAAAATCTTGGCTTATTTGACTAGGAATAAGAATCATATTGTAAAGGGTTGTTACCAGATGGAATCTGCCAGTTAAATTTTAAAATTTTTTTGCATTTTTTATTTCAAAAGTGAATACAATGTATCATAACTTCAAATGAAAAGAATTGGGAATAACATGTTAAAAATAACGCACAGATTCTTCTGAAAACAATTTCGTATTTTGCTTGATACTTCAAACTCATTGGATGTATTTGGTAGGCAGAAAGAAGTGAAGATAAAGTGAAGGATAAAGAGAAAAGATTTGTAAAGATAAAGCAAGAAGTGAGCAGAAGGGTGAGAGGGGAAAAAAGTTTGAGGAGCGGTAGCAATACAAAGATCAAGAAGCTAATTAACCAAGGAACAGTTAAAAATAAATAAATAAATAAATAAATGGCTCTCATTTATTCCTTTGGTGACAGAAGAATTCTTCATTCGTGTCATTATAAGACAACTGGCAGTTGGTTAACAGCCTGAAAGGAAGTAAAATATCCAAGAATCACAGACTTCTCTCCAGGCTGTAGATTCCATCTTCCAGCACAGAAGGATTCCCCTGATTGAGTAAATCCCTGTTGCTGGCAGGTGACTGCTGCTGCTCATATGCCACTGATCTGTGAACCTCACGCTGTACGTTTGCATTCTCTTGTCGGCATAGTATGAGGCAAGAGTTGCAGGATTGACATAGATGTACAGGAGGAAAAGACCGAAACATAACAGCACCAAATGCTTCTAGGAAAGAAGGGGCATGGAAAACTCTCAAGTAATTCAACATGTCATACTCTGTTCTCAGGCCAAAGTAAATCTAGTAAAGGCCAAACAGACAACCTAGATTTATAGTTCAGAGTTTAATTTGAGATGAATATGAATATTTCAATATGAATAATGTTATTCAGCACCATGCTTGCAATTTTGTTATGCTAGTAAGATGTGGCATATTCTCTACAGTACAATAGCAGAATATCAGCAAGTTTGATTCCTTTTTGTTTAAATAGTTTAAAAGCATCACTTTAAATCAAAGATATTTCACAAAAATAAGAAACTGGAATGTAGGTTAAAATAACTGAAATAGTAATGATTATTTTTATAGCTTTACAAGTAAAAGAAAGTGGGAGAAAATAGTAAATGCTCTATGAGTTAGTATTAAACATCAGTAACATTGATCTGGATTTATCTGCTGCTTGTAGTTTCATGTAAATCTTTCTATTCATAGTTAATCTTCAGAAAAGACAGATAAAATAGAAGGACTTAGTTGCTTCCAGACAGAAGATTAACAAAGCCTGACAATATTATTGTATCCCTAAATAATTCTGGAAAAAACTTTGAAAACATAAAAGAAAAAAAAAAGCAATTAATATGGATATTACATGCTGTATTGAAAAGAAGGTGTTTCTGTCTTCTACATGTCTCATAAATAATTTCATAATTTCAAAAACACAGACTACACATGACAGTATCAGTTTACTGTGGTAATCCAGAAATATAAAAGCAACTGTATTCTCAAGACAAGATCTGAAGCTTTTCTAAATCATCACTACACTTTAGTAAGCGCCACTAACTCTAGAAATATTCCATCCTTTTTTAACAGCTGAGAATCTGACCATGTGTATTAGTGTCTGTATATTCAGTTTTAAAAAAATATTTTAATCTCAATTATTAGTTATATTAACAATACATAGAAATAGTCATATATGCAACTTTTCATTTTATGATTTAAATATATTAAATGTTTTTTTCATTTACAGGGCTTTGAAAATACTTTTAATCATCATGCGTAGAAGACAAAAAGTAATCCTCTGGACCAGTACAAAGGTGCATGAAAGGTAGATATTGCACAACATTTATTTTCATTTTTGATTACTATTCGTTCACTTTTTTTGATGTTAAGACTGACAAGAAAATACTAAGTCTGGTTGAGGTTGTTAGTCTATGATGTTGATCCTATTAAGACATTTCCAGGAAGACTTTAAATTACTTGTTTTTCATTATGTTCATATGAACACATTATGTTACTCTTCTGTCAGAGTCCAGTACTCTCTGACCTTTTAGATATTCCACACATGGAGGGTGTAATGTTTAATAAGTAAACTTGATACTAAAGATAGCTGTGTTACACAGGATTTATGACTAAGCAAAGTAATACAAATATATTTGTCACATCCCACCTGATCTCCTCTGTGTGGATTAAGGAGAGCTATCACTCAAGGTCTGTACGTGAACATCAGTGTCAATGGGAGATTTCTATAGAAAAAGTATTCTGTACACATTGGCCCTCTCACAATTATATCTACCTAAGCTATGAGGCTTTATGGGAAATCAAGTTGCATTACTTAACAACTTCGAGAGAAGGGGAGAGATCAGCAATCATGGATCCAGCATCAGACCTGCTAATGAAGGGATTTGGTGTAAAGAGAACCCACCCAGAGCAAGCCAGAGCCCCTATTTATGGCCATCATCCACTGTTTCAGCTTCTTGGAGTGTCTGAGGCATCAGTCAGGTAAAAGGAATGACACTAGGCCCCTCCCCACGACTTGCACTTTGTCTCTGACACTGTTTGCAGTACAGCCACTTGGGGCTCGTCCCTTACAATATCGCATAACATAAACCAAATGTATGTTACACTTAACAAAATACAAAGCAATTGCAGTACACAGTTCAATCAATACCAACGTGATTCCCATTACCAGTGTCACTCTCGCCAACACGACACTGGGCATCCCCAGCCACTGGGAAGGAATACATGCGCTGAAGCCAGCTGAAGCCTGTTTACTGCCTTCAAAATACTTTTGCTAGTTGTCTAGTTTTTATATTCTCTTCTGGGCTGACTCACATATTCACTCCTTCCCCCCACCCATGGCAGTCTGGCTAACTTAAGAGCACACTCACACTCTTTTAATGAACTCAGAAACATTTACACAACCTGTTGATCCACTCTGGTCCCCTTTGTGTTGAGATACAGCCAGCTTCTTTGCAATAGCTGTGGTCAGTCACAGCGTCCATTATTCCCTGAGCTTCATGGGCTCATCTCTCTTGCCCATCTCCTCTGAGCATTCCTCCATCGTAGGGGTTTGTTGGTCAGCCACATCTTCCTTCTGAAAATATTTTGAAGTCAGGACTGAAATTTTTATTAAGAGGGCAATGTTAAAGGAATTCTTTTTGTACAAGAAGTAAAAAGTGATGAGATTTGAAGTAGCTGTTAATTCAGAAAGATAGCTGAGAAGAAACTGTAAAACAGCTTAGTCCAGCTATTATTGCCAACTTTTTAAAAACTGTATGTATTGACAATAAACAGTATAGGAACATCAAATGCACCTTGAATTTAGATTGCTTAAACTGCCTTGATATGTGTCTGTATAGGATTTAACTGAAGAGTGCCTCTTGCGTGGCAAGCGTTATTAGTGTCAGCATTTTTGGCAGGATGTGAAGTGTTGCCCACCCAAACTGAACTGACTAATTGAAGCTAAATTATGGCTGAATAGAACTTTTAGACATTAAAATCTATTTCTTCTGAAGAGCAAGACATATGCAGCATTAGTGGACTATGTTTTTCATGAGATTATACTCCCCAAAAGCAAATTTCTGAGATACGAAATGATAAATGTTTCCAGCAAACTGACTATAAAAATGCATATTCTACTTTTTTCCCCCCCTAACTTGGAATATTATGAACATTCCCAGCAGCTGGAAAATTTTTAGAAGACATTCATATGCTTGGGACTGACAGAGAATTCATTGCAAGTTTCTCTGTTTCACTGGTAAGCTGTCTGAAATGTTTCACTCTGCTTTTCTTCTCTTAACTATCCAACTAACATCCACCGTGTACTCTGTTATTACTCTATTTTTACATTTGCAGTAATCTGAGTTCCTACTGAAATGCTTGCAACATATACAGTGTGTGTATGCATAACTTCCCATTTCATGTATGTGCTTGGCCCTGTAGAGATTACATAAACAAACAGAAAAACCCTGACTATTTTGTCGTCATATTTTGTGGGTACTTTATCTTGTGGGCTATTAAGAGTTTTCTTTTGGTTCAGTTATTCACAGTAAACTAAAGCTATATTATTCCTACATTTTACATTCTTTTTCTAAATAATGACCAAAACATTCCGACCAAAAAGGGTAAATAATAACTGCATATAGAAATAGAATAGCAAAAGGAGAGCATGCAAAGGCTGCAGTATGAGATAAATACACAAACCTGAAAAAGATATAGGTACTGAAACAGAAGGTTCCATACAAACAACAGGAAACACTTTTTCACTGTGAGGACAACTAAGCACTGGCACAGGTTGCCTACAGAGGTTGTAGAGTAGTAGTAGATGGTGGAGTAGTAGAGGTTGAAGAGTATGGAGATCCTTGGGAGATACTCAGAAGCCATTTGGACAGGGTCCTGGGTAAACTGTTTTAACTGACTCTGCCTGAGCAGCAGAGTCCTACGATTGGGCGCTAGATTGGGGTAGAAAAGGGGGTTTCCTGTGCCAGGGAAACCAATAAAGAGTCCGGTGGGGCCCTCATGCCAAAAACAACTGGCTGCTCTCACGAGTGAGGCAGATGGGGCTTGGGCATTGCTGGGGTGATGGTGAGAGACTTAAACGGGCCCCTAGGGAGCGCGAGTGACCAGGAACACGGCGACCAGGACAGACAAACAGGGCGTGGTGCACCAGAAAGGGCGTGGCGCGGCAGTTGGCACAGGCAGGGTGAGTAGGCAGCTGGCGAGCTCTCCTCAGGGTCTACACCCTCCTGGGAAAGACTTAGCCATGGTCTCCGCTCGGACAAGAGCTATCACCAGAAGGTATGTGGCGACACAGATGGAACTGCTGCTGAAACATGCAGCCACCCAGGTCTCTGGCTGCAGGGAGTGCCAGAGCCTTGCTCCAGTCATGGAGGGCTCCCAAGACAGGACCTGCGTGAGGTGCGAGCAGGTGGAGGATCTGCTCAGCACTCTCCATCATTTATCATCAGTTCCAGTCAACTGAGGAGGTCACATATGACTGGAAACTAGTGAATGTGACGCCCCTCTACAAGAAGGGTCGGAAGGAGGATCTGGGGAACTACAGGCCTGTCAGCCTGACCTCGGTGCCAGGAAAGGTCATGGAGCAGATCATCTTGAATGCCATTACGCGGCACATGCGGGACACCCAGGGGATTGGGCTCAGCCAGCATGGGTTTGTGAAAGGAAGGTCCTGCCTCACTAACCTGATCTCCTTCTATGATAAGGTGACCTGCTTAGTGGATGAGGGGAAGGCTGTGGATGTTGTCTACTTGGAATTTAGTAAGGCCTTTGACACTCTCTCCCACAGCATTCTCCTGGAGAAGCTGGCTGCTCACAGCTTGGATGAGTGCACTCTGTGCTGGGTTAAAAACTGGCTGGATGGCTGAGCCCAGAGAGTGGTGGTGAATGGAGTCAAATCCAGCTGGCAGCCGGTCACAAGTGTTGTTCCCCAGGGCTCAGTGTTGGGGCCAGTCCTGTTCAGTATCTTCACTGATGATCTGGATGAGGGGATTGAGTGCCCCCTCAGTAAGTTTGCAGATGACACCAAGCTGGGTGGAAGTGTCGATCTGGTGGAGGGCAGGAAGGCCCTACAGAGGGACCTGGACAGGCTGGACTGATGGGCCAAGGCCAATTGTATGAGGCTCAACAAGACTAAGTGCTGGGTCCTGCCCTTGGGTCACAACAACCCCATGCAACGCTACAGGCTTGGGGAAGAGTGGCTGGAGAGCTGCCTGGAGGAAAAGGACCTGGGGGTGTTGGTTGACAGCTGGCTGAACATGAGCCAGCAGTGTGCTCAGGTGGCCAAGAAGGCCAATGGCATCCTGGCTTGTATCAGGAACAGTGTGGCCAACAGGAGCAGGGAGGTGATAGTGCCCCTGTACTTGGCACTGGTGAGGCCGCACCTCAAATACTCTGTTCAGTTTTGGGCCCCTCAGTACAAGAAGGACATTGAGGTGCTGGAGCGTTGGTGAAGGGTCTGGAGCACAAGTCTTAGGAGGAGCGGCTGAGGGAACTGGGGTTGTTTAGTCTGGAGAAGAGGAGCCTGAGGGGAGATGTTATCGCTCTCTACAACTACCTGAAAGGAGATTGTAGCGAGGCGGGGGTCGGTCTCTTCTCCCTAGTAACAAGCAATAGGATGAGAGGAAATGGCCTCAAGCTGCGCCAGGGGAAGTTTAGGTTGGATATTAGGAAAAACTTCTTCACCAAAAGGGTTGTCAGGGATTGGAACAGGCTGCCCAGGGAGGTGGTTGAGTCTTCATCCCTGGAGGTATTTAAAAGAAGGGTAGATGTGGTGCTTGAGGATATGGTTTAGTGGTGGACTTGGCAGTGATAGGTTGGCAGTTGGACTTGATGATCTTAAGGGTCTTTTCCAACCTTACCGATTCTATGATTCTATGATAATTGGACCAGATGACCTCCAGATGCCCCTTCCAACATCAACCATTCTGTAAGTTTCCTTTCAGCTATAATTTCAAACAGGAGAGGGGAGGCAATGAATTTGCTGTTGCTAGCAAAACTCTACTGAACCTGATAGGAAAGATTAAAAGCATCTGTTTAATATATGTAGAGTTAGGAGTGATTTTCCTGATAAACAGTGAGCTAACTTTTTAGATTTTTTTTTTAATCAGTCTTACACCTTTATGCTCTAGAGTTTTTAAATATATGACTCAGTCTTGTCATTTTGCCTGTGGCATTCCACTGACACAGATTCTGAGGTGTTTCAAATTAGAGAGTTATCACTCTACAGAAGACATTCAATTCTACTTCTTTACCCACAACTCTATATTGTGATGTGTGGTCCTTTTTCCAGTGCCTTGCTCAGGCCCTCATTTATGAAGAGGAATGAATAGATAAAGATTGAAATAATGCAAGAAAGACTTTTACAGTCAGGAGTTGTATATACAAAGCCATAGGTAGGTCATTCAGTGGATACCGTGACCCTCTGTGTTGGGTCTCTCTGACATCAAAAATAACCATATTGATACCTAATACTGTATTAATACCTTGTTGTACATTTTTGTCTAGACAACTAGTTAGATTGTTGTTGAATCAAGAATCTAATATGTCCTCAATTACCTATGTCTCAGTTAACTAAGTTATGTCTACAGTGACCCTAGAGCACTTCTCTGAGAGCTTTACACTGCAAGTAGATTCAAGCATGTAACCCATATGAATAGCAAAGTGCTGCTGTTGGCAGGAATAGCTAGAGTTATGGTAGTAGATATTTATTTGTGGTAGGAAGAGCTAGATTTACATATAAAGAAAAACCTGTGATACCTATGTGTATATGACATGTCGTGTCAGCTTTTTTTGAAGTAATTGAAAAATGACCCTTTTTTTTCTTTTTCATGTTATTCAGAACCATGTCATTAAGACAAAGAATCTATAACTTCCAAACCTCTAATAGAGCTTGTAGCAAAGTATCTTTTCTGAAGATCTTTAAATATTTTATAATGAGAGTGAAATGATATAGAAGCTGTAAGGCAAATGTATATATTATTTTTTGTAAGCATTATACTGAAGGTAAACTACTACATTTGGTCTTGATTATGGAAATAATCTCTAGAATCTAACAAACCCTTTGCACTGACCATAAAAACAATTCATGGTAATTATGACTCAAATATAAAACCACATCTGTAAGCAAAGAGCAGTTCACTCAAATGCTTTTGGTGTTCACAAACTTTTCAAGTGTTCTGAAGAAGCCTGATCAGTTTACCACTACTGAAATGCAACAGTTGTTCAACAAATCACATCAGTCCTGTCTTAGGCCGGTAATGAAGACAAATAACTTCTCCAACTGAAACTGCAAGAGGGATTTAAGGGTTCAAAAGGTAGCTGTCCCAACATGAATTTGGCCAGAAGACTAGAGCTGATAATCTATTTTTCAGTATCCTAGTATCTTAAAACAGGTTTTATTTGAAAAATACCACCACTAGCAAGAATTCCTCATATCAAAAATATCAGTAGAAATTTTGTAGAAAATAACCTAAGTGAAAAAAGGGAGGAAAAATTAAGGACAGAACTCTCTAAAAATATGAAAGACAAGTAGAAGAGACTTAATAACAGTTCACACTGTATTTGAAAGTGTCATAGAAAAAGGAATCACATAGTAGGCGCCATTTTTGTAATAGCCGATTCTAACACATTTCTCAACAGATTTTGTAGTTAATACAGTAGAAGAGACTAACTATGAAAGTATGATGCACTGGCTTATATGATCCTGGCTTATTCAACAGGATGAGAGATTATCCGCTTTTTGTCTTTCCCATATATGATACCATACTTTTCTCCCTAAACTGGTCTACCTGACTGACGTAATCTATTTAGACCAAAATTATTTATTCCCAATTTCTAACACATTTTGATGGTTGTTGTTTCTATTTCAGTCTTGAAGAACCCGTAAACCTGAGGGCTGATCATTTTTTTTGTCCACCAGTTACATCATATGTTTTAGTAGAAGTCTTTTCCTTTCTGAACTTGCTTTGCATCTAAGACAGACATTTTGACCTGAATATACAAAAAATGAAAAAATTATTAAAATCTTTTTTTAAGTCTAAGAAAATGGCTAGTCTTTTTTTAGAAGTGGAGGTAGGTGATCAGATACTGTTTCCTTAATGAGGAAGAAGTGCAAAAAAAAACAAACCCCAAACCACCTCAGCAACATTTTACAGAGTATTAAAAAAATTCCAGAAATAATATTTTGTAATATATTTTATATTTATCAAGTAAAAAAACCAGATTAAAATTGGATAATGTTCTGATATCATAGATAGCCACCTGAAGAAAAAAGGAAAGGGAAAAAGAAAAAACTCATAGTGCTATGCTAGAGGGAAAAAAAAGCATTCAGGCTTGCATATATGGGAAAAGAAATAAGAAATTGAATTAATTACCTAAATTTTATAATTTAGTAGCATGGCTAGACAATGCTGGTAAATAGTGTTAACCACACAGCTAAATTTTTCAATGGAATAATCAAGGTCATTACAAAAGAAGGCAAAAAGTAGGCCTAAATTTAATGGGACATGCAGTACTGTGAAACAAGGTATTTTACACGCACCTAAATCTGCTAGAAACAAAGGTGTTGTTGCTAATAGGAGAAATATCGGTAAAGAAAGCTAAATAGGTAACCCTGTTAGACATTACTCTCTGCTAAACCTGATATCTGGATAAATAAAACTCCCACTGAATTTGGATTTAGATGTGAAATCACTGCTTCCAGTTATATTTAAAAATAAAAGAATGTGCTGGCCTTTCACTACTTGAAAATCAGATTTTTGCCATTACTTAGCACAACTTAATTGAAAGTAAATTATTTGCCAGGAATTATTGTTCCACCATCATTCTCTAATGGTAATAAAAGTCAGTATCACATGTTCTAGGAGCCAAAAAAGCAAGACCAGATACTGAAAAGAATGAAGCAAAAATCTAATTGATTTGGGTATTGTGAGCTCCCTTTAGAGGCAGTGCATACCTATGATAGAAATTAATGCTGATTAAAAATACAGGGATCAGAGCCAAGGCAAAATTATCACAAAACAATTAAAATAGGAATAGATCATAATCAAAGTACAGAGGAAGCTAAAGAGTGCGCTGCAGTGGATCTTGGCTAAAGTGCAACTTTCCTCCTGCTGAGATATATCACAATTTATTTGTGTGTCTTTCTAAGGGCAAGACAAGGATTCTTACGTATTTAGTCCTGGATTGTTACCTTTCAATACATACTGCCTTAGTCCTAGACCAATTAATTTTCAAGTAAGTTTTCACTTTGTGCATTTTCACTTGTTCCTCAGAATAGGACTCTACTTGCTCAGAGCTATTGACTGTTTCCTAGTAACAAGACATTGTAGTCCTGATCAAATATAATGAAAACTCAGAATTGTAGATGATCATAACAAAAACATTGTCAAAGTTGTTTTTTTTTTTTTAAATATACATATTCTGGAAATATGAGTTCTTGATATGACCAAGATGGTGAAAAATAGCACTTGCTTTGTCAGCACAATTTTCAAATAAGACATCAAGGTAATAATATAAGAAAACTCGTAATCAGAAAAGATTAATTCCTTCACATTATGGGAGTTGGATAATAATTCTCATGTTTAAGAATGGCTTCCTGAAAAGTAGTGGTTTAAGATGCTTCTTATTTTAAGTGTCTGTAATTGTATTTGTGCCCTTCTTCAGGGCCTTATGTTGAAAAGTACGTATTAAGAGAGAGAAAGAAATTTTAAGAACAGAATCTCATTCACTGCTGTATGCATCGTAAACACAGTCACAAACCTAGGGGAAAAAAAAAAAAAAAGACAAACAGAATTGCCCTCTTATTCCAGGTGCCATACAAATGAAATGAAGGCAACCTTACACGTACAAAGCTTTATTAGTGGGGTCTATAGCTGATGGCACGCTTTGATCTCAAAGTTACTTTAGGAAAAAAGAATAAAAAGAAGGTTGGGGAGAGAGGGGGAAGAATGAGGAAAAAACCTCTCTCTCCAATTCATGTATGCTTATTGGATATATTAATTACTGTTATCTGTTATCTACTAGGTTTTCAAGTTACGAACTAATATGTTTAAGAGGATGGGTGAGGAGTTCTTAGTATGGAGTTACAGACTAATCGCTACAAGGCAAAAGTGAGGAGGCAAGGGAAGAAAGAGGTGTTTTAAACACTAATGACAATCACTTTCTACAAGAAACCTGATCTAACCCACATAACTATGCCTCAGACTCTGCCAGTGCAAGGTCGTGAGGATGGCAGCACTTGCAATACTGGGTAAAGGCACTGCCTCAGCAGCTTCAGGATGTGTAATGAAAGGTTACTAGGGTGCAAGTGAACAGCAGGCTACAGAACTGAAAGAGGAAGGCCCTCAGTATTACAAAGGTTAAAGCATCTAAACCACCATGCAATACAGTAGAAATTTTATTGGGGCAGAAAGTTCTCTAAATTTGATGATTCGGCCCATGTTGTCTATCGCTTAGCTATCTCACTGAATTGGTTGCTCCAAATTATTGGTAAATCTTGGGAAATTCTGGGCTCATGAGAGCTGTTTCAGATTTTGCAAAATACACAAGGTAGTTGAATCTGTCTCTGGTACACTGGACCAATTTGGATTATCATCATCAGCCTGTTCTGTGAGCAGAGTGCCTCTGTATGGTGCATTAGCACTAAGCAGACTTATTTTGAGCATATTAGAATTGCTGGGTATCTGACAGAGAAGAAAATGTCGACAGAAATATGGGATTCATGACCTTCATTAACTCATACTGTTTAATAATAGTTTAAAAAGTCAGTGAATATTAAACAGCTAATTTTTGTTTCCTTTAAAGTAAAGGATATTTGTAGTATTTAAAGACATAGACGACAAATGTTGTGTAGCAACCTGTTCAATGCATAAAGAAAAGTTAAACATGGAGTTTACTAGGAAGCATTATAGTTGTAGTTGAGAAACTGTTTCAATCATTGGATCTTTGGAGTCATAACAGGAGCTGTTGTCCTGGGTTTATTTATAATTTTATTATCCTAATATTGCATAATAGTCATGTGATATCAGCTAGTGTATGATGTTATGGAAGTTAATGTTAGAATTATTTCCAAATAATAGAAATAGGATGTCAAGAAGAACTGTACCTACACAGGCAAACAGCAATTTTACTTTCACTGCTTTACAAAATTTCTTTAAATTCTTTCTGGGGATGGATGTATTTTAAATAGAGGATCGCCACATCTCCACATTGATTTCCCCTCTTCTTTTTTTTTTTTTTATTCTTTCAAAATAATATTTAACATTTCTGCTTTTTTAAGATAATGATGTGAAGTAGCCCTGTTTTGGGTATAAATGGCAAGGTTTTGGTGGGGGCGGGTGCAGGGGTGACTTCTGTGAGAGTAGATCAGGGACTGCCCTGTGCCAGACAGCCACTTCTAGCTGCTCTGTAACAGACCCACCACAGGCTGGGCCTGTCAACCAAACCTGTGACAGCTCTAAACCAGTCAGAGGATTTTGTGCTACCTCTGTGAACATATTCAAGACAGGGCAGCAAATGCTGAGCAAAGACAGTAAATACTGAGAAAAGAGAACAAGGGTAGAGCAGTAGGGCACTCTCTGTGCCAGAGTTGGCAACACCCCTGAAGGGATTGCAGGGTGTAGATGACCCACAGTGGAGCAGGTATGCTCCCGAAGGGTCAGCAGCTCATGGATTACCCACACCAGCAATGGAGCAGAGGAAACAAGTAAAAAGGTGCAGTGGAGGAAAAGACTGAGAAACAAGGAGTGGCAGAAAGAAACCAGTGCTCCACGCTGGAGGACCCCTACCTTCTGCACTGCCTGTCACCTTTTCAAAGGGACTGAATGTTCCCTGTGGTGATACTAAATGAGGATGAGACTAGGGAGCTAGAAGAGATGTCCATGGTGAAGTTGGGCTTCGGAAAGGGGGAGGAAAGGTGTTTTCCCTGTGTTTGAGTATTTGTCATCTTTGTTTCCCAAAAAGTGAATAAGTAACTAAATGTTTTAAATTGTTAAATTTTCCAAGTCACCTTTGTTTCACCTGCAGCATTAATTGGTGATTTCTTTTCAGAAATACTTTGCTTTCACTGCTATGATAGTGCATTACTTTCTGCTGAGAAAGGAGATTATGCAATGCAGGGCTGTTGACTTTTTAAAATGCAGAATAACTCCCATTTTCTACATCATAAAATGTGTCTTACCAAACAATTATGAATCAAATAACCAAAACAGTAAAAGCTGTTGAAATAAATATAACTGTGATACTTTCAGCAAGTTCCCATCCCATGCCCTGATTTACTAATCAGTCTAAGTAAGTACGGGGTGAATTTACTGCTGGTCACTATCTCACAGCTCCCACAGCTCAACACTGGACACATATAACATGCTGAGAATGATAATTTAGCAGAAATAAGCTGATAATTTAGAACAAGTACACAGCTCATAGTAAGCATGTACAAAAGGTTAATGAAATATGCTAGATACTAATATTTTACATAGAAATACATTCTTAGTTAACAGCAATTCTTTCCTAATATACAGTTATTTTGGCTTGAAACTCTTAAAGCACATGAGACTTGCACTGAATGCTTTTCCTTTTAGCTAACAGCTCTGATAGACTTTTATCAGCACAGAGCTCCCAGATCTATCAGGCTGGTTGATCCTCCTGATCTCCCAATACCTTGCTGACCTTGCTGAGAGATCAGAGAGATTCCTTGGTATGCACATGCCTGGAGCAATGGAAAATTCCTGAAACAAGATAGAAAACAGTTCTCTTCAGACTTTTTTCCAGGCTTTTTTCCCCCTCTCTGTGAATGTATCTGAATGAAGATCTTAATCTCCATTTATGAAAAAACTTGCTTCTTCCTCTTGCTTTTACCCCACCATCTCTACTGCTTTCTCTCAAAAGCCAGGCATTTTTATGGGAGATGAAGCATATTTTCTACAAGGTCTAAAATAGTTGCACTATCTAGCTTTTTCCCAGACATGAAGCATCAATCTCTCTACTGTTCCTTACCTTCCTCCTGTGTTCCTAACAGACGAGCAAAATTCCTCCATTTTATTGTCCTTAACTTAGTTGACCATATACTTCATATAATAATTCAAATCCCAGACCTGAAAATCTGAAACTTTGTTACAGTCTCATTAACAGTAATGGAACTATTCATACATGTAACTTCTACTATTACTACTGGAAAGTAGTAGAAGATCCTTAACTAAGGAGTGATTGTATACTCTGAGAAATGCAAAAGGTTCCTTTGCTAGGTGACTGCTACCATTCTTTTAGTATAACAATCTGACGACCACATCACATCACTGAAAACATAAGTTTAAGAAAATGAGACTAGGAAGACAGATTAACGTAAAAAAGTAAAAAACTCCCAAACCTAAAATTCAAAAGGTGTACCAAGTCGCATCACCAGTAGTTGAGTTTGACATTAATGAAGAATGATGAATCCAGGTCATCATTACATCTATAGTACTAAGCAACCATATTCTTTTTAAGTATCAGCAAAGGTATGGTCAGCAGATTGCCGTTTTCTTAGCATGCGTCTGGATACAGTATTTTTTACTGCGAAGTGAATGTATCCTCCGAAGCACACAAAACCAAATAAACCTAGAATCTGATAGTTACACTGCAAACATAATGCAGAAACCATGGTACAACAAATGCAATTTAAAATTATGGCAAATTGACAAAAGAGAAACAGAAACATTTTTCTAGCCCAAGACATTATACGGTTTTCTATAAGTAGAGAAAGGTGAAAGTCTGCTTCCCTTTCCAATTCTTCTACTCCCTCATGGATCTTTGAATCTCATTGTTAATACTTGAAATTTCATATTTTGCCGATGTAGGATTTATTTAGGCTCAGGAAGTCTAGATTGAAAATATTTAATCTTTCTGAGCAGGTTCAGTATATGCAGTCTGATGCAATTTATATTTATTAGTCATTTTAAAAAGAGATTGTTTTCATATATTCAAACCCAGTGGGTTATTTAGATTACCAGATTACCATTTGCTGTTCAGGGACAAAAGAGAACATAACACAGTCAGGCACAAATAGAAAAGAACATCATGTGCGTGTGCCAGATAAAGTATATATATTAAAAAAATCTAATAGATAATTGTACATTATTTTATCCATTATATTTATAAGGCATTCTCAAGTCACATAGAAGTCCTAAAACAAAGACCTTATAATTCATCATATAATACGGGACTTTTGCCATTTTCTAAGTTCCATTTTCTTTTTAAATACTGGAAAATTTGCTAAAACCTCTAGGTTGAAAAAACATTGCAGAGTCTTAGCAAAAGGATATTAAGGGGTTACAAAGCCAAAAACTTAAAAGTTAGGAAAATCTGTGATTAATATCATCTAGAAACATTAATAAGACCCCTTTATGTGGACACATTCTGTTACTGTTTTACCTAGTTATGGCACACCATTTATACCATGGATTCCTTGATCATTAAGTTTAAACACTATACCATTCTGAGAATAAATCGCAGGTGTTAGAGGAAAATATATCATGCTGGATTTGACAGCCTGAGAGAGGCAAGGCTGCTAGAGCTCCTTGCCCCCATTTCCAACCTGTAGCAAGACTGAAAATGTGTTCCTAGTAGACACAAACACACAGAGAACATGTATATAACACATACGTGTATACACAGCTGGCCACACAGATCACTGACAGACACACAGCATTGACAAGAACACAGACAGCACCAACAGCCTTATCCTGCTGCCCTTTCTGCCTGAGCAGGACAGAGGTTTGTTAGTGGAAATAAATATACATCTGTACAACGTTGATCCCTGCAGCACCTGGGCTCAGACACCCAGTGGCTGCCCTGGATCCCATTCTCATCAGCTGCCGACATCTGGGCTTATGAGTCCCCGAGGCCACTGCCCTACTCCACTCACTGGTACAGACCATCTCACTCACACACAGGCACACACACATGCGCACACACAGAGAGATCGCCAGGAGTGTCCCAGTCCCATAGCCAACCCCACTGTGCTCTCACCCTTAGAGACACACAGGTTCTCTCACACGCAGAGTAGGCCCTTCAAGGCCCCCTTGCTCCTAGGACACTTCACCTATTCACTGGCTAGTCTGGCTTGATCTGACTTGCACACCACCAACACTCATTCCAGTTGCTGTACTGGAGATCCTCATGCACACACATACCTGGAGTAAAGAGACCCTTACCAGAACATAGCTGAAGTTGGAGTCAAGTAAGAAGCTAGGACAGACTGCTGGAATTCAAGTGTAGGGCATGGACAGACAAGCATAATGACCAGCCCCTACTTACATGCATATGGGCAGTTTTATTCCCTTATCCTTCTGTTTCCCACACTTGTTCATCCCCAAATCACCAAAAGCCTGCCCTTTTCCCACCTTTGTTTCCTTCTCTAAATGTCTCATAAGAAATCCTGTGCAATACAAAACGCTCTTCCCCTACCTCCTGTAATGTTTCCTATATCCTTAGGCAGAGTCCCTTAGTCCAAAAAGTGATCTGGAGAGCTGGTCCTATTGACTTAATCTTGATGGGTTTCACGACTGGAGAATGGGGCTGATGACAGGGCACAGACAGAATGTCCCTTCAAGTCTTTAATTTGGGTTCCTGCCTGTCACCGTGCCCCTGTGCTCCTCTGGTCTTGTGGCTGGTGGCTCTTCTGTGATGTGGCTGGGAGCTGCCAGGCAGGGTAGTATTTGTTCCGTGCCCTCCGACCCTGCCGTTGTCCCTCTGTGCTCCTTTGTGGATGTGCAGATAAGCATTAACCACATTAACCTAAAAACAGTAATATAAGGGAGACTGCTGGCTGCAGGACTTCTGCTGCAATTGTTGCAAAGGTTGGAAGGCATTAAGTAGATGAGGCAGAGACCTGCAGGAAGAAAAAGACTCATGGAGAAGGCAACTGAGAAATGCCCAGGGAAATGATCTGGATCCAGGTCTCAGCTTCACCATTACTGTGTAATTCTGGATAAGTCAGTTAAAGCACATTTTCACAGTGAACGACGATTGTGTATTCTTCATTTTCTGGGTGACTGACTTTATTTCCTATGGTCTGATCTGCAAAACAACTGGGCACTCATAACTGCACCATAAGCTAGTTAGAGCTGTGCTTTGAATACATAAAGTGTAATATATTATGTTCTCTAAAAATCAGGTCCAGGTTATGTGAAATTTGACACATAAAATTAGTGCCTCTTTTGGACCTTATTATCTCTGTGTCTTGGTTCTCAACCTCTGTTTTATTAATGATAATAGGACATAAATAATAATTATGTCCTTCATTACATAATGGTGCTACAAAAATCAGTTTGTGTTTGGGAAGCTGCCAGTAACTGTTACTATTGATGATCCTATTTTAAGTCTCCTATGTCACTGATAAAACATTTTGTGACAAAATCAAATACTGTAGAGGTCTAATAAGATCATTCTTCACATATCCTTCCTTACCCTTCATTTTATAATACAGCAGATATTACTTATCCTACCTTGAACTTGCATTGGAGAGGTTCCCCTTTATAAAGATCCCAGGAAATTGGGGTCCTCCCCACAACACCCTGACCTTGCCCCCACAGCTCTTTGGGTATATGGCCTGTCACACACATGCGCCAGTTCAACCCTACTGAGGCTCTTTGCTAAGAAGGTAGAGGCATGTGATTTTCTTTTAACTACACTTTTGACCCAATGCCAGATATGAATGTCTGTGCGCAGTGGCAAGAAAGGGAAAGGGAAGTGGGAAACAGTGGAGAAAGCCCAGACCAAACTATACTCTCAGAGCACAGCATTAGACTAGAAATAAATACAGTGATAACAGAAGCATCTAATCACTGTGTTAAAATTAGACATCATAGTACCGTCATGTTGCTACATCACGTATCAGTAAATGTTGTTGCTGTGAATATCTCATTGGTGAACAATAGTTTGGTTCTGAGAGGTTTTACAACATTGTAGAAACACACTGACAGTGGAAACGAAATATAAACTAAGCTGTCTATGCTGTAAGCACCATGTACACTAGCAGATTGTTTCTAATGTGATACATAAGACTGTGTTTCAATGCATATCCATAACACAGTAAGATTAATCCTGTTATCTTTTTTTATTATTATTCTGCTTTGCAAACTTAATAACTTTCAATAAAGTTTCCCTAGTGTTTAATAAGTAAAGGTGCATAAGATTCTTATTAAAACTCAGGACTGAATACATCTTAATCTGCTGTTGTAAAGGTGTCAGCTTTTAGTAAAACAGACAAATGTTAAGAAAATTGACTATGCTAGGTTAGCACTGACTTAACTATGCGAATGAAGTGAATGGAGTGAATGAATATTCAGTTGAACTTTATGTGTTTGAGACATGCTAACAGGGAAAACTAATGAGTCATATGTAATAACAAGAAAAATAAGGATACAGGGGAATACAATAAGTTTAAAATTGAAAATGTGTCTTTACAATTTTATTTAAGCAGACAGTTTTTTGTATACAATCTATGTAGAAAGTGATTTTACTATTTTCTTGGAGGTATATTATTAAATAATTTGGTTCAGGTTCAAATCACTTACCATGACCAGCATTGAAAGCTAAAAGCATTATGTCCATTTTTGAACTTAAAGAAATCCATTTCTTTGCACTCTACCCTTCATTTTTTCAAACATATCCAAGAATACTCGTACTTTCTTTCATTCCTATTGTGTTTGCCAGGAATAAGAAAAACAAAACCACGTCAGCTATGATCCTCCAGAAATACCAGCAAAATTTTTTGACCATGTAATAGGAGAAGAAAATATATATAAAGTAAATGAAACACATGTCTAACATACAATGAATGTCAGTTTTGAGGTATACCACAGTGGCATTGAAGTCATGAAATGTACAGTACTGAGTGATCCTTTAGCACCATAGGGATAAGTTAGAAGACCCAAAGAGATGTCTCTTGATACAGCAGCTGAACAGGCTTTTACATAATTGTTTATAGAAGGCTTTTGAATTCTTATTCATTTGAATACATCGATAGATATGTTTGATTGCAGTTTTGAGATAAAAAGTGTAGAGGTAAGTCCATAAATGGCAATTTGCACTGGCAAAAGAAAATTATGTGCTGTCTCTCAGGTTTCATGCCTTTTTTTAAAAATCATTTTAATTATGCTGGGCAGGGTCCAAGGGATGTTTATGACTGTTTTAACTTACTTTTGCTGTCCATTTATATATATTTACAAGGTATATTTCAGACACACATGAGGTACTATTTGGTAGCTAGTAAATACTGAAAAATTCTTTAGAAAACATTATCTTTTTCAGAGTGTTGCTCAGTGCTTTGTAATGAATTTATGAACACACTTTCTTTAGGCATGTCAATTCCTATTCTTCTCAATTTAATTTCATGCACATGAGTCATTCATAACAAAGCCCCATGTTCAGCTTCTCGATGCATCACTTTATTGTCTCCCATAATTCTTGCTTTACTCCTTCCAGCTCTGTTAGTCCCATCCCAGTTCTCTTTTGGAAATTGCTTACCCATTGCATTGTGTAAGTCCTACATATTTCGACAAAAACTTTTGTTCTATGGCTTTGCCATTAATTTATACTCCCGTGATAAATAACAATGAATAGGTAAATAATGTTAATAAACAGACTTTTCAGCATTCATTGTGCCTGCAATAGAATAGGTAAAACTACATTAATCCATAACAAAAACGTCTGAACTATCACCTTTTACTTAGTTAAGTCTTGTTGTCTAGGAAACAAGGATGACCGTGTCAGGAGGGAAGAAAAATCTTGTGTTTATGAGGATTTCAGTAGTTCATCAGTATTTGTTGCCATTAACAGAGACTAATTTTAATATCTACAGCATGCATTGATACAGATTAAACTTCTGAAGTCAATTTGCATCAGTTACAAACAAATACATTTTAAATGATTTACAGCTCATTTGGTAGTGGTTCTTTTGTATTCAATTAAGAGAAGTAAAATCTTTTTGTCATCTACTTTACAAAGCATTTCTGCCCACAAACACCAGCACAAAGCCAGAAAATAGCCCCGTACAAGCTACTGTGAAGAAATTTAACTCTGTCCCAACCAAAACCAGTACAACTACCTTCAGTCCAACTTTCTTTTCTAATGTACTTTTGTTATATGTAAGTACCTGCAGGACCTAGTTCTTATTATTATTAGGTGTATGTATATATACACCTACATCTATAATGTGTATATTCATATATATTATATATACACACATATGTGGTCATAAAATATATTTATGTATGTAAACATTTCTACGTTCATTAAAATATCAACGTTATTGCTTTGCTAGACAAAGTATAACTTAACTGCCTATTACTTTAATCAATATGGTTGTTGTTCAGTCTTTAGCAATTCATTTTTCTATCCCTTTTTTCCTTTTCTCTACCTCCACCAATCTGATTTTCCTTTTCCTGTGTACCTCTCCAGACGTGTACTACTCCATACATTTTGTCTTCTCCAAGCCTTTCTCTCCTTTTTTTCCTTTCTTATATCTCTTCATTTGTCATACTACCTGATTGTCAGAGGTGTATTTCTTACTATTCATACAGATTAATGCCTTCATTAAGGCTGGGTCTCTTTGCTGATAGTAATGAATTTCAAATAAAGTCATACAAATACGGTGTGATAAGATTTACTTCACTTAAAACTTGGCAACAAATATTGTTTGCCTTTGAAAATGATGTTTTATATTTCTGTTTTTATCATTCCGAACCTTCAGTTCAGGCAGGCATTTCAAATTGATTGTTGCTGAACAAAAACAAAAAGAAAATATATATACTAATGAGACTTCAGTAAGTTGGCCTTAAAAGGATCGTGTCAGGGTGACCTCTGATTTTCCACGCACAATTAGCTAGCAAACATAAAATGTAATGAAAGAACTTAAAGGAATTGTAACTTGTAAGCCCATTATTTTTCTTTCTGGAGTCACAAGATCATTATTACTTGCAAAACAATGTGTATCAGGAAACAGGTTGTTACTTTTTGATCATAAACATTTTTAGTGTATTTGAATAATTTCTCTCTCTCCACATCTTTTCCTGAAAACAGTTATTTATACTGCGCTACTATAAAGTAATATTTTTCCAAAGCAAATGTCTAGCTAATAAGCAGAGAAACCCAGTTGTAAATGAGAAATTATGCAAAATAGTACAAGGAATTTTTAGTTCATTCATGAGTAAGACTTATCTCAGGCAATTATATACTTCAGATGAATGGAAATAATTTATTTTTGTCAGAGACTTGCTTATATGTTTAAACGTCATCTTTTGTCTTAAACTCCTTCCTTAATCGTGCAGCTATTCTGGAATTTAAGAAATATAGCCTTAATGCTTTACTCCATTAACTTTTATAGAGCAGTAGGCATTAACATTGAGGATTGTCTCGTATGTACTTTTGTCTCACAAAGTGCACTTAAAACTGCAATAAGCAGGCAACTAAAATTTGTCCCAGTTTGGACAAGTTTGTAATTATCAGTACAAATGCACCCCTATCAATGGGATGCACTTTTATGTATTTACTTCTAGATCTCTGGAGCTTATTTTGTTGTTAAAGGAAGCCTCAACAGAGGCTTAAAGAAACTTTCCTCTTACCCGCGTGTGACTAGTCACTAATTTCTATCCCAATAAACCTCAACTTCTCTTAGCGCTTTCATTGGCTTAGCATAGCGGAAGTATTCTTTCAGGTAAGAAAATTTACTTTTCATGTCGATATGTTGTCTGTTAGGGAATAAATAAAAAACCAGTGAGTATCTAGTGATTCTGATTGATGGTAGCATGAAAAGTCTCCTCTGGAGTGTGCACGATATATTCCAACTTAACATCAGGCTATCAAAGTAGGGAAAATAAATGCTATAAAAATGCAGAGATTTGTTTATTTTTTAATTTGACCCAGAAGTTATATAAATATCCATAGTAAGGTAGGAAGATTAAAATATTGAGGAAAAACTTGTTATAGGTATTAATATTAAGTAATGATAAATAGTAATAAATAATAATAAGAATTTCACAGCCATCATGAAACATGGGTCTTCTTCCAGAGAACTGGCAATGGAGAGAAAGATAATTGCAGTCTCTTTTCATGTCAAACTAGTACTAAAAAAAGACAAGATGATAGCAGAAAAATTAATCTAATTTTTTTTGTATTGATGTATACTGTAGAGGAGCTAAGGAAGATTCCTGCACCAAAACCTTCATAAGAAATTGGTCTGAAGGAGTGACAGGATAAAAGCTTTAGAGTAGGTTGATATAATAAGAAATAATAAGCTATTAGAATTCAGATATGAAACTGCTGAACTAGTTGTTGTGTGTAATATGTTGTCTGAATCAGGCTCCATACCAGAAACAAGAAAAGTGCCAACAGAGACAATAAAACAAAAAGGAACATTTAAGCAAGTCAAAGATATGTATATTGTGCCTCTCAGATCCCTTGAAGTTCTTCAGAGGTGTCAACGAGCTGATACAGGTATCCAGGTAGCCAGTATAAGGTAAGAAGGAAAAATACCCTTGCAGATTACTGATGTCAGTGAAATATACTAAGTGAAGTGTAACAATAAGGATCAGTTTTCACACTGGCTGATGGTCATTGATGGAACCTCTTATGAATCAGTCATAGAATTAGGATTGCTCTAGAAAATAATAAACTATCTATGCTAGGTGCGAATAGTGAACTTTGCTACCAATATAAAGTGTTTGGGGCTCTACAAACCTAGGAGAGTTAGAGCAGGATCTCACATTGTAGTAATGGCTCAGTGAAACAGTAGATGAAATTCAATATTGTAAAGTAAAACACAAAAGAGAAAAATAGTCCTTGCTGTGTGCATACAGCAGCTGGAATGGAACTAGGTATTTCTTCTCAAGGAAAATATCTTGAAATCGTTGCAGATAGATCATAGAAAACCTCACCTCGGAGTCTGGGTGCAGTCAAACACAAGTAGAATTTAGGAAATTTACAGGGAAATAGTACTGAAGGAATCAAAAGACATAATCTTGTCATTATGTAAACCCCAAATTAATAATAAAAAAATAATTAAAGTATTTATTAATTTATTTTTCAAACTTTTAAATTACTTTTTTTTCCTTTTGGGCTGACATTCCTACCATTTCAGGTCACTAGGATTACCCTCAGAATAGGTGATTGTCAATGAAGAGACTTAAGTGTTTCAGTTCAGAATTTTGGTTGCTCTTTACAAGTATTTAACCTCTTCTATTGCAGAAAGCAAAAGGGTCTGACTTCATTTACTCTAATTTATTCTTACAGAAAATTATTCTGGTTGGTTCAGGTACCCAATGCCTGTCACATTAAGTGAATAATAACCCTGTCAAAACATAGAAACGAAAGCCAAAAGTCTTGTCCATCTGATCTGGAACAACTGCTCTCAAAGGATGCTTACAATTATCCAGTTTACTGATTTCCATTTACAACCCCCTTATGCAGTTTTTCAAGTCCACACCAAGATCCTTCTTCAACTTCTAATAGAAAAAGAAGTCAGATTAAACAAATAAGAAGCTGTTGGGGTTTTTTGTTGTTGTTGGTGGTTTTTTTTGGTGGGATAGAGAAGACAGGTGGGGGAATAGGAGAATTCTTTCAAGATCTTTTTTAAACTTTCCTTAGATAGGAAGTCTCATACGTAACTTTTTTTTTTGCAGGGAGTCTGGGAGGTGGTAGGTTTCCAAGCACCCTCATATAAATTTTGCTGTTTTGATGCATACCTGAGGCAAAAAAAGTGCATTGTGGATTCTCTTATACATCAGCTTTATTTTCATATATGTAATGGATTACATCATTTATTGTGAGCAAATAACAGCTGACACCTGGAGTTCTTGTGTGGTTTTACACCACATAATTCCATATGCTGTAGGTTGCTGCTATGTGTCACAGATATCTTTGCAGTCATGCATTCAGTTTTGAGATTTAACGTAAAAGATCTCATACATCTCTTTCCTTTTGTGAAGAAATGGAAAGAAAAACATGCAAGTGATAAATGCATCAGACTTGAATACAACTTTTCAGTAGTTTCTCACCATGTGTAAAGCTGTTCTCAGTCTTTTCCAGTTTTGGACTACCACTGTCACTGATAGTTCTGTTGTTGTCCCTCCTACATATCATTACATATGGAGCAGATATCACATCATATTTCATGCTCAATCTGCTGGGAAATTTTAAAAAATAAAAATCAGTTTCATTTCAGAATTGCTAAAATGTTCAAACTTTGCCAATCCACCCAATTTACATCAATGTAATTTCACTTACTCAAAAATCATAAACAATTGCAACAGTTAACGTTTCTCAATCTGTGATACTGGTCTTATTTTATGGGCTTTTTAGAAAAGGGCATCTTCTTTAGTGTATTTCTAAACTGTATCAGATAATATAATCCTCTGATTTCATTGGAGGTCTTTTGACACTACTTCACTATGACAGTAAATGTCTGAAATATGTATCTAAAGCTTACAGATATGAGGCATAAAGTAGCTTTTAGACAAATAGTTAACCAGACTAATTGTATTTTATAATCTCTTTAGAACATCTGAGATATCTAAGAATGACACCAAAGACATTTCTTAGGGAAAAAATTGTGGAAATTTTGCGAGAAAAGCTGTCAATATAAGATAAACCAGGTAACGGAATTAAACTTACAATTAACCTAGTACAAAACCCTAATCTTTTCAAATTTAGATTCAGATAAACTTACGATAACCATAAACTCTTGGATTCTTATCTAAACTGACCAATCACTGCTTTGCCGTTTTCCACCCTCGAAAAGCCTACTGTATCACTGAAGGAAGTCATATCTATTTCCTTCCTGTTTGTGACTCAGATCTTTACTGAAAATCAAAATTATCTATAAGTGTATCAAATATTTCTTGTAGATGAGCTTTTAAAGGTATTGAAGTCCTGTAATTAGTTCTGAATATATGAAGACTGTACATATACAGAGTCCGATGTGATTGCAAGAATATACTGTTTTGATCAGAACATGTGGTTTAATATAACAGTACCTCCAAGCCAAGAATCCATGCTGTCAGCAAGAAGCACACCATATGTGGTAGTCAGTTGCTCAAGCTATCATCTCATCGAGCCGAAGTGGTTCTTGCAGAATGTATCAAGAACATGGGCTGAATTGGCTGAAAAAAGAAATCCTAAAGATCTTAAAAATTTTAAGGATATTAGAAGTCTTTTTTTTACTTTCTTCTGCTGTCCTATTAGTAGTCTTTTTTCTTTTTTTTTTTCTTAAAGTTAGTAACCTTCTCCATATCTTAATTTTACCATAAGACAAGATTGGATGCTAAAAGATTATTTCATCCATGTGAAACAATGACAGAAGTAAAACATATTCCTCCTAGATGAGAAGCATAACTGCAAATGATAAGGGATAAATAAAGTACATATATGCAAACTTCTATTGTATAAATTCAAAATTATAACACCAAGTCCAATATTACTTTATATCTGCCTATTTCTGGTACCTCCATTTGAGAAATTTCTTCAGCTTATTTTTCTGGACATGGCAGTCACTGACAGATTGGCTGGGCGATAAGTTCTGGGATTCAGAAAAACATGCTGAATGGAATCTATATTCCTAGATTGCATAAAATAGCAAAAAATATTGGGTTCTCCACCAGCATTCAAATTTAAAGGCACCTTGAGCCATAAAGTCAGCAGCAATACCATTCTGTCATTTTAACAGGATATGAGGTGAATAACTCATAGTCACTGTCATGGTTTCAGCTGCAATAGAGTTAATTTTCTTCACTCTAGCTGGTATAGTGCTGTGCTTTGAAATTAGCATGGAAAAAACCTGTTGAGATAACACACAGATGTTTAGGCTGTTGCTGGGCAGCGCTGATACTAGTCAAGGACATGTCTAGCTTCCCATGCTCTGCTGGGTGCACAAGAAGCCGGGAGGGGAGGGGGCACAGCTAAGAGAGTGGATTCAAACTGACCAAGGGGATATTCCATATCATGTAACGTCATGCCCAGTATGCTACCTGGGAGGGGCTGGCCGGGGGGGGGAGGGAGCAATCGCGGCTCGGGGACGGGCAGCGTCGGTCGGAGGGTGGTGAGCGGTTGTATCGTTCGTGTTTCTGCGTTTTTGTTCCCTGTTTTCCCTTTCCTCCCTTTTCCCTTTTATTATATTAACCTTACTGTCATTATTATCATAATCATTTATCATCATTATTCTATTGTAGTTATTAAACTGTGCTTATCTCAACCCACAAGTTCTTTTGCTCGTCCGATTCTCTTCCCCATCCCACAGGGGTGGGGGGGGGGGGGGTGAGCGAGCGGCTGCGTGGTGTTCAGGTGCCAGCTGAGGCTGAACCACGACAGTCTATTTTTGGCGCCCAACGTGGGGCGAGAAGGGTTTGAGATAATAACAGTTGCTGGTCACAGCATTGATTAATCTGCTCGCAGTATTAGCTTGTCCAGTCTTTACCATGCTGATTGTAAAGTACATGTTAAAACTTGCTGTTGGTTCTGTCAGCTGGCTGTGCTCTGCAGTGATTAGAGATATTTTGCC
The DNA here is from genome assembly GCF_963921805.1 of Phalacrocorax carbo. NCBI lineage: Eukaryota > Metazoa > Chordata > Aves > Suliformes > Phalacrocoracidae > Phalacrocorax > Phalacrocorax carbo. Next base: position 24,159,377 of record NC_087516.1, on the reverse strand, counting down.
TAGGAGACTTGTTATTAAAACACTGGCCTTGACTGTTATCAGTTATTTAGGTTTTGCATGGAAGCCGTTACTGTACTACAGCTACCACCTCATGGAGGCAATTAGCAATTATACCTCCTCCTCTGAGGAGTTTTTTATGGAGGAAATACAGAATGGCACCGTAGCTAATATCTTATGTAATGTCTCCTCCCTCCTTACAACAACTTTTCAGTATCTTGAACATCCTTGTGTAGTTAAGATACATCTGTTGATATTGCTTTGGCAAGTGGTATCAGATCTGTCTAAGGTTAGTAAGCAAGTTAAGAATATAATCCAGAGATCTGTCCCAAGGCTTGATAGCTATGCGTGGCAGGGTATGTGGGAAAGTATGGGCAAATGCCTAAGACGGTGGGCACCCCCCATGGTGTGGGACTTCACCCCTGAACAAGTGCAGAATCCTGAAAAATTAGTAGAACATTTGGAGGAAATATGTTGTCACCCTGGCAATTCCAGAGACATACAGATCACTGCCATGTGCTGGGGTCTGGCTTATGCCTATCGAGCCCTATTTAACACTATTCAGTACCCCCAAGGGAAAGAGAAAGGAACTACTCCGACCCCCGTGACAAGTACTGCGGCCACCCAAACCCTCACGACAGACACTGCAGCTACTCCAACCCCAGCGACAAGCACTGCGGCCACCCAAACCGCCGTGACAGAGACTGCAGTTACTCCAACCCCGGTGATGAGCACTGTGGCCACCCAACCTGCCGCGACAGAGACTGCAGCTACTCCAACCCCGGTGATGAGCACGGCGGCCACCCAACCCGCCGCAACAGAGAATGCAGTTACTCCAACCCCGGTGACGAGCACGGCGGCCACCCAACCCGTTGCGACAGATACTGCAGCTGCTCCAACCCCGGTGATGAGCACGGCGGCCACCCAACCCATTGCGACAGATACTGCAGCTGCTCCAACCCCGGTGATGAGCACGGCGGCCACTCAAACCCCCACGACAGGCACTGCAGCTACTCAAACCCCAGTGCCAAGCGTTGCAGCTGAACCAGAGGACCAACCTGTGCCAGTATCAGTCGCCCCTATACGCAAGAAGAAATCATGGAAGAGAAAGTCAACTCGTTTAGAAAGAGATTACGATGAACCAGGGCCATCACGAGAAGAGGAGGAGGAGGAGGAACCATGTGTACAAGAAACGGAAACTACCCGATCTCTATCCTTGAGTGAGTTGCGGGATATACGGAAAGATTTCGGGCGTCATTCAGGTGAGCACGTTATCACCTGGCTGCTCCGATGCTGGGATAATGGGGCCAGTAGTTTGGAATTAGAGGGGAAGGAAGCCAAACAACTGGGATCCCTCTCTAGGGAAGGGGGCATTGATAAAGCAATTGGAAAAGGAACACAAGCCCTCAGCCTCTGGAGGCGGCTCCTGGCCGCGGTGAGAGAGAGGTATCCCTTCAAAGAAGATATTGTATTTCGCCTAGGAAAATGGACGACCATGGAGAAAGGCGTTCAGCATCTAAGGGAATTAGCCGTGCTTGAGGTGGTTTATGGTGACCTGGACGATCAACGGTCCTCCAAAGATCCAGATGAAGCCGAGTGCACACGACCCATGTGGCGGAAGTTTGTACGGAGCGCACCATCCTCGTATGCAAACTCATTGGCAGTGATGTCCTGGAAAGATGACGAGACACCAACGGTGGCTGAGTTGATTGATAGACTCCGGGAATATGAAGCGAATCTCTCTTCCTCGCTCGTCTCTGCTGTTGAGAAACTGTCCCGAGAGTTCCAGCAACTCAAAGAAGATATGTCCTACTCCCCACCAGTACGGACCAGTATCTCAGCCATTAGGAGTAATCGTCCCTTGGCTCAAGAGAAGGGATACACACGACGGGGCACCCTATGGTTTTACCTGCGTGATCACGGAGAGGACATGAAGAAGTGGGATGGAAAACCTACCTCAGCCTTAGAGGCACGGGTACGTGAGCTGCAAGGGAGAACAATTACTCAGGGAAGTTTCTCCAGGAGAGCTGCTGCCCCAGTTTCCCGTAAGCAATTCTCTAGGCAGAGGAGCAGAAGTGCTGATGGCCTGACTGATCTTAACAGAGACACCCGTGATTCATATCTACCGGAAGTGAGTGATGAATACTATGATCAGGACTAGGGGGGCCCTGCCTCCAGCCAGGTGGAGGAAAGGGATAACCGGGTTTACTGGACTGTGTGGATCCGATGGCCTGGCACATCTGACCCACAGGAATATAGAGCTTTAGTGGACACCGGTGCACAGTGTACCTTAATGCCATCAAACTATATAGGGGCGGAACCCATCAGCATTGCTGGAGTGACAGGGGGATCCCAAGAGCTAACTGTAGTGGAGGCCGAAGTGAGCCTAACTGGCAATGAGTGGCAGAAGCACCCCATTGTGACTGGCCCCGAGGCTCCGTGCATCCTTGGCATAGACTATCTCAGGAGAGGGTATTTCAAGGACCCAAAAGGCTACAAGTGGGCTTTTGGTGTAGCTGCCTTGGAGACGGCGGAAATTAAACAGCTGTCTACTTTGCCTGGCCTCTCGAAGGACCCTTCTGTGGTGGGGTTGCTGAAGGTCAAAGAACAACAGGTGCCGATCGCCACCACAACAGTGCACCGACGGCAATATCGCACCAACAGAGACTCTCTGATCCCTATCCACGGGCTCATTCGTCGACTGGAGAGCCAGGGAGTCATCAGTAAAACCCACTCACCCTTTAACAGTCCCATATGGCCAGTCCGGAAGTCTAATGGAGAGTGGAGGCTAACGGTAGACTATCGTGGCCTGAATGAAGTCACTCCACCGTTGAGTGCTGCTGTGCCAGACATGCTAGAACTTCAATATGAACTGGAGTCCAAGGCAGCCAAGTGGTATGCCACAATCGATATCGCTAATGCATTCTTCTCAATCCCTCTGGCAGCAGAGTGCAGGCCACAGTTTGCTTTTACTTGGAGGGGGGTCCAGTACACCTGGAATCGACTGCCCCAGGGGTGGAAACACAGCCCTACCATTTGCCATGGACTGATCCATAATGCTTTGGAACAAGGTGGAGCTCCCGAACACCTACAATACATTGATGACATCATCGTGTGGGGCAATACAGCAGAAGAAGTTTTTGAGAAAGGGAAGGAAATAGTTCAAATCCTCCTGAAAGCTGGTTTCGCCATAAAACAAAGTAAAGTTAAGGGACCTGCACGAGAAATCCAGTTCTTAGGAATCAAATGGCAAGATGGTCGTCGTCAGATCCCCATGGATGTGATCAACAAAATAACAGCCATGTCTCCACCAACCAGCAAAAAGGAAACACAAGCTTTCTTGGGCGTTGTGGGTTTTTGGAGAATGCATATTCCACACTACAGCCTGATCGTAAGCCCCCTCCATCAAGTGACCCGGAAAAAGAATGATTTCAAATGGGGCCCTGAACAACAACAAGCCTTTGAACAGATTAAACGGGAAATAGTTCATGCAGTAGCTCTTGGGCCAGTCCGGGCAGGACAAGATATTAAAAATGTGCTCTACACTGCCGCCGGGGAGAATGGCCCTACCTGGAGCCTCTGGCAGAAAGCACCAGGGGAGACCCGAGGTCGACCCCTAGGGTTTTGGAGTCGGGGATACAGAGGGTCCGAAGCCCGCTATACTCCAACTGAAAAAGAGATATTGGCAGCATATGAAGGGGTTCGAGCTGCTTCAGAAGTGGTTGGTACTGAAGCACAGTTGCTCCTGGCACCCCGACTGCCAGTGCTGGGCTGGATGTTCAAAGGAAATGTCCCCTCTACACACCATGCAACTGATGCTACGTGGAGTAAATGGGTTGCACTGATCACCCAGCGGGCTCGAGTAGGAAACCCCAGTCGCCCAGGAATCTTGGAAGTGATTATGGACTGGCCAGAAGGCAAAGATTTTGGAATATCACCAGAGGAGGAGGTGGCACGTGCTGAAGAAGCCCCACTGTATAACACACTGCCAGAAGATGAGAAGCAATATGCCCTGTTTACTGATGGGTCCTGTCGCCTTGTGGGAAAGCACCGGAGATGGAAGGCTGCTGTATGGAGTCCTACACGACAAGTAGCAGAAACTGCTGAAGGAGAAGGTGAATCGAGCCAGTTTGCAGAAGTAAAGGCCATCCAGCTGGCCTTAGACATCGCTGAACGGGAAAAGTGGCCAGTGCTCTATCTCTATACTGATTCCTGGATGGTGGCAAATGCCCTGTGGGGCTGGCTACAGCAGTGGAAGCAAAGCAACTGGCAGCGCAGAGGCAAACCCATCTGGGCTGCCGCACTGTGGCAAGATATTGCTGCCCGGGTAGAGAACCTGGTTGTAAAGGTACGGCATGTGGATGCTCACGTCCCCAAGAGTCGGGCCACTGAAGAACATCGAAACAACCAGCAGGTGGATCAGGCTGCCAAGATTGAAGTGGCTGAGGTGGATCTGGACTGGCAGCATAAGGGTGAACTATTTCTAGCTCGGTGGGCCCATGACACCTCAGGCCATCAAGGGAGAGATGCAACATACAGGTGGGCTCGTGATCGAGGGGTGGACTTGACCATGGACGTTATTGCGCAGGTTATCCACGAATGTGAAACATGTGCTGCAATCAAGCAAGCGAAGCGGGTAAAGCCTCTGTGGTATGGGGGACGATGGCTGAAATATAAATATGGGGAGGCCTGGCAAATTGACTATATCACACTCCCACAGACCCGCCAAGGCAAGCGCCATGTTCTCACCATGGTAGAAGCAACCACCGGCTGGCTGGAAACATATCCTGTCCCCCACGCCACTGCCCGGAACACTATCCTGGGTCTCGAAAAACAAGTCCTGTGGCGACATGGCACCCCAGAGAGAATTGAGTCAGATAATGGGACTCATTTCCGAAACAACCTTATAGACACCTGGGCCAAAGAGCACGGCATTGAGTGGGTGTATCACATCCCCTATCACGCACCAGCCTCTGGGAAAATCGAAAGATACAATGGACTATTAAAGATGACACTGAGAGCAATGGGGGGTGGAACATTTAAACACTGGGATACACATTTAGCAAAAGCCACCTGGTTAGTCAACACAAGGGGATCTGCCAGGCGAGCTGGCCCGGCCCAATCAGAATCCTTGCGTACTGTGGAAGGGGATAGAGTCCCTGTAGTGCACATAAAAAATATGCTGGGCAAGACAGTCTGGGTTATTCCTGCTTCCAGCAGAGGCAAACCCACTCGTGGGATTGCGTTTGCTCGAGGACCTGGGTGCACTTGGTGGGTGATGCGGGAGGATGGAGGAGTTCGGTGTGTACCCCAGGGGGATTTAATTCTGGGTGAAAACAGCCAATGAACTGAATAATATGCTGTTAATTGTAATATGATGTTGTATGTCATCACTACTATGGTTGCATCAGTGGACTGTTATCATGGTGGGAATCTCCCAATTAATGATAATAGCAAATGAACTTTCAATGGAACCGAGCAAAGTGCAGCAGTGAGAGAACACGAACTACCAGTGCAGCGGTGATGGAACAAGGACTGACATGCAACAACCTGACCCCACGCACACCGCCGCACCGAAGGACCCTTACAAGAGATGAAATCCAAAGTCATGGACTAAATGAACTCAATGGACATTTTACAGGCATTCTACAGGGGTGTTCCATAAACTAGTGGAATGATAAATGAAAATCTGTATATATATATATTGTTAAAGGGTAAGAAGATGGATAAGGATTATTGAAGTTGTACTGAATAGTATGGGACCTGAGCATAATGTCAATGATATGGAATAAGGGGTGGATACTGTCATGGTTTCAGCTGCAATAGAGTTAATTTTCTTCACTCTAGCTGGTATAGTGCTGTGCTTTGAAATTAGCATGGAAAAAAACCTGTTGAGATAACACACAGATGTTTAGGCTGTTGCTGGGCAGCGCTGATACTAGTCAAGGACATGTCTAGCTTCCCATGCTCTGCTGGGTGCACAAGAAGCCGGGAGGGGAGGGGGCACAGCTAAGAGAGTGGATTCAAACTGACCAAGGGGATATTCCATATCATGTAACGTCATGCCCAGTATGCTACCTGGGAGGGGCTGGCCGGGGGGGGGAGGGAGCAATCGCGGCTCGGGGACGGGCAGCGTCGGTCGGAGGGTGGTGAGCGGTTGTATCGTTCGTGTTTCTGCGTTTTTGTTCCCTGTTTTCCCTTTCCTCCCTTTTCCCTTTTATTATATTAACCTTACTGTCATTATTATCATAATCATTTATCATCATTATTCTATTGTAGTTATTAAACTGTGCTTATCTCAACCCACAAGTTCTTTTGCTCGTCCGATTCTCTTCCCCATCCCACAGGGGTGGGGGGGGGGGGGGTGAGCGAGCGGCTGCGTGGTGTTCAGGTGCCAGCTGAGGCTGAACCACGACAGTCACATACTATACTTCGAAGATCTGTACAGTTAAAATTTATTTCATGGTTAAGTGCCCTAGAAATCATTCAAAAGTAAACAAGAGATACTATTATTATCACATGAAATGAGTGAATTGGTTAATGTTTAATTGTTTTCACATTTCAAGATACACAATTTATTTCAGTTCACTCATCTCAAAAGACTATTGGATTGTTTTCTATTTTCTTTATTTTTTTTCTTTAGGTTGGAAGGATGAAACAGAAGGGAAGGGATCTGTTTGGTATTTAATGTTAGGAGGGTGTGAATGAGAGAAGATGGGTTGCTAGCGGTCAAACTGGACACAAGTAGCGGGCTTTCAAGTGTGAACAAGTTAGAAATATTGTTCTCAACCCTTTATGTGGCCTTTATGATTTGTTGTCATTTCATATCGTCATTAAGCTGAACGATCTTCCACTCTGATATATTCTGAACTGAGAAAAAATAATTGCAAGTTTATTAATATACCTGTGGTATCACTTTTACAGATGGATTAAAAGAATTTTGGACATGGGTGCAAAACGTGTCCGAGCTGAGGGTAAATCCCCTCTGAGTATCGTGGGAAATTTGTCCATATCCTTGTTTTGACCCTCATACTAAGGATGTTTCTAATTATTATCAATGAAGAAATTCTTCAGAGAAAAAAAGGACACAAAGGGTCACATTTCAAGTGTAACAGGGAGAATGGTATTGTAGAATGAAAAGAAGATAACCAAAGCCAGCAAGCTCAATCTGATCTGAAGCCTCTGAGTAGCTTAATAAAATGACTTAATTGCTTCATAAAAATCTCAAGCATGAGAAAAGACTGAGTGAGCTGATACATTAGGAAACAGTGGGTAGCAGAGTAAGATGTTTTATCTCCATTTTAATTGTTTTAATCTTTGCATGCACACTTATATAAAAGCTGTTAACTGAGCTGGGAATTTTGGAACGTAAACCATACATATTTTTTTATCAAGGCTTTTCACAGTTTATGTGTCCAAAGTGCTTGGTAAAAACCAGGCAGCCCCAGCAAACTGTCCTGTCAGATCATCAAGCCTGAGGCAAGCACATACAGCTATACACTTTCACCAGCTTAAAAGCAGGAAATAAATAAATAAACAATAAATAAATAAATAAATATCAGAAGCACTTTGAAATCTGTTCCATTTTCTTCCACATTCATTTTTGACCTAATACAGTTCAGAAGAAAATGTCTTTCCAGAGGGCATTTAGCAAAGTGCCTCGGCAGTGGAAAAGACCTCTCATGCTCCTTTGCTTTCCGTTCTGGAAAACAGTTAATGTATTGCTGTTATTTGTGCTAGGTTTTTGTTTATTTCTTGACTCTAGGGTAACATACTGAGTGTGCATTCCCCTTATCCTGTTTTTCTGCTGTTTGTAAAAGGCCAACTCTTGTAAGTAGCTATTACAGTTGTTATTTGAGTTGCATTGAGCATTGCTAATGAAAACTGTCGAGGTACAATGGTTTTGACATTTATGGCAGACCACATTGAATGAAAGCTGCTTTTAATCAAATAATCAAAGTATCTAAATATTTTTTCTCCAAATATATATAATGATTTTCCTTTAACCATTTTTTTTTACTTAGGTACGGTTTTACTAAGGTTTATTCTACATTATAATTCATGAGTTGTATTTACCTCCCAGCCCTTAAACAGAAAATATTCGTTTTTTCCGGGTTTCTAAAATCCATGTCTTTGAGATGGTTCTATTTGTCGATGCAAATAAGCTGCTGAGAAGTTCATTAAGTTACGGGTAATGGACTGAACTTTTCCTACAGATGCATTATATGACATCTTTATTTCGTAGATGTGACTCACGAAGTCTAGCAAGTGCCACCTCAGTATTATTTTGGTTCAGATGGTAATATTAATCAGAGCTGTTACTGTCTTACCATTCATGCAGCAGCCACAGTGTGTGAAAGCTGGAAAACTATTGCTAGAGCTTCTAGCATTGTCACTGGTTTGATGATGGTATTTCTGACAGCTCTGGCACTGACCTGGTGAATAAGTTATACCCAATAAAAAGATAATATAAAACCTATTACAATTACTATAATGAAAATGTAGCTTCATTTCTGTGAAGACAAAGATTTTGTAATCCTAAAAATTGGGAAGTTTGGAATAGGGCTAAATCAGTACAGGATTCACTATGCAAAGAGTTTGCTTCAAGAAGTGAACCCTTTTTAGATGCATAAGGGACAAGCTTTGGGGCACAAAGTCATTTAATCCATTGTGACAAAGCAGGAAGAGAACTTCTTAAGCGACAAAAGGCCAGGACACAAGTTTGCCATTTCAGTATAAGAAGCAAAGGATAACATTTCCCACTTCAGAACTTTGCCCTTTAGATTCTTAAGAGCTCTTTTTTTGTCTCACTGACAAAAAGGAAAGTTCAGTGCAAGCAAAGGGGAGATGTTACCACTCTCCAGGTGTTAATATAGTCACGCGTCTATATTTCATTCAACACTATATTCACATTCTATATTAATCTATATTCACATTCAACACTGCATTAGCAACATTTTACTTTTCTAAATCAGCATGAATTTATTTAATGATCCCTTTATTAATTACAGTCTCTGCACTTCTGTATAACACTTAATCAGGATAGACAATGCTATAGGAAAATGCAGAGTTTACATTTTCAAACGGAATAAAATGGGAAATCTAAACCAGTACCCTTACAGTCTTACAGATACGGAAATAACCTTACAGTCTTATAGGTATGGAAAGGCAGCTGTGATTGAGCTCTAAACTGCTTACAGGCTCTTGTGTGGTCTTACATTTTGTCTAACTACACCATGAAATAAAAAGCAACAACAAAAAGTCCTTGCTTAAAGCTGTGTTCTCTCCAGCAGGGTCATTCACACTAAGAAAAAATCTTTATGTTTTTAAAATCGCTTGAGCATTCTGTCTCTTGCTGTCTAAAGTCTTTGTCGACTCACTTGTTGTCTTTTCAGACTTCATGTCTACATTTCTTTCCTTCATGTTTGCCTCACAGGCAAATGCCCACACCCCCACCTCTCTCACAAGGAGCTAGCTTGTGTCTGGTGTATTCAGGCAGTTGTGGTGAGCTTTGGGAACAGCTCTGGTGGAAATAGCTATGATAACCATACTTTAACATGCAAGAGAGCTCTGCATTTCATGAAGTGTTCTGTTAATTATTCAGTATTTGTGGGATGTGACTAATCACTGATGATATATATGAAGTCTATTATTCTAATCTCAAGTCTGACTACCACTGTGCTTGTTAATTTTTTAATTGAAAAAATTGGATACAGAAATACAGAATTTCAGAAGTGTTTTTCCCTACAGATAAGAAAAAAAAGTGTGTTCCTACATACCTAGGGAGATGTGTATAATTACACTGTGAATATCAGTTTAATGTAGTCAATGACAAACTAAAGAAGAATTATGTCTGAAACTATTGGTAAATCAGAAAAATCTCGTAATAATTTTCATCTGTGATTTATATACCAGAAGAATATCAGCTAATAATTCACAGTCTTGGCATTATATTTAGTTCTTCTGCTTACCCTGAATGCAGTGCTGTTATCATTTTATGAAAAGCATTCAGCAGACCCAAGGGAAAAATAAAATTTTAAGAAAATGTCATTTTTATATCCTTTTTCCATAGTTTGGGTTTTTTTTTTCCCTTGGGGTTTTTTTTCCTTTTTTTTAAATTGTTTTGGTTGGTTGGTTTTTTCTAGCTGTGCAAAGAAATTTGTCTTAAAGGTTTTGGGGCATTTCATTGCCTTTTTTTCTTTCCTCTTGAATTTATATTCTTACACTTTTCAACTTCCAAAATGGATGTGTCCTGTGGGTTGTTATGGTTGTCATTTTAGTAGAAAATCTCTTTCGTATATTCCTTCTCCTATTTATTTTTAATTTCTAAAGAAAATTTCACCAATGATCTTCTAGATATTCTCTCATCAAATGGAATCTCTTATTCAGTGCAGGTTTTCTTCTGTAACTGGGAATACTTTGTTGCTAGTGTTCTCTTTTACTGTATTCCTCCATCCAGTCTTCCTCTGAAGAGGAAGCCAGGAATTAGGATGGGAGTTTTTTTGACAAAAAGTTAAATTGCATATGCATATTAGTAGTGCAAATTATTTTATATGATCTCCATTTTTGCCTTTTTGAAAGTGATTAGTGGACAATATTTTAAAATTACATGCCTAGAAAGAAAGTACCAGGTTTAGTTTAAATTTGCATTCTTTTACCAACAAATGTAATTTTAACTACTAGACTGCTAGCCTGCCTAAATTAATCCCTTTTTATGTTAGCTGGAAAGGAGGTGACAGTTGACAAATGTAAAGAAAAGGCAAAGTAATGCACAAGCGGAGAATGCTACATCTGTAGATCGTAGGTAGCTAACCAGAAAGTAAAAGGGAATTCAGTTATGATTATGTTCTATTTAAACATAACATTTAAGAGCATTTCTGTAAAAAGCATTTGTGACTATCATTTGTTGCTGTTCTTTGAGCAGCAACCTTGCCTTGATACAGTCAAGAAGAAAAAGAAAAAGAGGGGGAGAAAAAGGTATTTTGCAAGCAGAAAGTGAATAAATTCATCTTCATTATGTTCTTGCTCCTTAGGGTACAATTTCAATGCAGTTCACTTGTTTCAAGATAGTCAAGAGTTCTGGTTTGTTGTATTAAAATATGTTTTGAATCATAAGCTGGGGGATAAAACACAACCTTTTTTAAATTACAGTTGGAGGGGATTTTAAAAAAACCCACAACCCTGCATGTTCAAATGCAGTAGTGGATTGCTATTGACAGGGGAAGATATAATGATAAAAATCACAGGGTAAAATGGTTTGAAAATGTTACAGTAAATGGAGTCAAGCTTTACTTTTAAGGTGTTTTTTTTTGTTGTTGGTAGACTAGCAAACAGAATTATTCAGTTGTGCTACCTTTGACTTGCTACAACACCGTGAGCAAATAAAATATGGATTTGAATATTGATATATATCTGTATAAATATGCACGCTGATTTACATCCATTCAGAACATGAGTCCATAGCACAGCTATCCCAAAAGAAGCCTGCAAATCGCTGTCATAATGATGTGTTTGATCATCAAGGGTAAATACTGCCTCTGAGAGGATAGGGTTTTTTCCTCTTGTTTTAAAAGAGCATCTGACGGTAAGTTCAGTAAAATGATAAACTTTTCTCATACTCCTGGAAAATCCTTCCTTAGATGAATACAATTAATAGATAAATTAAGATAACTGATGTAACCGATTGTTTGTGACATCCTATTGAAAATTTAGAGGAATAGCATATTCTAGAAATAGAAACACATGACTGCTTTTGTAGAAGTTTAAAATCCTCAAATTACTGCCAACAAATGTGGCTTGCAACTACTAAGTATAACAGTCAGATTTGTATCTTTTCTTCATAATAACTGAGTATTAATAGTAAAAAACCTAATACTATGCATTTGATTACTAATTTAATTGAAGATTAAACTGATAGCTAGTCTTAGCAGCATCTTGCAGCTGTGGAAATATGCTTCTGAATGTGGAGGTATCAATAAATGAATAAATCCATTTGCTATCTATCTATTATCTTACTGCAAAACAAGTGTTTTGTAATGACCTCACAGTCAACTCAGGGGCAGAAACACATTGCTGAGTTACTTTGATGTCTGGGGACAGGCCACAGTTTGAGTTACTCATTGTTTGTCTACCTGGGAAAGAGCATCTCTTTTAACTACAAATACTTTTCTCAGTTTTACCTAAGTGCACTGAGACTATATATGGAACTGAAGGAGGACTTCAAACCTTTGGTTTAATTTTTTCCAAGTCAGCAATTTAATTTGCCTATACTGTTATATCTGAAAATGCAAATACAACTATCTCTAAGTCATTACTTTGCCAGTCTCTCTACCTAATTTACCAAATACAGAGAACAATGCTTTTGTTCATTGTTAGCAAGGATAGACTGTCAGTGTCCAAAACTGCTATGCTGTATCTGTCAGATGCTGAATTCCCACTGAACAGATACAATCTACAAGCCCATTTTAACACTCATTAATACATTACTACACATAACTCTCATTCTATCACTATGCATTTAGTAGATCTCTGATTTGAATCATTTGCATTTGAGTATGCGTATTGGTTAACTGTGAATAAAAATGGACCTTCTGTTTTTTTGTTAATGTCACACATAATGATAGTAGGAAAAGAGGCAACCTTGTGAGCTCTAATAAAGACTCTTCTCACTGAAATGCGTAGCTCATAAATGAGAGTCACTGAGTTAAATATAAAACAGACAGGTGTGTTTCCCTAAACATAAAGTATGAACTATTAATAGAATAATGGTAAAAGTTTAAAGGCGGTATCATTATGCAAACTGTTCCAGGGTGAATTTATCTGAAACTTTTTTTTAAGACGAGTTATTGACCTGATTCCTCAATACCCTAAAGACTCTTCTCTAAAGCTTAGTTTCTATATTACCTTTTGAAGTTTTTGCAGGATAGGTGAGCAGTTTGCATTACCAACAGCCTAATTAGGAAGAATAATGTCCCTTGGGACAACAAAACCTTCTTCATATTCAATCATCCAGTCCAAAAATATATAGGGTGGGGTAATGAATCTTAAAAATGCCAATTTAGTGAGTTTCTAATCACAGATACTTCATCAGCTGACAAAAGAAAAACCTCAGTAGGTGTAGCACTTCAAAATCTGGGACAATTTACATGTAATTTCAAGAATCAGCAGGGATACACAGCTGGATAAAAATAAAAAGCTTGCTGTAATTGAAAATTGCCTTGCAGCTTGTTTGTGATTAAAATGAAGTTCAGTTCCTTGAGATTTTGTTTAGCAATTAAATCTGTTTTACTTAGGCAATGAAATATTGTCTATTGTCCTTGAATGATAAAACCAGCACAGACATGCTTTAACATTTCGTGCTAATGCAACGTATATACATACAAAAATTTGGCAAAATCCATATTCCAAAACTTGAAGGCTTTCATCTGAGCATGTTCAAGAAATGCTTCCTCTCACTAGATGAGGCAGTGGTCATCTATATTATTTATAAAGAATCTTGGTGACAGCCTGTTGTGTTCTGCACACACAAAAAAAAAGTTTGCACCTCTTTACATTTAAATAGAGCAATTCTTTTCAAAAGCCAGTGTGATAACTTTACCTAAAAGCTGACTGAGTTTAAAGTTCAACTGAAATTTAAAGTTAACCTCTAATAGAGCTCTTGTTTATTTTATTTTTCAATTTTTGCATCTGTTTTTTTGGTGTGTTGAATAGATTGAGAAGTGTAAGAGCTGATTTTCTTACAATAAAACAGGCATTAGTGACTTCAAGTCTTACGTTTTTTTATTTTCTTAAAGTAGTTTGTTAGTTTTTGAGTGAAAAATAATGTTAAGAACAAGGTGCAAATAAAACTTGAGATCTTACAAATCTTAGATGACAGATCACTGTCATGTTTCATCTGTTTTGTTTGTTTGTTTTTTACACTCAAATGAGTAATGTCCCCAGTCGTCACTAGGTTTACATAGGAGAGAGAAAACCTGAATTAATAAGGTAAAAATCTAAATAATTATAATTATTTAATCAGAAAGAAAAGGTTTGTGGCATTGAAAAACCAAAAGCCCTGAAACCCAAAACCCAGCCCAAAAGCCACAGGGAAACTGATAATGTAACTTCTAATCCTCAACAGAAAATGACCTTTCTTATACATACCTTATCCTAAAACATGCACGTAGACATACTCATACCCAAACACTCATTTAATTCTTTTCCTTATATGCATTTATTCAGTATACACTGCCACAATTATGATTTCCCTAATAATGTTATAATTTTAATATGATATGTATTCAGAAGATGGAAATAATATTGAAATCATTTAAAGTATTTAAATTTGTAACAGAATTAGTAACTGTAAAGATTTTTTTTCAGTCTTTTGTTTGAATCTTTTCCTGGGTTGTATTCAGTTCCAGGTAATTGATATATCGTTCTAACAATTCTTCAGAGTAGATGAATCAAAAAGGCCAAGCCATAAAGGAGAGTTTCCTGGCAAAGAACAGATGACCTGCAATACTTGGATTGCTATTGCTGCACTGACTGAACTAGAGAAAATGATCCTGAGAGGATAAGAGAGAGCATTTGTAGCTTAAAGACAACCAATTTTGGCTCCAAAATCACTTGAAATTAGAAAAAAAATAATGTCAAATTATGTGTGGAAAGGTTATTCAAAACAACCTGATTGAAATGCACTCTAAGAGGTGCTGAAAGGTCACTTGAAAGACTCAAGTGAAAAACCAGGTCATTAAGGGAGACTAAATTAGAAAACAGAAAACCACTCAGTCCATCAAAACAGGGACGAGGAAAAAGATTTTAAAATGATCAGAGAAGGAAGATACAGAAGAGAGAAAAAACTGAAGGAACTTAAAGAAAAATATATACACATCTGATAAATAATTTGGGAAAAAAGGTTCACTAGCTACATAAATAAAGCACTCACTGCCACCATATTTTAAAACTGGGGAGGGAAATCTGGAAGTAATGTTACTCTTATAAATTACTGAAGCTATACAGCCATGCCATTTCATTATTATTATTATTATTATTATTATTATTATTATTACTGTTAGCTTTAGTTCTAATTAAGAAAATATTTCTGCCCGTATCACAGTTACAGAAGCTTCAGAAGGAGGTGGCACATGCACATCAATTGCTAGGTACAATACTATTAGTCAGTAGGGTCAGTATTCTTTTCAGATAACAGCATCCAGGTGCTCTAAATGACAGCATATATTCCACAAGAAAAAACATATTTTTAATGTAGAATTCTCTTTTCTGGAGAATTTGCAGAAAAAATGTCTGCAATCCTAGGTCTAACGAGTAACACTGAACTTACAGATTAGTATGTATTCCTAGCAGTATTCTAATATACTTTATAATTGCTGGCACTTGTACTTATGTTATTAACACATTGTAAAGCTAGCATGCAAATAAATAAAATGTGACAATTGATGAGTTAACATCTTAATACTTTCTTTACAGTTTTTCATTCTTAAATTTGAAAAAAATTTTTCTTCAGCAATGAGCTTTTGGTATGAATAGCAAATATAATCAATTGTTATAGGAACTACACAAAGCAAAAAAAAAAGATTAAAGAATTTAATTTGGATCTAGAAAATAATGCAGGCTACTGAGGGACTCTCAGCTGATATTGGGATAAACTATGAAGCATTTTAATGTTATCTGTATTTAGTTGTTGAAAATGTAATGTTTCATATTTTTCTCAATTTCTTTATTTTTTTAAATACTCTTTTCATAACAAAAGCATGGGGCTATGTTCCTAGATGTACCATAGAGACACTGCTCCAGGAAATAGCTCTTTGGGGTTTTTTGTTATAGAATCTGCTGGGATCAAAACTAATCCCTTGGTGCGAGGTAGCACATTTTTGCAGCTGCAATGGAGCAGGGAATCTCGGCTTTTAATGTCATGGTTCAGATCTTCAAAATATGCTTAAAATATTTTGTAGTTTTCCAAGAAGTTGAGCAGCTGTATCCATAATATATTCTCTTTGGTATTTTTAACAGCGATTGCCTGTTTCATTATCAACAGTTTTTTACTCTGCTCATGTCAGCAGCCTATTATTTCTACAGCCAATAAAAGCATGCAGTACTATTTCTTGAATATGAATAATTATACATGTCATTTTACATTTTGTATATAGTATCTACAGACACAGAAAGATTTTTAAATACTACATTTGTTCAGAGCTGAAGGAAAGATCAAATATTAACATGGTGGTGTTTTTTTCCTCCAGAAGCTATGCAAAAGGAAGCAGGAGGGATGTGTTTATGTGTGTTTGTGAGAGTGGAAACCAAAATCAAAGAGCTTCTTTTTTCATGCTATTGCATGAAAAGCAATGTACAGGAACAGTGTACAGGAGACCCAGCATTCACAGGTTAAGGGAGCCATGACCAGAGTCTCACAGATAGTGGTGGAAGTTCCCTGCTGGGCCCTGGCTTATTTGAAGGTGGGGAGTAGACTTGTATTTGACTTCCTAATTTATCTGGCACCTGGGGAGTGTGAAAAGCTTTCTGAATAGGCTGTAAAACAGGAGAAAAGCATGTGGTAGTTTTCAAACAGCGTATCGGAAGCCCAGAAGTGCTGTTTTTAAGAAACTGTTAACCACAAATCGTAATAACACACCACAGAATGAACTTTTTTGCCTCGGCTGTTGTAATCATCTCTTCTAGTATTGCAGCACTCTCTGTCCAGATATAAAACCTGAAGTTAGATCCCACCATCTAGATCTTGGGCTGCAGGGAGAGCTTGGTACTCCTTGTTGAAGACAGATATGGTGAAGCTGCCTCATCCTCAGGAGGGTGTAATCTGGTAGATATGGTGTAGTGTAAGGTGAGGGAGATGCATGAGAAAGGGAACAGGCTTCTTTGCATCAGGAATGATAAAAAAGAAAATAAACGGACATTCACAAAGACTGCAGTGGCAAGAGCCTAAGACCACAGGCATGTGCAGTTTGGTATGGCCACTGTTAAACAGGGACAGCAGAGGATATGAACTACTAGGAGGATGCAAGCTAGAAGCTTGTAGTTTCTGGCAGTAGAAGCTTCATCTCCCCTTTAAGTGTTTAAGCCCATAGTCTTGACAAGAAGGCATAAGAAATAAATTCACACAGAAGGATCCGGGGCCAGACTCCAAATAAGGATCAGTCCAGAGAAGAGGAAGTGAAAGGTGGTAGTGGTTGCTGACACCTCTTGTGTGGGACAAAGGCATTAATTTGCCAGATATATCTAACATCACTTGAAGCAGCAATGTATCTACACCAGGATCTGTACCATTGCATAAGGGTCACTGAGCATCATGTGCTTTCTGACTGGTACACCTTGCTGCTCAACCACGATAGCACCAATGATATGGCCAGAGATAATCCTCAGCTGACTACAGTTGTGTTAGGGACTTTGTGGGTGAGTATAGGAGTACAGAGGCCCCAACAGTGTTTTCATCAGCCCTTCTGGTCAAGATAAAACAAAAGGCAAATGTGTCTAACAGACTTGGCTGTGTGGCTAATGTCACAAGTAATTTTTTTTTTCCATGATGGCACCTTTTTTAAAATGGATGACTATATGGAAGAAATGAAATTCAGTTACAAAAGAACAGCTATGCAACCAAGCTTAGTTGCCTGGAGAGAAGGTCTTTAACTATGCTTATTGGAAGACAGGACTGAAACCCAGTGGTGAGTGAGGATGCAAGCAGAGGAGGTATGTGAGGGAGAAGGTTGTAAGGGCAACTTTCACATTCATGCTTAGATGAAAGGGCATTTAGAGGCTTACATTGGTTGTCTGTATACCAATACCCAGACCCTGGACAACAAACAAAAACAATCACAAGCCTAAGCATGATTTCAAGGTATAGAATATATACCTCGCATATAGAATATTTCAATATAGGTTGGAAAAGACCTTTAAGATGAAGTCCAACGATTAACCTAATACTGCCAAGTCCATCACTAAAGCATGTCCTCAAGCTCCACATTGACATATCTTTTAAATATCTCCAGGGATGGTGACCCAACCACTCCCCTGGGCAGCATCTTTAAATGCTTGACAACCCTTTTGGTGAAGAAATTTTTCCGAATATCCAATCTAAACCTCCCCTGCCGCAACTTGAGGCCATTTCCTCTCATCCTATTGCTTGTTACCTGGGAGAAGAGACCAACACCCACCTCACTACAACCTCCTTTCAGGTAGTTGTAGATTGATGAGGTCTCCCCTGAGCCTGCTTTTCTCCACACTAAACAACCCCAGTTCCCTCAGCCGCTCCTCCTAAGACTTGTGCTCTAGACCAGCTTCATTTCTTTTCTTCTGACACACTCCAGCACCTCAATGTCTTTCTTGTACTGAAGGGCCCAAAACTGAACAGAGTATTTGAGGTGCGGCCTCACCAGTGCCGAGTACAGGGCCACCATCACCTCCCTGCTCCTGCTGGCCACACTATTCCTGATACAGGCCAGGATGCCATTGGCCTTCTTGGCCGCCTGAGCACACTGCCGGATCATGTTCAGCCAGTTGTCAACCAACACCCCCAGGTCCTTTTCTGTCGGGCAGCTCTCCAGCCACTCTTCCCCAAGCCTGTAGCATTGCATGGGGTTGTTGTGACCCAAGTGCAGGACCCAGCACTTAGTCTTGTTGAGCCTCATACAATTGGCCTTGGCCAATCCACCTTGTCCAGATCCCTCTGCAGATCCTTCCTTCCCTCAAGCAGATCAACACTCCTGACCAATTTAGTGTCTTCTGCAAACTTACTGAGGGTGCACTCAATCCCCTTGTGATATAAAATGATTTAAGTCTGATGTCATGGAGACTTGGAGGGCCAGAGCAAGTAATTGGAGCATTTTCCTATTTAAATAGGAAAGAAAAAGAGGGGAGATCTAGGCACTCCTTCACTGTGCAACTATAATACGACGCCAGAGATACGGTCTCTTGAATGTCTTTAAGTCATAATCAGAAGGGGAAGAAACACTAGGAAGATTGTAGCAGACCATCTGAGCAAGAGGAGGTAGGAGGAGGTAGTGGATGAAGCTTTCTACAAAAAACTGGCAGAAGGCTTCACTCATGGGAATTCATTTTCATGGGATATTTTGGCTACACATAGTTTTCATGTGAGTGTATCCACAACCAAAGTATAGTGCTCTGGACAGGATTGGTGATGATTTCCTAATGTAAATGCTACAGAGGCTGAACCTCCTGTAAAGGGAAAATGCTCTGTTTGACTCTACTCACAGAGAAGAACTGACTGTAAATGTGGCCATAAATGGCTGTTTGAGCTACAACAATTGCAAGATGACTGACTTCAAGATCCACAAGAAGGCTGGGAGGGTAAACTGGAGAGTCAGGACTCTGGACTTGTGGATAACAAGGTTTAGCTTATCCAGAGGATTGGTAGGCAGAATCCCCTGACAAGCGTCCATGAAGAAGAAGGAAGCCTAGGAGAGCTGGCTGGAATTTTAGGATAACTTATTGACAGATCAGCTCTTTGTTCAGGAACATCAAGGAGTATGGCAAAGCACAATTATTTTGTGTAAGCAAGGAGCTTCTTGATGAACTAAAATGCAAAAAACGAAGGACTTCTACAAGAACTGGAAACAGGAACAGACAAGAAAATGTAGTATGAATACTGCTCGAGCACTGAGTGCCAAAATGAGAAAGGTCAAAGCCCAATTCTAGCTAAAATTAACAAAGGATATTAAGAATCATTATTTTGCTTTGAACTCTTTTCTGGAAAGATTGTAGAAACTTACATTGATATAACACTTTGTTAATTACACATTGCTCTCAGGTTCCTAGGCATCTTATAAGGTGACAGTTTTATACCCTGTCACAAAGAATTGCAGCATTATATTTCTAGATAGATTATTGAATAGAAGAGAAGCAATGCGAGAAAATGGGGTTGTGATAACAATTATGCAGTCTTAATTAATTACTGTAAGGAATTAATGAACCTGTCCATGTGTCTCATCCTAGTTGATATTGAGCAAAACTAATCTTAAGGATAGATGATCCCATGAACTACATTCCTACTTTTTCTCAGTATCTATTAAGCAAAGCTGAGAGAAAGGGCTCAGCAGTGAGAATAGCTTCTGTTATGCCTGAATGATTGGTCTGGCATTTTAAAGGAAAATGTGAGTCTTATCCCATCTGCAGTGAGTTTTAGGACTTTCTTAGGCACTCAGCAAATCTTGAGTGCTAGTTTTGAGCTAAAAATAATGCCATATGGCAGGTTAAAGCCAAAGATTTAAGTCCTTAGAAAAAGTAGTTGAAAAATGTAAGTTTCTGAAAAACAAGTCTGTCTGTGACAAGCTCAAGAAAATAGCTGTTCTCAGTCGTAAAATGGAGTACTTGGCTGAAGCAAAAGATAGACCATTTCTCCTTGTAATATTAGTACACTATCCAGAAATTCAAGCCCTGATTATACCTGATTGAGTTCATGAGTTTTAGTTTCTTCTCTGCTCTCATTAGGAAGCTACTGACTCTGTAGTAGAGCAGTCCTCCCAGCATCTTCTTTGGCTCCACTTTGCATAAATAAACAAATATCTGTTGGGTTGATTTCCGAACTGCTAAGGCAGTTTGCTAAAAAGGCAAATTAAAAAACAAAACTCTCCCCCCAATAGCATGAGTGACCACAAATCATCCAAGGTACTGTGAACTAAAGTACCACGATATAAACTAAAGTAGACAGAGGAAGAATGTATCCTTTACTGAAGTAAGCTTTCTGGTTTCGAGGGCAAACTATGTTCTGGTGGAATTATGAATTTCTGGAGACTAACAAGATTATAAACTTTTCAGAAGTTTATGAATAATCTTCTGTGATAGGTCAGGAATGAGATTTCTATATATTTACAGGTAGATCTAAGTGACCAGTAACTGTTAATACCAGTGAGGAAAATAAAGGGGGGTGATTATTCCAGAAGATTCATTTCCCTAGAGAAATATTTTCTTTCCTTCAAGTAGTTTGAGTCATAATGAGGGCAGAGACAGACACAGGAGTAGTGCTTTTCAAATAATAAGTTGAAGTCTAAATGGATTTGGGATGTGGATATTTGATATGGCATAAAAGAACCTAAAGAAAAAATCAAAGAAGAGAAGTTTTATTGTTTTTAAACTACTGAGCTCTTTTAGAATGAACATGTGTTTTCTAAATGAAATTGCAAACTATAGCAAAGACAAACCCCTCATTATTTGCAACATTGTACATGTTAAATGTAAAATGGATATCCTAAAATGCAACTGCCAAGAGGGAACACTGTACAGTGTTGAAACAGGACTTGATAGAAACAGAGACGTTTTTATATGAATTATTATAATGACATTTTCATCAGTCTTTTGTGCCTCTTCGAGGTATACTGGGGTTTTTTTCTGACAGTTTACTATCCAAAGTGGATAGAATTCAACCATAAAAGCAGAACTGATGAAATTACATTTGAAAAATAACAATTAAAATGTACACTTTCCATTAATTCTTTAATAATAGTGGGGCCATACTAAAGCCTTTTTTTGTGAAACAGTTTCCCAGCTGAATCAAGGTCTTCTGATATTCCCTTTGAAGTGGAAGCAACTTCAGGTACAACAGTTTGTTCATGAAGAGCTTAGGGTGTCTCTGAAACTATTCATGAATCTTACATACTACTCTAGTTTCTTGTGGTGTTTTCTATGTGATTACATTGTTTTGAAGTAACAGAGAATGTGAAGACTCCCTTTCAGGCACCTGTAGAATGACCTTATTTCTGGACTCACACATCACACAAAGCATGCCTCATGAGAGGTCTGGCCCCTTGCTTCCTCATTGCACTTCTTAAAAGAAACCTATGCAAGTGACCTGATATTCTGCTCCTTCTCTGCATAAGAATGATTTAGTCACTCTCCTTTGCTCTCATTAATGTATTTTTAAAACTCTGTTTATGCTGATTAGTATAGATGTTTTAAATCAGGTGGACCAGATGTCTGTGCTGGTCTTCAGCTAGAATAACCTGCTTAGCATAAGTAAGAGTCGTAAAACAAGTTATTACTGTTAATTTGTATTTGTGTGGTTAAGAAGAACTGGCCCTTATTTTTTACTGATTAACTTTTGATCACAGCTTTTTAGAAAGCAAGTACAAGACTGACTCTGTGAAGTGGAAGGGTGTTTTCTGTACAGTTTGTAAGTATAATATTCCATTACATTCTTTTCTGATGTTAATCTTAGTTCAGCTTTTATTTCTCAGAATACATAGAATCATGCACAGAATTGTATAGGTTGGAAAGGACCTTTAAGATCATCAAGTCCAACCATAAATCTGAAACTGCCAAGTCCACCACTAAACCATGTCCCTAAGCACCACATCCAAATGTCTTTTAAATACCTCCAGGGTGGTGACTCAACCACTTCCCTGGGCAGCCTGTTCCAATTCCTGAGAACCCTTTCAGTGAAATAATTTTTCCTAATATCCAACCTAAATCTCCTCTGGTGCAACTTAAGGCCATTTCCTTTTGTCCTATCACTTGTTACTTGGGAGAAGAGGCTGACCCCCCACCTCACTACAGCCTCCTTTCAGGTAGTCGTAGAGAGTGATAAGGTCTCCCCTCAGCTTCCTCTTCTCCAGACTAAACAACCCCAGTTCCCTCAGATATTCTAGTTTAATTAAGAGTTAGTTATTCAGATGAGGTATAAAATCTTGGGCAAATCTAAGAAGCCAAGTGCTCATGGCAGTCATCCTCGATGTGATTCAGATTCCTGCTCTGAATTAGAAGAACATTAGTTTTGGAGAAAAATTCTTCAATCATGATCTACATGCTCTTCTGGGGTTTCATTTTTTTTTTTTTTTGTTCTAAGCCAAAATTCTTTAATAGGTATTGGAAGAAGATACATTTTCATTTTAGTGAAAAGGAATGTAATCATCTGATCCTGAAAGCTTTGCCGAATGGTGTTAAATTTTTCAAGACAATTTTGATTTTGGCTTTTTTACTGGAGGAGATAGCTAAATTTCCAGGAAGGGATGATAAAGAAGGATAAGCAAAACTATGAGAATTTGATGGAGGCTATACCCTCTGTCACTTGCACAGGATAGATCAATTAGCCACATTCATGATCAAATCACTCATTATGTGGACAGACTGAGGTGAGGATTACTGGTAGTCAGTGGTCCAACACATAAGTAGCATTTGTTGAATCACAAGCATAATACTTTTAAGAGGCTATTTTTTTAAAATATTCTTGCTGGAAGATGAAAGGCAGAAACTCCAGTAGTAACTCTTATGTTAAAAGCTGTGATTAATTGGTGGTGCTAAGACAGTTCATGCTGAACCAAGATCCTTGGTATATGTGGGTATTTTGAAAATCAGAGTATCAAGATAGAAAGCACCATACTCTTTAGTATGAATTAATTTTCTGTGGAATATAACTCCAAAGTAAATATAGTAACTGTGGTGGTGTTGGTTGAGAATGGAAATGAGGAAGAAAGAGAGGAAGAACAGAAAGGCTCTAACTGTAATTCTTAAAAGTAGTACATGATATTGACAATCTTCCAAAACCTTTACACAAGTTGTATTGCTATGAAAAATTATGATATATAGGAACAGAAATAATTTGTCGTGATGCAGATGCAAATGCACGTGGTAGTACAGTCTGCTTTGCTCTAGAGAGGCCTAATGTGATGTTCTGGTATTTTAGTTTGTATAGCTACTGAGGTTTTCAGAAGACTGTCAATTATTTCTCACAGTGTGAAATTTCTGCTGAAGTTCTAAAAAGGAAGGTGATTCTCTGAAAGCACATAGTAAACAACTGCATTTTTTTGTGAAAAGCTATGTGTACCTCACTAACGGAGATTAAATGACATGCTTGAACCTATCAAGCTCTGCATGCTATGCATTCAAATGACAAAAAATAACAAGAAACTTTGAAAACTTGAATTTCAGTACATAGACTTAGCAGCAGACATTTTATTTTGCAGTAAACCTCCCCTTCTCCCTGAAATGTATCAGAAGTCAAATATTAGCTAACAAATATATTTTTCTTTTAAATCTGGATGACATTTGTTTTGACCTTATTCTGCCTACTTTTCAGTGAAATAAGCAACAGCATAAACCTTTTCTCTTTTTTTAACCCATTTTAGTGTGCAAAGGAAAAAGAGACATTACTTAGATGCAACTACAGTCATTTATAATTATCTAAACACTGCTTTTTTAACATCATTTGAAACCCAAATATTGCCAAAAAGGTAAGATGGTTTGGCTGCCCGTCAAGGGATATTCAGTGTATTTGATCAATTCTAGAATACCTTGCTTGAAAAAGCATTTGTACCGTTATTAAAGAAGCCAGCCTTCAGTATCTCCTTTGAAAAATTTCATGACATTCAGCCTGAAAACAGTCAATAAAAAGTTTTAGAAAGCACAATGTTTGCAGAAATTCTAAGGTCTGAAAGTAAGGAGAGCACAAAATAGCAGTGCATTGTTTCTTATTATTTTCTTATGTTTTTAATATTGATTATGTAGGTATGTTCTTAGTTCAGCAATATACTGTTTTTGTAACATCTGACTACCATAGAAAGATTTATTCTCTGATTAAAACAGTGGGATGGGAATGAGCAGAGCTAGATACAATTCCTAGGCTATTCTTAGACTTTATTGTGTGATGTTCAAGACAACATAGTTATAGTATGGATATGCTTATAATATTTACTTCAAAGGTCACATGTATCTTCCTGCATTGATATTAGGATGCTCACCTCTTCATCATATGAGTTCTTTTAGAGAATATTACCCCAAAAAAACATATATCTTTGGGTTCTGATGAGCAACAAAATAATTCTTTGAATGCTATGGCAGTGTTTTTTATAGCTGAAAATATCTTCTTTACCTAAAATTTTCAGATCGTATGAAATCTGTAGAACTCTTAACCTTTCAAAAAATGTCTCCAAGAATATTTTTTTTTTAGAGAGAAAGACAGCAGGCTCAATTATCTTTGCCATATTCCAAGGTTTTTTTTTTTGCCGAGAACTCTAAAATAATAATAGCTTACCATGGTGACAACTGCCGGGCTAGTTATATTTTTTCCAAGTATTCCTAATACCCTCAGAGGTTGGAATGATTTATATTCATAACGTTTGAAAATAGGGTTTAGTAAAGTTTTTAATTGGTTGATTTGACCTGAATTTCAGCCCAATTGAGTTAACAGCAAATCTGACAAGCTTTTTAAAGGAAACTATCCCAAAGCAGGCATTAGCAATATTCTCTTCCTCAACACTTACACTGGGCTTCCAAACATGATTATGGCCTATTTCGCACCTATATGGTCTGGAAGTTCATTGACAGCCATCATTGCTATGACATTCACAGCCACTACAAACCCACACAGTTCTAAATGCATTAATTAATTATGGAAATTTTATCCATAGTTCAATTGACTACCAATTATCCTATTTATATTATAGTTTATAAATTATTTAATAATTTATCTATAATCTATTTACAATAGATTATAAATTATCCTATCAATCCTTATTTAATATCAATAACATCAGAATGTCAGAGAAACACAGCAAGACTTAATGTTAATTCACATCAGTTACAAATGTGGATATACTTAAAGTCATGTAGCTATAAGTGTCTCTCTGGGATTTTTCCTTTCCTATGAATAGTATCTGAAACTGACACCTCAGAGAAACCAAAGACCCAGCAGTTACCAGAATTAAAGGAAATTACTAGTGGATGGTTCATGTACTGCAAGGATTCAGTGGATGGAAAGTTGCTGTTACACCTGTGATGATTTCTGCTGTTTGAAATTATCAAGCACAACTGTGATTACTTAACAAATGTATGAATACTGAGTTTTCAAAAAAATGCATGCATTTAAGACAATTTCACTTGAGTTTTTGTTGCATGCTTACAGAAGAATACCTTTAAATTAATTTTGTGCTTAATTTATTTATCAGCGTATTGAATAGGTAGCCATTTTTAAAAATTACATTTAAGTTGTATGTTATACAAGATCTTAACTACCTTTTAGATTTCTCTTGCTTATTTGACATTCACAAAGAAAATATTATTCCAGCTCTAATTCCCTGTGAGAAAAAAACACGTAGGCTGCTCTTGTGAGTTTTAAATAAAATTTTGATAAAGGGGGCTTAGTAAATATTTACGACACTTTAGATGAAGTACCCTAAAAGGCATTTAATTAGCAAATTAAAGAGATATTGCAATCCCGCTGTAATGATTATCAGTAACTGCATCACAGATTGTAATGTTATATAATTAAAATGAATAGGGAATCTATTAAAAAAAAAAAACCCAAACACTATGCTTTTTTACTAAACTTTAGTCTGGATGCCAAAATGATTTAATTTTATCAAAATGGATACTAATATATTTAGCTATAGGTTCTTCTGTAAGTTCTCTACAATTCATTCAAATGCATAACCATGTGAACAATTAGACTGATGAATGAAGACTAATGAAGACTAATCCTATTAGAAGTTTACAAAATAGTAATAATTTTTGCATAATCATTGCATAATGGGCACATGAATTAATGAAAAGAATTTCCTTTATGTGAAGGGAAACCAAAATTGTTCACATTGCTACTGTTAAATACAGGCTGTGGAATATACAGTGAAATGCTACTGGTATTAATTTACATTAATGTGGTGCTACTGTTGTCAATAATTACATCGAATAAATGAAGATATGAGATAGTCTTGATGTGTGCATGTGTGTGTTTGTGTGTATACACACATTGTACAGAGAGCAAAGAGCTTCTGAGACAGACAGGACCGTGCAAAATATTAAGAAAACCAGTCTTATCTCCTGATTGCTGTACTTTTTTGGTGGAATAAGTATGCATTTTTATATATAGATATATATAAATTATATATAATTAAATATTTGGCTACACACACATATTGTAACCGCAGTTTCTTTCAAGAGTTTTAATCAGTCTTTATGGTGAGAATTGTAAAATAATGAATAAGACGTCTCGCTTTTAATTCTCCTTATACCAAACAAAAAGACTGTAGAAAAAAAAAGAAGATAACATCTCACAGCATGTTCTTTTAAACACAATTGTTGAAAAGCTCATAACCTTTCAGTTGCTGTTGTCATAAGTCACTAAGAGCCACTCCAGAAGTTTACAAAATAAATTACTTAAAATTAATAGAGTAATTGTTTACATCTTTTTGCTAAACAGAATTGTATATTTGGTAGAAAGAACTGTTCCTATTATAAATGCATAATGACATTTTTTAGAAAGAGGATATGAGGTCTCATTATTCTTACAGTAATTAGCATTGATCGAATCTCAATTCTAATAGAATGGAATTAGACTAAATTTCATCAAAGTCCCATAAGTCATTTGGGTTTCAGTTTCTCTGGATTACTTTTTTTTTCTTTTTAAATATGGAATCAGTCTTCAGCCTTTTTGTAGTTATCTGATGTCATTCACAGAAATATGGGATTCCAGGATAATTCTCTTAGAAGGGACCTCAGGAGGACCTTCCAGCTAACCCCTGTTCAAAGCAAGGTGAGCTGTGAAATCAGACCAGGTTGCTCAGGGTTTGGTTCAATCAGGTCTCAGAAACTCCCAAGGATGGAGACTGCACAGCCTTTCTGAAGCAACCTTTCTAGTGTCTGTCTTCATGAGGAAAAATGTATTCCCTACCTACAGACCAAATGTCCCTTGTTTAAACTTATGTTTGCTGTCTCTCATCCTCCTGCCATGCATGACTGTGATGAGATGACTCCATCTTTTCTTCAGCAAGGTGATTTTCTCAAATTCATCTCTTCTCCAGGCTGAACAAGCTCAAGCCCCCACCAACTTGGTAGCTTCCTGCTGAACATGCTCCAGTTAATATCTTTCCTCTGTGGAGCATTCCAAAACTAACAGCCTAATGACTGATGATGAGAGGGGAGGACCTCCTGGCAATGCTAGTACAGCCCTGGTTGCTCTTGGCCGCCTTTGCTGCAGGGCATACTGCTGGCTCATGCCCACCTTGATCTCTCCAAGCACCCCTTCAGGTCCTTCTCAGCAAAGCTGCTTCCCAGCCAGTGAGGTCCCAGGCCATGTCATTCCTGGGGGGGTGGTGTCTTTCTTCCCAGTAGTAAGACCTGGCATTTGTCCTTGCTGAATTTCGTTAGGTTCCTGGCAGCCCATTCCTCCAGCTTGCCCAAGTTCCTCTGGGTGGCAGCTGTAACAGAAAATATCAGCTGTTTTGTGTAATTTGATGTCACCTGCAAACTTAATGAATGTTGTTACCTTTTCAATTTATGCTATTTATTTAATAGTAATTCAGAGGAAAAGCTTACTATTTGTCAGAAGAGAAGTGAAGATTAGATCGGATTTTTGGCCTTGCATGTGCGTGCGTATAAGGAATATATATTTTTAATCAGCCTGGGGAATGTTGTTCTGATTCTTTTTTTTTTAATATTGCAGCAAAGCTGGCTGTCTACAAAGTTTGAGATTGTCAAACTTTGTTTTGTTCTAAAATGGAATATATATTTTTATATTTGACAGAAGAGTCTTCTAAACATTAGTTAGAAAACTATGTAACAATATTGTCTCTTTAAGGGGAAAATGTATTTTTTACTTGATGAGTCAATATTTAGGTTTATGGATCAAATTTTTAATGGTGTATTTCAGTTACTTGAGTTACACAAGTAAATGTGTTACAGTTAATTTTATACCTATCTATCTCTATCTCTGTCAGGGACTTAGAGATCATTATAATGGGAGTGTTTAGAAGACTGATAACATAGGCCAGTCTCTGCTTTAAAGCAAAGCTTTACTAATTTTATTCAATAACAACATACTTTATGATAATGTTTAATTTTTACATATTATTAGTCACTATCACTATGTACTCACTACAAATACAAAGCTGTCAGTCTTAAAAAAAATTACAAAATTTCTATATTAGCCATGAGTATATAATAGCATGGTTAATGTACAGTTAGTATTGATGGCTGCAGTCCTTGATAATGTTCATTGTGGAGGTCAAGGTGATCAGGTTTGACAGCTCCTTGACCAGAGTGACTGGAGCTGAAGTGGGCTTGAGTTCTTTCTTCTCTGTTTCATCTTCACGTTTAATGCTCTTATGATGTTTTCCCCCTTCTCAAAAGGGGATTTCAGCTGTTCCTGATACTGCTTCTCATGGTTTCAGTTCACTTGAAGGTGACAAATAACAATGCATGTCATGCAAGAATCTATTAATTCTTATTTAGTGAACAAGGTACTTATTAAATGAAAGGTATAGGTATTCATTTAGCACACATGTAGATAGTTTTTTGCCTGAATATATAATTCACAGCCTGTAAAAGGGAGAAATATTTTTAACGTTGTTGTATGGCACAGATCATGCTACTTTTCACCATGGATTCAAGCCATTATAGAGCGCCACGTCTTTCTTGTCATATTTGTGCTGCTAAATTTGCAAAAAGCTGTATGACACTGACATATTCCTCCAGAGATACTGACAAGTACAATTTTTTCCAACTACTTCAAAAGTTAAAAAGTCTCATATTGCTCAATCAAGATTTGATATGATGTCATTGATTTCAATTAAAAACTGTGCGGAGGGGTTTAGTAATCTGATTTCTGCTGCTCTTTTTCCTTACTGGCTGGTGTAGTAATGCCAGAATCAAAGTAAATTTAAATGGAACAGTTTCCATAATTTTGAGGTAGCCATATATTCCTGCAGTATCCATAATAATCCACAAAAATTTTAGTAGGGTTTCCACAGAGCCAAACACAAATTTAAAGCTCTGTAGCGAACAATTTTTTTCCCATTTTTGTCATGCTTAGGGATATTTCCTATGCCTAAAATGCAGATAAATGTGTTACAAAGCCAACTGTTCTCATCTGTTGAATGTACTGCAGATAGGTAAGTCATGGAAGTGGGAATTAAAAAATTCAAGCTCTTGCCTTCATTACCTTAAAGTCTGTTCAGTCCCTGCTATAACTTCTTTTCATTTGTTCTTAACTTAAATTTGCCATCCATCATATATCCTTAAATATGTAGTTCAATTTTTGGCTGAAATAGCATAAAATTAACTTGCTCACAAGATAATTATTAATTGCTTTATTGCAAGGTTCAGAATTATATTTCTGTCAATGTAGATGTATATTATGTTCCACCACTTTATTAATCACTCTGGAACTGATACAAACCGACTGTAGATAACCTTATCAAATAAAACAGATTTAGAAGTGTCATTAAAAGTATACATCATTAATTGGTTTTGGAGGTCAAATCAGGCTACTATATCCCTTAAATTCTTTTGGAAGCTTTGTTCTGAAACATTTTCATTTGTTTATTATGTACTCTGTAGTCCCAGTTTAGGAGTTTCCCACCAATGACAACACTTGAACATAACTTATCTTCAGGCATATACTTCCTTCCTTTTACTGTCTTGACTGAAGGGCTAAGACATGGCAATAACCCCATGTTTCTATTTAATTTAATAAATATACATTTTATATACGTATATGCATATTCGGTGCATACATATGTATTTACATGGAACACATCCTTAAAACAAGCTTTAAGATAATGACAAGAGGTGTAAAGTTTCATATTCTGCTTCTGCAAGACTGTACACAAGGATGTGACTCTCTTAAAGTACCTACTCTTCCAAACAAGATAGGTCAAAAAAGTCATAAATAGAACTATAGCACTAGGCTTCTAAACATATGTTTAAGCACTTCAATGTAAAAGCTTTTTAATGGTTTTTAGGATTGTGGAAATTTTAAAACATTCATGATATTATGATATTCAGTAAAAATGAGGTTGCTGGAATTATTCCATGTGTTACTATTCACAAAATTATGCCAAAGTCAAGAACTGAGGGGAAAAAAAAAAGATACTTTATTATTTCGATTTAACTAGGAAAGTGTTGTAAAAAAAATTATTTCCCACAGTGTTTTTTCATGTCTGCCTGTTTAAAAATAGAAATTAACATCAGAAGCAGAGAAGATTGTTTTTAGATTATGTTTATTTTACAAGCGCCAAAAGTGTAGTGATGGAACTACAGTCATGTGAAGGCAACACGCCCTAAGTCTCTGTATTTTGTGCAGGGGAAAATCTTTTTACAGGTAGTACTCCCTGAACACAAGGTAGGTAATAATGACTGAAATAACATCACCTTTTAATTAAGCACCAGGGGACCAAAGGAATGCATAGATCAGATCTTCCGCACGTGTAGAAAAATAAACCTTATAAAAATCTGCACTTAAATTGAAGTCATAGACAAGAATCAGAAGGACTGTTAACATCAAACAACGGTAATTTAAAAAGGGTCTAGCAAGCCCATATAACTTCTTGACCATTACATTTCTTACACATTAATTTTTAAGTATGACAACTTGGTAAGAAACATTTTATACTGTGGGAGTTTTGATGAAACCATTTATTAAAATGTCAACCTCTCCTTGAATCCAGAACCCCAAGATAATATAAATATAGGTAGAAATACTGAAGTATTTGGGATTTTGTGTTATCCAACATAATTACAATACTGCTGGTCTTAATAGTAATAATGAAAATTAATTGAATACATTTTCAATAACTCTTCCATATAATTTCTTTGGAGAAAATGTTAGCCATATTCCAGTGTTTCAGTTAAAAGATATTTTTTAAATTTTAGTTAGAGCTCAATTATTAATTAATCTTACTATACTCTATGATACTAAGATTAGTTAAACTGACATGTGCCAACAAGGTATTGCATCACCTTATCAAGTTTAGAAAATATCTCCGAAGAGATTTGTTTTACAAATGGATGCAACGCTAGTAGTTGCAATGACAAATAATTTGTCATATTCAGAAGTTCTTTTGTACTATTTGGAGACCTATGCAATTTTTTAAACTGATTAAAAGCTGCCTTTTTTCAACACTGATAAAGTTCTTATGTATCAAAATAATTCCTATTCACTCTGCCTCCTGGGACACATTGGCCTAAAGGCCATATTGAATCAGGTTGTATTTTCTTAGACAACCCATATAATTATTTATATAAATCTTATGATACATTATTTTACTGGATTTTGTAGTTTAGACTGCAGTAATCATAACTTCTGTTTTCATTAGAACTTTCTCACATAATTTTGCATAATAAAAGCTGCTGAGCCCCTATAAGCACAGATGCCCTGATAATAAGACATTATCAATGAGAATGTTAAAATGTTTTGACTTATATTCAAATGAGGAGAATGCAGAAGTATCTTTCATCTATGGTACATTATGGTACATCAAAAAAAAAAAATGTCTGTACAGAAATAGCCAAGAATTGATTACAGATTTATTATAATTTCCTTCCATTTTTATTTAAACATTTCTGTGTACATTTGCATTAAAATAATGTCTTTCTACTGATGACATAACTTCATTATGAAGTGTAAGACAGAGAAAACTGTTTTCTGTGAAGGCGGTGTCTTTGCTATTGATGGGTTTGACTGCTGGTGTAACATTCCATGACATCTGTTACCTTTCTTCAGCAACACTGCTTATCAGTCCATAAAATATTCAGCTTCCTGGAGTAAAAGGAATGAAAAAAGGAATAGTTGGATTCTATTTAATTATGCTCACCAATGTAATGTGCCGATTTCCACATTATAATTAAAATGAAGACCCTTTGGGATCATGAGCAATGAGTCACAAACTCACGCACAAACGTATTGAAATGTGGTCCGTGATCACTTTCTAATATCAATAAAGTGCTTTACCCAGATAGTGTAGGAAAGTATCCTATCAACCCTACAGAGACCTAGCATTATATGGGAAGTAATGCAAACAGGGTTTTTTTTTTGTTATAAACCAAACCCTGAAGCAGATGGCAATATCAGAGTGAAAAGACTGCCGCTCATGTCTTTGCTCTATGTTTCGTGCTGCAGGTGTTTGGGGTATGGGACATGGGGTAAATGTGTTCTGAATTAATTTGAGACTTCGGTATGCTAAGTTTGCATGTAGAGTAGAATGAATAAGAATATATGCGGTGCTTTTGAAAAAAAGAATCCAAAGTGTTTAATATCAATTGAGCCATGTGGAGGAGATTATTGCTTTTTTCAGTTTAAAAGTTCCCTTAATTTTTAGTTGCTTATCAAGCTATTACTGCAGCGTTTCTCTAGAATTACATTAAAGATGGGGTGCTTATTGTGTTAGTCCCATTACCAAGCACTAATGCAGTAAATACTTGCCAGCAAGAGCTACAGTTCACATCTAAATGTATCATTTTTCATATTTGGTCATATTTTGTAGGTTTTACTCACTTATATCAGTGTTATCATCAGGTTACGTTTGGCTTCGTTGGGAGAGCAAGGGGCATTTTGGGTTTTTTTCTTTCTTAAATGAAGAAAATTTGCCAAGGAGAAGCATGGGTCAGCAGGTCTCTGAAGGCTGGGAGGGTGAGGGTCCCCGAGGGAAGCAGGGCAGAGCCTGGCAGCCCAGGAGCACCAGGGCCAGCCCCAGCCCCAGGCATCAGGCAGCTCCCTGGGGCGGGAACGGGCCAAGGCCGGGCCATGATGTAGGCCTGTGACTGCACGGCTGTGCAGGGCAGGGCTCTGGAAACTGGCCCTGCTGCAGCATCGCTGGGGCAGGGGCTGATGGTGCGGGGGGCTGACATGGGGTCCTGAGCCCTGGGCAGCATGGAGCAGACTGGACAGTGGCAGTGAGGCCCTGTTGGTGTACAGGTATGGGAACGTTTGATATATTTTAAAATATTCATAGAAAGTTCAAATGAATGATGTGAAATATCTTAGCTATTCAGATAATTTTATTCAAAGTTATAATATTTATCATTCAGTCAAAAATATGTTTGGATAAAACTCCTTTTGCATTTCTTACTGACGTAAGAACCACAGATACTAACTTACAGGTTGTAGGTGAAACATCATGTGGTACTAATCCAGCACATTAGGTTTTACGGAGCGTAAATCCTATAGCTAGGATCTTTCTCCCTTCCAGCCCTTCCACCATACCCCCCCCCACCCCATTCTGTAAAAATTTCCCACTACTTCAATATATTTTTGTTAGAAATTAAATATTCTGTTATTTTGGCTAAAAATTTGACATTTTGCTTTGGAGGTGATGGCTTGTTGTGCTGTTGGAGTTTCTTTTCACATTCTTTTGTCATTCATTCACCTATGTTATTTACCTTGACATCTACTTTGGAGAGGACAGGGAGTTATTTCTACTATTTTTTTACTTTGCTAATGGAAGATAGTCCAAATGGGGCACTTGGTTAGTACATGATAAAAAGCGCATGGTGAAGCTACATGGCATTGTGATATCATATCCGAAACTGTTTCCTTTTTGCCCTTACTTACATAAGGTTACCCAAATTAAATTTAAGAATATTGCTGTAATCAAAATACTGAAAGCAGAAGTTTGCCGCTGAACAATATTATTTTTCTTAGTCAGAATCTATATAAATATAGTAGGAAGGAAAGTTTTGATAAATCCTCCACAAGAGATTTGAGATATTTTGCTAATTGTCTTATGAAAGCTTTAAACTAACCTAAATTAAGCAAAATTAGATTTTGTTATATTTTTTGAGTCTTTCTTTCTTCTGAAATGTACACTGAAATTTTGAAAGATATATCACAATCTTTTTAAAGCTATAGCAACCTGCTATTTAATTTTATCTTATTGCTTCTTCACTACGTCTACATTTTTTCCTGTATTCCCTATCCTCTTCAGTAGTGTTAAAGCAGTGATATAATTTGGATTTCTCAACATATTGCAAAATGTATTTTTTCTTTATCCTTCCTGACACAGCTGTTCTATTATTTCGTTACTTCTCTGATTCTTTCCTTGCCCATATAAGATGTTTTTTGTCTTTCGTCACCTGTCGTTGTTGGCAAGACCTCTGATTTCCTATAGAATTTTGGGAAATTTATCTGACATCTGAAAGTTAAGGTTTTTGTGTTTTGAAGCTACAGTACAGAAAACAAATTATTTCTAGAGAGTTTATATTATTTCAATACTCAGAAACTGTGTTATAATAATTTATAAAGCCTCCAACAAACCCTTGTCATTAGCAATAAAACTTCCTCATTCATTAAATGAATTTTAAGCCATTTTTACTACCAAGCACTTCAAATTCATTATTGTTATAAAGCAAAATTCTGCTGGTTTTGAACACACAGACTCCATCTACTGCAACAGCACCATTCATGGTGCTTTTTACAAATTTTAAATAACAAGCTACTTTCTCTTGTAGTTGCTTGATGTTATGTCATGGTTTAGCCGCAGTCAGCAACCAAGCCCCACGCAGCCGCTCACTCACTCCCCCTTGGTGGGACAGGGGAGAGAATCAGAAAAGTGAGGCAACTCATAGTTTGAGATAAAGACAGTTTAATAGGTAAAGCAAAAGCTGCGCATGGAAGTGAAGCAAAACAAGGAATTCATTCCCTCCTTCCCATGGGAGGCAGGTGTTCAGCCATCGCCAGGAAAGCAGGGCTCCATCACATGTAACTGTTACTTGGGAAGACAAACACCATCACTCCGAACATCCCCCCCTTCCTTCTTCTCCCCCCCCAGCTTTATATACTGAGCATGAAGCCATATGCTGTGGAATATCCCTTCAGCCAGTTTGGGTCAGCTGTCCCGGCTGTGCCCCCTCCCAGCTCCTTGTGCACCCGGCAGAGCATGGGGAGCTGAAAAAGTCCTTGACCAGTGTAAGCGCTACTTAGCAGCAACTAAAATATCTCCACATTATCACCACTGTTTCCAGCAAAACTCCAAAACATAGCCCCATACTAGCTACTGTGAAGAAATTTAACTCTATCCCAGCTGAATCCAGGACATGTTGGTATTCGAATCTGTGTTATAAGCTTATCCTTCTTTAGAGTTTGCTTACTCAGAATGTTAATTGTCCAGGTTGCTTTGCTTGCACCCAAAACAGCAGGGAAAGGAATATTTTTGTTAATTTTGAGGACATTATATGTAATCCTATCATGTACTAAGCTGTCTATGTTGAACGTTTTTACAGTTATTAATGATTCTCTGGCATTTATCCTTTCAATTTCTTATCACATACACTGTAGTTTCTGTTTACAGTGTTTCTTGGCAAAGATCTGAACACAATTTTTTCCTTACATCAATTGTACAGTTTTCGTGCCCTCCTGTTCTGAAAAGAATCATAAAGTGATGCCCATAACATCTGTTGTGTTTGATATTTAGTTATTTTCTACTCCATCAGTTTAGTTATACTGTTCACTTCTCAGTAATGATAGATGGGAAGGTACCACTTTCCTGGAAAAAGATAAAAAATAGTAGGCTAGTATTCCAACTGGGATATTTAGAAGAGGCATACTTTCTTTCTTTGTCTTTCTAGACAGATATGTGTATGAACCATTGCTTTTCCTGGGGATTGTGGTATTTGGTCAGATGTCTCAAGAGTAGGTTTAGTCCTTGCCTAAGAACAGGCTGAAGTATCTTCATATTCCATGAAGTTTTTCACATTGGTTCCCTTTGATACAGGACTTCCTTATGAGACAATTTACACTAAAGATGTTCTTTCTTGGAGGTGTGTGGGTTTGTTTTTTTTTCCCTTTTGCTCAGCAGCAAATAAAAATAGCTAGGGACCAGACTCCTTCTTTCTTGGTGATTTATCATCATGCAAGGCATTCCTGGGGCTAGGGGCTTGTGATGGGTTGACCCTGGCTGGATGCCAGGTGCCCACCAAAGCAGCTCTATCACTCCTCCTCTTCAGCTGGACAGGGGAGAAAAATATAATAAAAGTGTCATGGGCTGGGATGAGGACAGGGAGAGATCATTCACCAGATACTGTCACAGGCAAAACAGACTTGACTTGGGGTATTCAGCTTAATTTATTACCAATGAAATCAGGGTAGGGTAATAAGAACTAAAACTAAATCTTAGAACACCTTCTCCCTGCCCCTCCCTTCTTCCCAGGCTTAACTTTACTCCTGATTTCTCTGCCTCCTCCCCCTGAGCAGCACAGAGGGATGGGGAATGGGGGTAGCAGTCAGTTCATTCTCCTCAGGGGGAGGACTCCCCTCACTTTGCCCCTGCTCCAGCATAGGGTCCCTCCCTTGGGAGACAGTCCTTCACGGACTTCTCCGATGTGGGTCCTTCCCATGGGCAACAGTTCATTAACTGTTGCAGCATGGGTCTTTTCCATGGCGTGCGGTCCTTCAGGAACAGCCTGCTCCAGCGTGGGTCCCCCATGGGGTCACAAGTCCTGCCAGCAAATCTGCTCCAGTGCGGGCTCCTCTCTCCACAGGTCCACAGGGCACTGTTCCAATCCACAGTCTCCATGGAGTCACAGCCTCCTTCAGGCACATCTACCCACTCTGGCGTGGGGTCCTCCACAGGCTGTAGGTGGATATCTGCTCCATTGTGGTCCTCCCTGGGCTGCAGGGACACAGCCTGCCTCACCGTGGTCTTCACCACAGGCTGCAGGGAAATCTCTGCTCCGGCGCCTACAGCACCTCCTCCCCCTCCTTCTTCACTGACCTTGGTGTCTGCAGGGTTGTTTCTCTCATGTGTTCTTGCTGCTCTCTCCAGCTGCAATTGCACTTTTTCTGGTTTTTTGTTCCCTGTTCTTAAATATGTTATCCCAGAGGTGCTACCACCGTCACTGATGGGTTTGCCCTTGGCCAGCAGCAGGTCTGTCTTGGAGCCAGCTGGGATTGGCTCTATTGGACATAGGGAAAGCTTCTAGCAGCTTCTCGCAGAAGCCATCCCTGTAGCCCCCCCCCACCAAACCTTGCCATGCAAACCAAAAACACGGCTTAATTTATACATAATCACCATAATACCAGTTTCTATTGTGAAAACTATTAGGGTTTCCATTTTCCTTAATTTTTCTTCTTACTTACAGGTAACTGGCATTAGTTTATAATAAACAGCAAGGAAAGCAGCAATATTCATAGCTGTTTTTATACAGGCATAGATATTTAAAGTAGAAAAAGGGATTGAATAGATGCCTTGTTAAATTTGTTTTCATACTCTATTCTTTCTAGATCAGTTCATATCTTTTAATATGATGTACATTTGATATAAACAAAGAAATTCGTATATAATAAATGCAACAAATTGGCTCACACAATCTCAATATCTTTTCCTTTTCAGCCTCAGGAAAGAATTCATGTTGCCAATAACTTTAGAACTATAAGTTGCATTGTTTTAATGTGCAGTTAATCACATAGCCAAAAGTTTCTTTCTCCAGAATTTATCAGGATGAATGAGTTTAATGGAAACTTACTGTATCTTCAGTTTTCTTCATTTCTGTTGTGCAATTGCCCTATATTGTCTTCCTATATATGTCCTGCAAAAGCAAAATAAAATTAAGCAAATGCAAAAATAAGACTACTAATATAATTCTAATCTCAAATGGAAAATGTAAGTACTTAGATGTTACATCGGAGCAACTACTGTGTTCACTTTACATATAATAAATTTGCAGTAAAAGGCTACAAGTCAAGAATGCACTTAAGATATTCTGAGTCCTGGTTCGGACAATTTTCTATTAGAAAATATTGATTGATGACATAATTTGCATGATACTTAACATATAAGCAATAGACAATATCATAGAAATGCCTAAATACTCATGGTAACCCTGCTTCTGCATATAATCAAGTATTTCTGGTTTTAAAAATCAGATGGTTTCTCTAACAATGGTTTCTCACCTTAGGGACATAGAATTAGGAAAAAGGGTGACAAAGGGTCATTTACTACTGCTGCAAACTACTATCGCATGATCCCTTTATTAAAACTTTCTAGCTTCTTCTTAAAAAACAGTAGCATTTCTAGACTTGCCTTCAGAGGAAGGTAACCTGTAAAGATTATTTCAAAACTTTAGTTGTGTCGTACCTAGGAAATTTTCCCAATTACATCTTAAATATATTCACTTTCAGTTTATGCTCACTTTTCTTTCTACTAGCATTCTGCTTCAGTTTAAATCCCTTTCTCCCTCTCAAGGGGAAGTAATCCTATGGTAAGCACATCCTTGATACAGTATGTGTGCTTTCCTTTTATCATCAGACCTCTAGTTGTAACTATTCCTTGTGTCAAAGTTTGTTCAGAAGTTCTGTTAAAGATAATCCAGTCTGTCTGGTCTTTTTCAGATGATGTTTTTCTTCTTTCATATGTACTATTGATGTCATGTGGAATTATTCTTAGTCATGCAGAATCAAGAAAAAATATATTTTTCCTCTTAAATATACACTTATGTGTTTGAGTAGAAAAAACGATTATTATTACTGAAAAGGTTAAACTCTGAGCTCTGCTTCCTGCTACAGTATATTAGTTACCATTTCTGCACCTTCATTCCAATCAGCTAACAAGATACTTCTTCCTAAAAATGGAAGCTGTAATTTTGTTTAGTTTAGGATCTGCATCTTGATTATCTTTAGTCTGTACCCTGTCCTTTCTTCTCACATTCCTCACCCCCACCCATCTTCAGACTTAAAAATACTGTGTAGCTTTCATTGCTGGTTAGTCACAGAATCAAAATCACAGAATGGCAGGGGTTGGAAGGGACCTCTGGAGATCATCTTGTCCAACCCCCCTGCTTGAGCAGGCACACCTAGAGCAGGGGGCACAGGACCACGTCCAGGCAGAATTTGAATGTCTCCAGGGAAGGAACTCCACAGCCTCCCTGGGCAGCCTGTGCCACTGCTCTGGCACCCTCACAGGAAAGAAGTTTTTCCTCATATACAGGTGGAACTTCCTGTGTTCCAACTGTGCCTATTGCCCCTTGGCCTGTCATTGGGCACCACTGAAAAGAGTCCAGTCCCATCATCCTGACACCCACCCTTTAGATATTTATAGGTATTGATGAGATCCCCCCTCAGTCTTCTCCAGGCTGAACAAACCCAAGTCTCTCAGCCTTTCCTCATAAGGTATGTGCTCCTGTCCCCTGATCATCTTGGTAGCTCTGCGCTGGACCTGCTCAAGCAGTTCGCTGTCCTTCTTAAACTGGAGGGCCCAAAACTGGACACAATACTCCAGATGTAGTCTCACTGGGACAGAGTAGAAGCCAAGGATAACCTCCCTCGACCTGCTGGCCGCACTCTTTTTAAGGTACCTTCTTGGCCACAGGGGCACATTGGTGGTTCAGAGTCAGCTTGCTGTCCACCAGCATTCCCAGGTCCTTCTCAGCAGAGCCACTTTCCAGCAGGTCAACCCCCAACCTGTACTGGTGCCTGGGGTTGTTCGTCCCCAGGTGCAGGACCTTGTACTTGCTCTTGATGAATTTCATGAGGTTCCCCTCAGCCCAGCTCTCCAGCCTGTCCAGGTCTCGCTGGGTGGCAGCACAACCTTCTGGTGTATCAGCCACTCCTCCCAGCTTGGTATCATCAGCAAACTTGCTGATGTTACACCCTTATCCCATCATCTAGGTCACTGATGAATGTATTGAACAGGGCTGTACCCAGCACAAACCCCTGGGGAACACCACTAGTGACAGGCCTCCAACCAGACTCTGCCCCATTGATCATGACCCTCTGAGTTCTGTTGTTGAGCCAGTTCTCTATCCATCTCACTGTGCGCTCATCTAATCCATACTTCTTTAGCTTGTCCGTGTGGCTGTTATGGGGGACAGTGTCCAAAGCCTTGCTGAAGTCAAGGTAAACGACATGCACTGCTCTCCCTTCGTCGACCCAGCCAGTCACACCAGCATAGAAGGCTGTCTGGTTGGTCAAACACGATCTTCTCTTGGTGAATCCATGTTGACTACTTCTGATAACCTTCTTGTCCTCTACATGCCTGGAGATGACCTCCAGGATGAACTGCTCTATCACCTTTCCAGGGATGGAGGGGAGGCTGACTGGCCTATAGTTTCCTGGGTCCGCCTTTTTGCCTTTTTTAAAGACTGGAGTGACATTTGCTGTCCTCCAGTCCTCAGGCACCTCTCCTATCCTCCACAGACTTTCAAAGATGATGGAGAGTGTCTTGGCAAGAACACCTGCCAGCTCCCTCAGCACTCATGGGTGCATTCAGTAACTCCGCCTTCTCTGCATCCTGGTCACCAGGACCCCTTCCTTGTTCAGCAGTGGGCCCACTGTATCCCCAGCCTTCCATTTACTGCTGATGTATTTGAAGAAGCCCTTCTTGTTATCTTTGACATGCATCGCCAGATTTAGTTCCAGGTGGGCCTTGGCCTTCCTCATCGCATCTCTGCATATCCTGACCATGTTCCTATATTCCATCCAAGCAGCAGTCCCTTTTTCCACATACTGTGAACCTCCCTCTTCCATGTGAGTTTCTCTAGAAGCTCTTTGCTCATCCATGCTGGTCTCCTGGCTCCTCTGCCTGTCTTCTTCCTCCTAGGGATGCACCGATCTTGAGCTCAGAGGAAGTGGTCTTTGAATATTGACCAGCTTTATTGGACTTTTTGAGCCTTAGCCCAGGGATTCCATGGGAGTCTATTTCCCCCTTCTCCTCACACCATAGACCAGTTTTAGAGGACCCAGATCTGCACAGATGACTGTGTCCATGAGTTATTTCTGTTGTTGTATGTTTCTGGTTTTATGTTAAATAATTATGTAATACAAAATCAATTTAAAAGTCCGTGAGTAAAGATACAATGAGACCATTAGTGTACAGATTTCAGCTCCCTTTTACTTTTTATCTTTCAGTTCCCATTCATTATTCTTGCTAAACTATGGTAATATACACGCAGATTTCAATATGAGGAATGAGGATGATGTACATCCTACTCAACTTCTAATCTGAATAATTAAAGTGTTTTCCAAGGAGAACACAGAACTGGATTCTGTTATGCAGAAGATCTCTCAATGTCCAAAGTATGTCCAAAATATCCCACTGCAGAAGAAATACTGTGTAAAATAGTAAAATCTGTGGCACTTTCTCTCCTGGTAGATAATAATTTCGCAAAACAAGGACCTTGAGTCCCTATCATGTCTTCTCCCAGGAGACCTTTTTGTGTCCTCTGAGTCTCTATTAAGTGTAGGGAGAAGTGAGTTTGAATCACCCTGCTAGGTTTAATGTCCCAAAACATGCATTCTGTATCTAGTTTTTAGTCTATTAAGATGTCTTCTTTCTTAGATTGATACACATAGGTATAAAGCATGACAAGTTTAACTTTTCTCTATTACATTATAGATTGTAGGTTTGATATATCTTACAGGCTCCCTATTTTTTCCCGACTGCTGGGTCGATTAAGTCAAGAGTCTTGTTTTCTTATAACATTATTGCATGTAGTCATTTTACTTGAAGCAGTTCATCTGTTCCTGCTTCAAATTTACTGTTCTCTCTACCTAGCAGATTTATTTTGTTCACACAATATTTTGTTGCCTTTTCCTAATCTGAAATCTAAATCTTAAACTGTCATCAAGGATTTGATGAGCTGGCTCTAAAAGCTCAAGTTATTGGGTTAATATGGTCTAGAAAGCAGAGATCAGCCCTGACAATTCTGTTTAAGCTATCTTCTCAGAGGTACTCATAAAATATGGTTGACTAGAAGAGGTGAAAGGAAATGTCTGAGGAGAAAAAAAATCAGTGAGCAAAACCGTTAACTTTCTTTGTGCTTTCCATATTCTTAAGTCAGGGGTAGTTGCTTTTAGCTTTGTAGGATTCTGTAGTACTCCAAGATGCAGAATAATCCTTTTGACACACTCTATCAAGCGCTTTTTAAAAATCAATAAAAACATTATGTAGTTCCCTTGTCTTTATGCTCAAGGAATTTCTCAGTTAGTTGTCATAGAATAAACATCTGCTTGATTGTTCCTCCTTGGCACAAAACCCCACTTGCTGTTCTGCCAGTTGACTCCTGATGTGTGGTTTGAGTCCACATCATATCACTCAGAGGAATCATCTCGCTGGTGTAGCTTAACAGATGCACAGTATTTAACGCAATTTTTGTATTAATAGGTATTTTACAAAGAAAGAGAATAATAGAGTTGTCCAATATTCAACAGCTGTTTCACAAATTACTTCCTGTTGGTGTATTTTTTTTCTTACAGGCCTTCTGGAATCCCTGTATTACCAGACTATAATT
This sequence comes from Phalacrocorax carbo, assembly GCF_963921805.1. NCBI lineage: Eukaryota > Metazoa > Chordata > Aves > Suliformes > Phalacrocoracidae > Phalacrocorax > Phalacrocorax carbo. The sequence goes on along the minus strand of NC_087516.1, from coordinate 24,116,426 downwards.
TTTAAGAGGAATTACCTTGTACCTCCCATTCTAAAAATCTAAAAATACCTTTATAGCTGTCTTCTGGGATTTATGCTATTGCAGTTGAGGAAAAAATTATATTTTATTCCAAAATATTTCTCACCATGTAAGCTTCTACTCTTCAAACTTTTACTAATCTTTATTAAAACAATCTCTACATGAGTAAATTGCTTGCAGCAATTCTCTATTCACTCATAATGTTAAAGCCATAGTGTTTAAAAATTACTAAATTTAAGAATTACATGTTTCCGTTAAAGACACAGAAAAAACAATTCCTTTAAAGTGATTTATCTATGGCTTGTAAGAAAATGTCTGCTTAATTACAAGGAAATACACCGTGCATACAAAAACCTATTCTTTAAAGTAGGAGAAAAAGTCTTAATTATATTTCAGTTCAATTTATATGGGGAATATATATGTAGATTTCAGTCTACTGAAAATAATAGGCAAGTCAGTGTTCATGGACAACGTTAATGTGCACCTAGAAAAATGCACCTAATGCACAAAATCTTGTTTTCCTCTATTAAGATGTTTTTAGAAGTCTTGTGCTGAAACCCACAATGATATTTAAAACTGCCTTTGATCCTTCTTATTATGTTCCTTCTTATTAGGATCACTCTTACTTCAGATTCATGGCACCTCATGAAAAAAGTCAACAAATTCTGAAAGGGGTACACAGTAACACTCCAGTATCAATCTGCTTCACTGTTAGAGAATCAGAACTTTCAAGCTCAATATTCTGACTGTGCTGATTTCCAGAATTATGAAAGCAGTATTTAATGAGCAAGACCAGTTTCTAAATCTCTAGAATAATTATTTTTATTATTTTAATTGGTAGTTTAGCAAAGCTGATCTTTTTCACTTGAATTTGAACTACAGTTCCAGGCATCTACTTTCCTCATCAGACCAATTAGATTGTGTCATTCAAACAATTACAGTCAAGAGACTCTTCAGAGGCAACATATGTCACTGCACAATGGAGACTGTATTTATCTGACTAAAGTTGGATAAATTACTGAAACTCTGGTTTTTATTTATTTTTGTGTGCAAATCATTTAACAATAGATGTGAATAGGGCTGAAATTTATCTTCCTCAGTTTAAAAAGCTTAGAATATTATTCAGGCTACTAGATGTCACCTCAGACAGGAAAGATGGCTTGGGGTAATACCACGTATATAAGAGAAATAGTCTTAGGATCACACTTCTTTAATAATTATTCCTCTATGAGTTACTCCACTGATAAAAACATATGAACTTTCTTCAGTAGCAGAAGTATATTTTTGTTACTTTAAAAAAATATCATAGCTATAGTTTTAGAATTCTGGGCATTATGATACAGGTATCCTGGGGTTGGATTATATTAGGTGTTTGAACCCAAGAGTATTTGCAGAAATTTGGATGTGCAATGTTATATCACTGACCGAGTCAAGAACATAACAGCTTTGAATCATTACAGCTGACACAATAGAAACTAACTGTTGCATAGCTCAAAAAATGTACACAGGCATAATTATGAATAGGAAAATGTTAAATGAGACCAAAGTCCCCTCATTATTACTAATGATCACGTCTTACAGAGGAGATTTTTCATCACGTGCGTATTTGCTCTTAGAATTAAGCTTATTTTGATACCATTTCAAAACACACTGTAGGTGTAAAGCTGTAAGAAGTCTTTTTACGTGGTGCATTGAACTTATTGTGCAGGTTAACATCTGATTTTGTCCAGATATTTGGTTTCTCAACATGTACGAAAAGGAAGAAAAGTGCCTGCACTAGTTGCACAGAGTATATTGTTTACCTTCTTACCCTGAAAAATCCTCAGGAAGGCTGCATTTTGGAAACAGAATGCCTGATTCAGAATCAGAATGTCTGATTTCTGATTCCTCACCACCCACTCTAGCGATAATCTTAAAATACCTACAGAGTTTCTGAGTACTGTAATTTTTCAAATTAGGGTGACAGTGATCTTATCAAAAGGACTGTGGGCATGCACATGTATGCACATACACATTAACATATGCAAAAAAAAGACCTAATGGAAAAACATGTCTTTATAGCTTAAGAAATTTTATATTGAGTTTGCTTCTTGGAGAAATGCTGACATTTTGTACGCCCTTCTAAATACTATTATTCACTTCTGTGGTGGAAACACTTCCCAAAGGATGAGTACTACTAAGTATGGGATTGTTACAGAATCTAACAGACTAGCTTATTAGCTCATTCTGTTTTTAGAATCATCAGGTTTTGTAATTCAGGGTTCTGTTCTAAAATCAATGAAGTGTGGTCTCATGATTTCAGCTGCAACATCACTTATGTATAAATGTATGTTAGGTCGTTTTAAAAAGTCAGTATGCTTAAATGCCAATAGCTCACATACCTGAAAGTGAATGTTTTTGTCTCTCAAAGTATCTCCATTTCTCATAATTTGCTCATTAAATGAGCGCTTGAAAACAAAATCAATTAGATTTAGTTTAATTAAATTTTTTTTTTCCTTCCATGTTATTGATTCATTGTTTAGTATTTTCTAATGGTGAAAACTATTGAAAAAGTATTAACTGGGCTAAAAAAGTTTCTTGGTTTATTATATCTTTCCAGAATAAGAATTTATATGTATAGTGCTAATCTTGTATTCTCTGTTTTGTCAGTTCGCAATTTTCTTTCTTTTATCTCCAATGGTGTACCATAATAATTTATTATAATGTGCATACAGCCTGAATAATGTGTATGCATATGGTTGATTTGGTTTTGCAAATCCAAAAGCAGTATCAAAGACTAGCAATGTTTTTAGAAACGGGAGGAAAGTTTGCCAGTCTTTTTACCCCACCTTTCACTAAATCCATTCTAACATCAAAATTCTGAACAAGTTCTTATGCTCAGCTGCATCATTTAAATTGAATAGTAAATCAAATAGACTATTTGTAAATTATAATTATTAAGCTAAATTATTCATTACCAGTCAACTACAAACGTAAGATAAATTTTCATTGATTTTTTTTGTTTCTGCTGAGTTTGTTAGGTTAGTAATGTGTGCTGTGTGTTCTGGTGTAAACTATATTTATATTACTTTTTGATTCTTGCTACTCCTGTAATCTAAAAACATTGAAGTTATTGTATGTAAAAGGCTGATCATTTATGTCAAAACAAAAAAAAATATAGGAAGATGGAACTTATTAGAGCAATATTTTTCACATACAGACCTCTGATGAGATTACATGCATAGTTTTCTAGATTTCATGCTTACTGAACAATTCAAATATATTCATGGTGTCAGACAGACTGTTTAAATGTACATAGTTCTGAGTTTGATATTACAGGAAGCTTTATGAATCACATTTTTTAAAACTGTGTTTGAGGTGTTTTATAACCTGCAGGTACCCTAAGCCAGTAGAACTGTAGTGACATCTTGGATTGTAATCGTGATGTGCTTATTGAATCAGCTGAGGTAGAGCTAAATTCTTTGGAAGCATGAATTATTTCTATATGTAGGAATTATAATATTTAAGACCTTCTGCTGTTGTTTATTTTCTTTTTAATGGAAATCTTTTCAGACTGTATTACACACAGAAAAAAAAGGCTGAAGTTCTATCCTTCAGACTCAGGTAATACAAACTGAGCACATCTTGTAAGTCTCACATTATTGTTTTCATTTTAACAGCATCAAATATACATATATGCAAATAGTTTCAAAGAGAATAATGTGTTTACTAGCTTAAAAGACAGCATAAAACTTTTTTACTGATCCATTTAAAACAAAAAGTGAGTTGATTGTAAAGGTGGAGAATAGGACTGTGTTCAAAGATATTACTAGAGAAGGAACAAGCAGAAAATAAATAAATATAGAAACTGATTTGCACATCCGCATAAACTATGACACTTCACCACACTCTTAGATTTTTACTATTTATGTGTTACTGTAAAATTTCCAATTACTAACAAAACTTTGCAGAGCATGAAACATTTGCTGATTTCAGCTTTATTATTTAAAAATTCATCACTTAAAAATCACACCATCACTTAAAAATTCTCATCATATATCTTAAAAGTATCACATCATACTGTCACTTAATTCATATTGAACAAGTTTAACCTAAAAAATTTGCTGATGACTTTCTTTATTCAGATAATTTTAAAAGACTTAGTTGACCTGTGTGAAAAATAAGCTCGTCTTTGGGTCAGTCTCATAACTTTTCATGACTTTTTATTACTTGTTTGTACTGCTTCTGTTCGCTAGAAGAATAATAGTACTGCTATAGTATAGAATCTCTTTTCACTATATTGCTGCCTTTTCATGGTGTAGGCCATAATAATACATAAGACCCTGAAAAATAAGTGTCTGTTTACACTGGCATTCCTTAAATAAGTGCACCCTTCAAACAGCTAGGTAATGAATTAACAGAGTAATCCAAGATTAACAAAAGCTGACACAAAACATCTGTAATATTGCATATGAGCTCATAAAAATAGGAAATGCCTCAGTATTGCATTGAACAGAAATCACTGATAGTAACAGGACCTTGGAAATGTTAAACATATGAAGATGTTAATTACTGAATTAAAATTAAATTTAGATGCACAACAGAAAATTATAAGGGGGTTTCATAAAGTAAAAGACAGCCTAAAAATAATGGAAAAAGATCCATGATTTTGAGCTCATCCACTGAACATCTGGAATCCCATTGTATATTATTTGGCCTCTAATACATTGCATTAAGCTTTCGGAATAGCATATCATTGCACTGAACAGAAAGAGCAACTCCCACAGTTGTTCATGTTGTGACTGAGTCTCAATTCTTGGAGGTCTGTTGAGGAGGGACTGACTGTTGAGGAGGTGACACTGAAGTGCCAATAAAGAACCTCAGAAGTCTTAAGGCTTTTATGTGGCCAATGTGAAAAACAGATTCTGGAAGAAATAATCAACAGTAGTCATTACTATTCTGTAATATTTAGAATTTCTTATTTTAAATTCTAAGCATATGTTATTTGACTTTATTCTTTGAGGTACACAATTTAATCAAAGCATGCTGGCCATGAGAACGTACATAAATGAAAGCATTCACAGTGTTCACAATTTGTCAACGTATTTAAATATGACATTTCCATTTGCTATTTTCTCTGCTACATAAAAAACATTTTCCAATAGTGAATGGTTTGTGAAAAAATCTCCATCATGGCTTTGGAAACATTCTTGTTAAGTTCTGTTCAGTTGAAAAGCTATGACCAGTAGTTACAATAGTATATGTTGAGGATGTGTTTGAACATCCGTTCCTTTGCTTGTAGAACAGGGCTTCAGGCAGGATACAGCTTTCTGTAACTGCAGTGTAGAACATTTTATAGTTAACAGATATGCACTCCTCAGATTATGTAGATCTCAAATTAACCTCATAAGGCTATCAGTAATGCAAACCTCTCATAGATTTTTCCGTAGAGCATGTCTGCTAACAGGGGCTAAGCATATGTAGTCAATGTATGCTGCTGTTAAAAGGAATATACATGAATCTCAGATAAAAGACAGTTAAATATGGCATCATTTGAAGAATTTTTGTTTGTAAAATCCAGGTGTTCAAAGTGATAGAATTTATTTTATGTGGCTGGAGATAGGTACAAGATAGGTACATGAAAAGACCTTTTTTAAGACAGAAGAAACAGTTACTAGTCTGTAACTGCTATGACTAGAAAGATAAAGATGTCTTGCAAAACACTTTCATGCAGTATCATCATGATTATGACTGGTTTGATAAAATTTTAGTCTTTGAAATCTAAATATATCCAAGATTTCACCCTTGCAAAAAAATAATTGTACCTAACTTTGAGGTCAATTTTTGTGTTTGCGTGTGTGAATTTAATGATATACATTGATATTAAAATTTGTTGGTTGTGGTCCTGGTAGATTTTGGGGCTGGTGATTACGCATGAGACAGAAGCTAAAAACCATGTATATGTTCTACTGGGAAAGTATCATGGGCTTTGCAATACAGAATGCCACAGAGGAAAACAAATTGTTAGAATAACATGTATCTTAAAAAATGTCAGCTGTCTATGCTTTTGGTTAACCATTTAACTTCCTTAGAAGTTAAAGAACTATTTAAAATGAATAGCTATAAACTTTATTTTAATAGTTCTGTGGTTAAAAATCATTGAGTGTGAAAATGCAAAAAAAAAATAGGGGTCTCAGTAGGTCTACAAACTGTATTATTATGTGGTATGTGACTTATTGTTAAAAGAATTGTTGGAAGAGATTTATGATTATATTTTTTTGTTTTGTTGGGAAAAGAATTACCTGTTCTTCCTGGATTCCAATAAGAAAGGTTCAACAACAAATGGTTTCAGCTGTTTTAATAAGATAGAATATAAAGGGGACTATAGATAGCAGGTAAATCTTATGTTTCTTCAGATCATGGGAACCCTGCTTCTATGCAGCATTGGATGCACCCCAGATAGATTTTCCAATGACGCTCTGTGCAGATCTGGTCCATGGACAGAAGTTCCTTATTTTTGGTCATTCGAGCTATTATATAATTTTCTTACAAGGAAACAACTCTATTCCTAAAGTATGGTCTCATGAGAATGTCTTGCTACACTTTTAGGTAAAGGCAAGGCCACACAGGTGGTGTAATCACTGCTATGAAGTGGGAGCTGCCTACAGGCTCCTCTCTTCCAGTGAGGTGGCTGAGGTTATCCTGTGGCCAAGGGCTTTGTGTAGCAAAAGGCCGTACTGGATGTGCAGCATACGGCAGCACAGCACAGGCCTAGGGCTAATCACTCAGGTTAAATGTTATATGGATCAAGAACTTTTTGACTTACAATGGTCTCCCAGTCAGGATCAGTGCATTACACCCCTTGATCCACATGCAGTTTACCTTTCCCAAAGACATTATAAGTTATTTATATTAGTAACACACGGAGTTCTTATGCCTTCAATGCAGCCCTAATAGAGCATTCATAACCTGATCAAGATCACTGACTCCTCAAATACAATGTCTTCTGTGTGCACCTCAGTACAGTACTGAAAGAGTAGATTAATTTACCATTTCTGAAAACCCTTATCACTGTTGCAATCTGGTCACTAGGCATGCCTCTCTGAATAAAGAAATATTATATGTTGCTACATATTGCTATATTTCAATTAAGGTGAGGAATAGATACTGACATCAGACAGGAAGTTTATTGGACCAAAATGTAAAATTATAAACTAATACTATATTATGCTTTTTCCAGCCCAGACTACAGTTGAGGATCTACTCTATCACATAACTATTAAGTTCTGATAATAAAGTGTAATGTTATTATAAACTATATTTATTTAATGAGACATGCAGATTCAGCCCTATGCTGCAGACATTAATATTTAACTAACATCTGAAGTTTTTGGGAGAGAACATTGTCCATTGGTTATATATGAATAGAATTACAAGTTACTAATACTGCTTCTGAAAACCTGAAGTTTTAAAGCTCCTACCCAATCTTTTAGACAGATGTTGCTAAAATAATACTGGTCTTTTCTACTAATATATCTTGATATTTCTGCTCATTACACTTCACTGTTTCCTTATCTCAATTCTTTGCTCCAAATCACTCACCTTTCTTCAGTTTAAGCAGTGCTATAGTTCAAAATTCTTCCTGCTATCACTGTTTCTGAGGCATTGATCTTCACTTGTGCAGAACTGGCCTCAAAGAAGCAGAATCTGCTGCTTTTGATTGACAGGAAAGGTTTATTCCAATAATTTGAATTCAATATTTTCAGGAACGACTAGGCTAACAATGCAAATCAAGGCATTTTGTGGCCATTCTGTAAAATGAATCAAGCTTTTAGGAAATTTGGTAAGATACTTTTACATTAATACGATTGCCAGGTACAGAACAGGAAAGCAAAGCTAGAAAGGTGCCAACAAAACTTCTTTTTTCTTTTTTTGTACCATGCAATGTAGGACAATACACATGGAAGTCAATAATTTCTGATTAGATTAGGAATTGACTGTAGTACTTCTATATGGATCTCTTCTTTATTTTTTTACCCCTGCTTCCTGAAAGACTTGTTTGATTGTCTAGCTTTTGTTTCTCTTCTCTAGTTCAGCTGAAATGGCAACTTAACAATAGAATATTTATAACTTTGACTCTTGTACTTTTCTACTTGTTCTATTTATCTATCTAAACCATGGAGCAAAAATACCATTTCCTTTAAAGCACTATTTTATAGACTCCTTGTGCTGGAAGAATTGCTGTTCCATCTTCTTGATATAGAGCATACTCTCCCAAATGTGCAGAACAGCTGGATGTATGGACCATTCCTCTTGTTTTGGAGCCTTTACATGAGGAAGTTACTTCATCTGTTGCTCTTTGAGCTCACTTAACTTTTAAAAATTTCCCAAGTTTGAACAACAGAAAGTTTCTTTAATATTGATTCTACTGAAACCATCACTTATTCATTACTTCATTCCTTAAGTGAAGTATACTTGCATATAAAATATATGTATTGTACATGTTTAGTTAAATACACATATATATGCTCCAATATCTGTGCAGTTACTGAAAACTCTATGCAAACAAGCAGCATGATAGACAGGTGTAGACTTTACTGATTCACATTAAAGCTCTATTTGATAGTTTTCAAACTCAGAATACGACAGTCATAAGACTTTAGGTTATGCTATTCAATGGTGTTTAGTGTGGCCTTATTCTGTTTTCACTGGTAACAATGGTAAAACTCCCACTGACTTCAGTGCTAGATGAATTATTATTACACTTTTAAAAATCCCCCACTTGATGTTAACATCTAATTAAGAAAACTTATTTCACTAAAGTATACATTTCAGCCAATTGCTACAGATCTTACATCAAAACTATTAGCATGGATTCAAAGTTTTTGAGAAGCCTTTTTCTCTAGGTTGTTGTTAAAAATCGTGAAACTTCTCTAGACCATCTGCTGTTCTCCACAATGATTAAATGCACCCCTCCATAGACATCTCTTTTTTTTTTAATAGATTTCCTTTTTCGTGGTTACTCTTTTAACATTCTCCTATCAAGGGACACTGTGAGAAAGAGCTTGTGGTACTCTTTCACTTAAGTAATGTCATTGCTGCATGTTGCCAATTTTTCCTGCAGCTCTTAATTTGTTTTAATTTTCAAGAGTTTTTTCTCTCCTCCAACTCTGTGCACAGGTTTGTATGCATCTTGTAGTTTCTATTAATTTTGTTTGTTTGCCATGAATTTTGGCTATGAAACTGATATCTAAGGCTAAAATCTTGTTATTTTATCCTATATTCAGATTTTAATGATGCAATTACACTGATAAAGAACCTTGAGTGACCAGTCCTTGATGACCACACCAATGGATTTGGACAAGATATCTGCAGATGGATTTAAGAATACCTTCAGGTAAGGTTTTTCTGATTTAACTACATCTATTTAGAAGTTGACTTTTTGTTAAACACGTTTCAGGTTTTACAATCTCGACACCTCTGAGCTGTCTTTATGAGTTATATACTCAGTTGCCATTCCTGCCTTTCAAAATCCAGAAGTAAGCCATGACAGCTGTATTCTTTTGAACTGATATTCAAAAGGTTATTTTTCTTCTGGTCTCTTAACAACTAAATTTATTGGATGTAAGTTCTGAAAGAAAGAAACGTAAGTCACCTATCTTTCCCTCTAATTCCTATTCCCTCTCTAAAAACATGCACAATTCCTATTAAATTAATCTGTTAGTAGACCTTGTTGACAGTAAGTGGACTTTCTCTATGCCTTATTTGTTACTGTAGTTTCCCATCACTAAGTAGCTTTCATTGGACTTATTATGAAAGTAGGTAGTAATGCAGTATTTCCTTTTACAGTCATTGTTATTGCTATTAGTTTTAGAAAGAAGAACACACTGTCATATGTACCAGATCTTTCTGATAACCAGGGTTAGTCTTCCCAGTACTTAGAGAATGCTGTGACTCAAGTATTCCAATGATGAAGTAATCTTTTATTTGATGGTATCTAGTATTCAAACTTAGGAAAAACACATTTTTCAATCCTACAGTTTCAATATCCAATGAGTCCCAGCAGAAAAAAAAAGTATGCTGCTTTAATGCTTATAAAGGCAAATTCAATTTTTTTAGTTTGTCTTTCTCATTAGAAAAACTAAAGTTAAACTACAGAGTTGAAAGTGCCCAGGAATCAAAAATTAAGACATTGGTTTCTTAAAGACTGCTCAATAAATGTTCCATCCATTTATGTTTGGCTACATTTTCAAGGATTTTTTTGAAGGCCAGGGATTGAAAGCAACTAAGTATTATAGACAAAAACTTCAAAAATTCTCTGACTTTCACTTCAATAGCTTTCTTATTTCCATGCTTGTTTTTCCTTAAATTTCTATAGCAAGTATATTATTTAAAGAAATTTGCTACTACAGATACAAATACTGAATAACAAACTTTAGGTGTTAATGCACTCAGCTGTAAGTATTTTCATAATGTGATAGTATCTTTCATGCTTGAAAATCCTAATGGAGGAAACAGTAGGATAACTTTTTTCAATATGTATGTTTTTTAGTTTTTCACATCTACATAAACTAGAAAATATAGTGAAGTCCATCCTGGAATAGGATATACACTAATTCTTAGAAGAAAGCTGGTGCTAAAATGTTTTTATGTGTCTATGTCACACATATTATTTAAAAAATCATATTAGAAATCTAACTCAATGTTTTGGGAAGGGCTTAAATAACAGACAGCCCTCAAATTCTACTAACCGGGGTGATTTTAACCTGGTGATAATTATTACATAAAAAAACAGAATTAGTTTTTACATCAGGAAAAAGATATATGTGTATATATGGTTTTTTTTATAACACTAAGGACTGTGTAGTTACACCACTGGAAAGATTCTTAACCTGTTATATTAAGCCCCCCAAAATATAATCCTTTTCTCTTTCTTTACAGGAAAAAGGCAGTTGTAGAACTCAGTATTAGAAAATATCACAATGGAAACATATACAGTCACTAGTCAATTATTGCCTGATAGGCAATTAATTTTTAGAATGACATCTCTTTGAAAAGATGCCCTAAGAAAGGCAGAGGAGTGTGATATTCAATCATAAAAGCAACAACACAATTTGCATTTGCAACTCATCTCAAAGCTCTGCATATGCTGCTAGGAGCTGCCCCAGGTGGTTTGGTAAGTCTTATGAGGCTGTAAAAAGGTAGATGGAAAGCATTCTGTGAGACTGAGCACAAAAGTGGCAAAGAAGGATAGCAAAGACATTGAATGTGCCAAACACTGAGTAGAAAAACATGCATGTTCTGTATTTTTTTACTGTTGTCTGAGTAAGTGACATTTAGGCATTGTCAGGGGCAGGATACTGCTGATGTATGTGATCTTTGGCCTAGGCCATTATTGCTGCCATTACAGTCTTAGATTCTTATAGCATTTCCAACACAAATATTTTTTACATTGCTAGTGCTTAAGGTTTTATTCCCACTGCAACAAACTCCAACTCTCACAGTGCAATCCATACAAACTCAAAATCCTCTCCCTTTATTATCCCGTAAATCCCCAGTGATTTTGGAGAGGAAAAGTAATGCATACACATTTGATAATCTACTATGTCTTTCTTAAATCCTTTAATACAAACCTTCATTAAAATACTAAATTAAGATACTAAATATAGCAAAGTTAAAAAGAGTTTAAAAAGATGAAAACAAGAAGGATAGAAAAGTCATTTTGTATAAGGCACATTATGGTCCTGATCCTTCTTTTCATTTTACTCAATGCTAGTATTCTACAGACTTCAACAGTCGCAGGATCAAACCTCTCATGAGCAGTGGCATTTTGATGTATTACACCAATACATCACCCTATGCAGCTCCTTGATGATGTATTGCACTAGTGCTTTATCAAAGTGTCATAGCTCTGATGAAGGCATAGCACCTTCTGGCAAAGCCCTCTAATGAAAACTATTATGTTGTAGAAGAGATTATGTTATGTTATGTTATGTTATGTTATGTTATGTTATGTTATATGTTACATGTGTTGTAGTTTAACCCTAGCAAGCAACTAGGCACCACACAGCTGCTTGCTCGCTCCCCCCACCCCAGTGGAACGGGGGAGAGAATAGGAAGAGCAAAAGTAAAGAAACTCATAGGTTGAGATAAAACCAGTTTAATAATAATAATAATAATAATAATAATAATAATAATAGCAGTAGTAGATGAGGAGGGGAGAGAGAGACAGAGAAGCAAAACCCAGGGGGGAAAAAAGGGTGATGCAACTGCACTGCACACCACCCACCAAACAATGCCCCACTAGTCCCTGAGCCGCAATTGCTGTCCCCCCAGCCAACTGCCCCCACTTAATATACAGTGTGACATCATATGGTATGGAATATCTCTTTGGCCAGTTTGGGTCAGCTGTCTTGGCTGTGCCCCCTCCCCTCCCAGCTTGTTGTGTACCCGGCAGAGCATGGGAAGCTGGAAAAGTCCTTGACTAGTGTAAGCACTGCTTAGCAACAGCTAAAATATCAGTGTGTTCTCAACATTATTCTCATACTAAATCCAAAACACAGCACTATACCAGCTACGGTGAAGAAAATTAACTCTATTCCAGCTGAAACCAGGACACGTTATCACAGAATCACAGGTCAGAAGGGACCTCAGGAATCATCTAGTCCAACCTGTTATGCTATGCTATGCTATGCTGTGCTATGTTTTATGCTGTTATACTAAGGAAAAATATCAGAAAAAGAGAGATTAGGTTCAAGGATTGAGTGGCAGAGGTGGATACAGCCAGTGATCAGGCAGGCAAAATTCACACAATTGTATTCCCATAGGACTTTGAGCTGCTAAAGTAATGCTATTCGAAACTTTTGTTCTATACTTTTTCAGTCTCTTGTTTTTTTGTCTTGATAAAAAAAACCTAAAATGTGAAAAGCAGTGATGAATATTTTGCCTCAAAAATGGTGTCTAAGTTAAAGAGAATCTTTACATTTGGGTCAACCCCTTTTCCCAAATCATCATGTGGCAATTCTTTCTGAAAAGGTTAGTTGGTAATATATCACACTTTTGGAAATTCAAGATAGAAACTTGCCACCGTATGCAGAACTGTCTTTTACAGGGACAGAGCAGATTATAACCTGTTGTCTTTAAGACACTTGTTGACTGGGAAGACAGAAGGGTGAAACTGGCTGCACAAAATAGTTTGATGACATTATTAAACCCTCACCTCCTTTGTGAACATAGTAAGACTTTTCTCAATTTTTCTTACTCATACTGTATATAACAATCTCAAAAAAAAAAAAAAAGAGAAAAAAAGATGACATTAAGATCAATAGCAAAGAGAGCAAAATCATTCAGCATAGCTCTAAGTGAATTTCCATTGCAATGGAGGTGTCAAATAAACATCTATATAAACACATAATATAAAAAAAGCACAATCAGCTACAACGCAAATGGAATATTTGTTGAGAGATGCATTATAAAGGTCTAACACTACTCCTATTAATACGATTCGGAATACAAAAGAAGGAAGGATGAATAATAATAAAAAACAGCGTTTTCAAAGTTTCAGTCTTTCTGGAAGGTTATGAAAGGCCTGGTTCTGCCATCCTTATGCATCCTGATTTCTGCTTTATTTGAGCAGTACAAATCTATTAGTCCTGGGTTTTTTTACAGTTATTTGAAAATAATGCTGCTAATGCCATAATTCAGAAAGGATATAGTCAAGACTAAAGATAATTGAAAACTAGGTAATACTTTGCCTCAGTTTGGATTAGGTGTTTACAAGGTCTGTTTCTGTGAGCATCAGAAAAGTCACCTTTTGGGATAAAGATGGATTTTTGCTGCTCCTTTTCAGGATACCTCAATTATACTGCTTTACATAATATGAATGTGATTGATTCTCTGTATTCTAGCTGCTTTCCCTCAGGTGGAATATTTTATAAAGGTAGTAAGATATAAACTGGATAAACTGTTGCTGGATAAGCCTTGATGAAATCTTTTCTAAGGTTGCAGCTTACTGAGCTGCAATGAAAAAAATGCTTTGCTTCTCCCAGAAATACTACTAGGAGGTTTGGATTTGTTTAAATATTTACACATTATTTTTAAAAAATATTTCTAACATAAGCTCTCTAAAATCAAATAAGTAGCATTTACTTATTATGTGTAGGCTGCAGTTAGCCTACCTTTTCTGCGTTTGTGGGATTTTATTAAGAAGTACTATTTTAATGACATCTGTCAGAGTATACTTTGGGTATTATCCTAATTTGTGTTTATTGAGGGACAATGGATTTAGACTAATTTTGCCAGATTTCATAGAACTAATTAATTACCTTTCTTTTTCCATATTTATTATCTTCTAGCACTTACTGCTAAAGAAGCTCTTGTTACTAGCAAGTGAGGTGAAAAGCCAAGAATGAGACTTGTAACAGTATTTAACATACAAATACAGGGGAACACAGTGATGCTGCAGAAGATCATTGTGATTGTTACTCTACATTCTACAGACATTAATGAAAATATGAAGTGTTGAACATCCCCAACTCTGTTTGAAACAGTAGAACTTTAGAGAATTAATAGTTAGATTACAATGAAATGCAAATAGTAATATGGCCTGCCAAAATAGCAAATTTGGCATTTGTAGGTGAACACATCCCACAGTTCCCATGTATGTTTCGTTAGCTCTATGCTACATTTATAAATAGCAGAAAATGGTGGGGGAAAAAAAAGTAGCGTTTATCATGGGCTCAATCAAGTTCAAATATTTGCTGCCACAGTGCACTGTAATTTCTTACTTATGGAAAATCAATTCTCTCTCCTACTAAAAAGTATCCAGTAAATACCACTATGGTCCAGCAACTGTAGAATTTATTAATTGTTACTTAACGTTAGTAGCAAACAATACTGCAAAACACTGATCTGTTTTATAGGTATAGTTAGCTTTTTCTCCCTTTGCCATATATCCATTACATTAATTTATGTTAGTCATTATTTGTTAGCAAGGGTTCAGTAACAGCCTGAAGGACCTTCCTGTATTAGCATAGCTACAGTAGCTAGTTTACTCAGTATTGTACAATAATGGGTTAGGTTTTAGTGTATGTAAACTGTATTGTATGGGATAATAAAAACTGATCTCAATTTTTAAACTGCTTTATTTTAGTACTGGATAACAGGAAATGCGAGTCAACTGTTTTTCTTGTTCTTTACCCAAACTTCTTTTTTCCTCTTTCTCTGTCATTTTCTGGCTGGTAAGAAGCTTCCTACTTCTACATAATGTTATATATTCTGGCCGACCATAGGCCTCTCATTGCCACCACACAGAAATTAAGATCACATCTTACCCATTTTACACTTCTTCCTCTCCTTGCCTTGATTATAAACCTGAGGAGAAAATAACAGAAGTCATAATGCCTTTCCTCCGATAAATGTCTTTCAACTTACTATGTATTTTGCAGTTTAAATGTCACTTTTACAGGAAATGTTTTATCTTGGTGGAAAATAATTTAAATTTAAAAATATAATAAAATAAAAAATTGTATTGAACTTAAATAATGATATGGAAACAACTATTTATCTCTCAAAACCTATGGGTTAGATACGGCAAGTTTGTTTTCATCTTTTTGCAAAGATTGTATTGGGTCGGGCTGTTGAGACATAATTATAAATCAAATTTAAAAAAATTGTTTTGACACTGAAACCAACATAACCGTGTAAATGGGATTCTGCAATAACTGTATATTCTTCATTTCATGGGCTTAAATTCTTACTTGGATGAGGAAGCCCATGTCCAGGCTGCGACATGGCTGGAGACAGGCAGAGCAATGGGCACAGCATAGGCAAGGGCTGGGATCCCTCAGCAGGGCTGAGGGGCAGCCCAGGATAAGGCTGGTCATGGCCATTGAGGCATTGGTAAACTCAGCCCCGACATCTTCCAAGTGTGATCCATAAGAAGCAATGCTTTAAAAGTTTGCTTTTATGACAATGTGCTGATAATGTTCAGTCATCTGCAAAGAGACACCCCATTGCTTTCAGCTCTCCAAGGGTGAGAACTGATTTACACAGATGTTCTTGCTAAACACAAAATTACTTCCTGTAAATATTTTCTCTACATGTGTAAGCTATAATGGATTGACAGTGACCTCCCCTTCCCCACTGAGCTGGTAGGTATTTGCATATTTTCACTTAGCCTACTTTTCACTTGAAAAAAATAGTTGACAGAGAGAGCCAGTATTTTGTGTTGTCTCTGTCAGAGTGTGAAATGCGACAGTTGTCTAATATCCCCGTAGGATAAGAGCAAATAGGTGTTTTTGATATATAAAATCACCTAATTGCTTGGGCTTTGTGTACCCAAGCTAACAGACAACAGTGGCTATAGATATCTGTGTTTGTGTGTGCACATAGATCTCCTTTATAATTAGGGTCATGTAAGGTTAATATCAGAATAACAGTCACCACTGCAAGTTATTCTAAAATGTCTTTTTATTTATTGTAGATTCAGAGACTATAAAACCATAAGCATTCTTATTAATAAACCGAATAATGCAGATGATAGTGCTTACCCGAATTAATTTCTGTGTGAATTAGAACTGGATCTTTTGGAACGGTCCACAATCTGTATTCTCATTTCACCACTTAGGGTAACTTTTCAATTCACTAGAAGTTGCTATGGCTAACAAAGCTATTAATATCAAAAGATTTTCTTTTTAGTGTTTGAAACCCTGTTTTCTTTCCATTACTTTTATATTGTGCTTAATTCTTGCTACTTAATAGGACTGACAAAATTTCAGAAAGAAATTTATTCTATTTTGCATGTTGTTCTATATAAAATGAAATCATGCAATGCTAATGTTTTACATAAGGTGATACACTTATTTATCAATATATGTTATGTAACAGTTAAAACCATCATTTAAAAACATCAGACATCCTTACCTGGACACAGAATAATTTTGAAATATGTTTGGATACAAACATATTTGGAGGGCATACAAATTTCAAATAAATTAGAAAAAAAGTTCTGATATTATTAAAAAAAATAAAAAGATTAGTAGAGATTTGTTCAACCCAGTCTGACACATCCTCTTTTTTCCTCTAAGTGACTGTCTATATTCAGCTCTTATCACTATTGAATTGCTATAGAGTTATATTTCCAGTTACTCAGAGCCCAGTGTCAACCCAAGTGCTGATAAGCATGTTTGCAATAGGATATAAAATTATTATTCTTTGAACATTTTAATGATAATTTTGATCTCTGTTTTCTGGAGATTTCTTGAGGTCATCTGTGTAATGCTTCAGAATCCAGTTGCATCCACTCAGGATGCTGAAGGACACATGTCTCACTACAGGCACAAAGTCTCCATGTCTATCCTCACGGATTCATACCATACTCAATACTACAAGATAGAATCCATCACTGCTTCTCAAGAAATTAAGATCCTAACAATACCAATGCAAACTGTGGAGGAAATCACAGAATCACAGGTTGGAAGGAACCTCAGGGATTATCTAGTCCAACCTTTCTAGGAAGAGAAAAAAAAAAAACACAAATCATGCAGTCAAGTTTCCAGCATTTGGGGAAATCTCAGGAGTCAGCTCACCCGGAGTGCAGGGGATGAGCCTTGCCCTGGGAAATCCACCTGCCTGATCATGGTGTCTCCCCTGTCAGGTAAGTATGAGAAAAAGAAAATTTCTTATTGCATTTCTTGTGTGAAATGCTTTGAATCAGTGTTTAATATCTTTCATAGGTGACTTTATTTATTTATTTATTTCCTTGATTAGAAATTAAGGTGATCAGTACCATTTTAACGGTTTAGCCCCAGTCAGAAAGCAAGCACCATGCAGCCGCTCGCTCACTCCACCCCCAGTTGGACCAGGAAGAGAATCAGAAAAGCAAAAGTGAGAAAACTCATGGGCTGAGATAAAGACAGTTCAGTGGGTAAAGCAAAAGTCACAGACACAAGCAAAGCAAAACAAGGAATTCACTCACTGCTCCCCACAGGCAGGCAGGTGCTCAGCCATCGCCAGGAAAGCAGGGCTCCATCATGCGTAACAGTTACTTGGGAAGACAAACACCATCACTATGAATGTCTCCCCCTGTCCTTCTTCCCCCAGCTTTATATGCTGGGCATGATGTCATGTGGTATGGAATATCCCTTTGGTCAGTTGGGATCAGCTGTCCCAGCCGTGTCCCCTCCCAGCTTCTTGTGCCATGGCAGAGCATGGAAAGCTGAAAAAGTCCTTGACTGGTGTAAGCGCTACTTAGGAACAAGTAAAACATCGCCACATTATTGACACTGTTTTTAGCACAAGCTCAAATCATAACACCATACTAGCTACTATGAAGAAAAATAACTCTATCCCAGTCAAAACCAGGACAAATATACACGAATTACTTCAGACAGAATCATAGTGAATATTTGTGAAAATATGGCTTGGTATGAAATATATTACTTAGATATTTTAAGTGGCAATACTGTGGTACTGTTTCAGATAAGCTTGTATTGTGCTATGTTTTGGATGTGTGACTAAAACAGTGTTGATAATACAGCAATTGTTTAGCTATTGCTGAAGGGTGCTTGCACAGCGTCAATGCTTTCTCTGTTTCTCACACTGCCCTGCCAGCAGTTAGGCTGGGGGTGCACAAGAAGCTGGGAGGGGACACGGCTGGGACAGCTGATCCCAACTGACCAACGGGATATCCCATACCACATGACAGGGAAGGAGAAAGGGGAGGATATTCAGAGATATGGTGTCTGTCTTCCTAAGCAATCATTACACATGATGGAGCTCTGCTTTCCTGGAAATGGCTGAATATCTTCCTGCCAATGAGAACCAATGAATTAATTCCATATTTTCCTTTGTTTCTGTGCACAACTTCTGCTTTATCTATTAAACTGTCTTTATCTCAGCCCATGAATTTTCTCAATTTGCTCCTCTGATTTTCTCCCCCATCCCACTGTGAGGGGAATGAGTGAGCTGCTGTGTGTGGCTGAGCTGCAAACTGGGTTTAATCCACAAACATGAGATCCATTTTCCTGTTGTAAACTATTTTTTCACTAAAACTGCTGTGTTGCTACTTAAGCATATTGATTTCTGGAGTACTGTCTTCCATGTTTCTCTTTATTAGAAACATATGTTGAAAAAAACACTATCCCAGAATAAAATGTAGATAACTTTTCCCTTCATTTCCAATAAAATTAATAGCAAATTGTAGATAGCTTCCAGTCCAAAATCTTATATGCCATATATTGTGTGAAAGTTTTGTGATTATACACTGAACTGGATGAAAAAGGCTACAATAATACTGCTGGCATACTTAAAGAGCAAAATGCACTGAATCAGCATGATTATTTTATGTCATTCACAGAAGATAACATCCTTCCCATTGAGACACCCTCACTATCATCTTCACAGAATGTAAACACAAGAACACTAAAGAGTAAAAAAAAAACATCTGATGCTGAAAATATTTTTTCTGTAGTCAAAAAGATTTATCAATAATAAGTTGAGGAATTAATTACTGTTAAACAGATATGGGGATTGATTGATGTCAAAAGCCAAACCTTTTGTTAACAACATGTATAGACTATATGTCATTTGACTCATTCTCCAGAAAATATGAAGCTACTACAATGAAATGTTATACCCCTTCCTGGAAAAAAAGAAAAAAGACATTTGTAAGTTAATTTATAAATAATTCTGAGATGAGCATTAGCAAGTGCATTTAAGTAAATATTTGCAAAATCTAACTCAAATTTTAGAATGTAAAATGTTAATTTGTCTCCGTTAAAGCACGCAAATCAAGGCAGAATTGTCTAAAGCATCTGCAATGTCTAATTTGATGAACTATCTTACCATAAATATGTACACTAAAGAAAAGTTTTACCAATGTTACCTGGATAAAAATACCATTCTAACTCTGAGACTGTTGTGTTTAAAGTAATGAAGAATAATATTAATACAGAACTTTTCTGAATCTTGATGCAGTATAAAAATAACTCACAGGAACACTTGGAATTGCTAGAGTACTAATACTGTATTCTTGGCACTTTTCTGAGTATCACCTGATTCAGTATTTCAGTACTTTCAGAATTCATAGAAGTGAATTTTGCAGTTTTTCATCTTCTATTGCATTTGTATCTTACGTTTAGGATAAATTGGTCAGTTATCTGGCATGAGAGATCTTTCCTCAGCAGCATTGCTTTGTGTAAAACAGAATATTTTGATGGGTGATACAGAGTCTTCTCTCATTACTTTACAATGTATTAGGTTGTTACTAAACTGAGAAAGGATCTAATTAAAAACAATGGGATCCATGACATGTTTGTCACTGGGATAATATGGTGTGTCAAGTGAAAACAAATTCTGAGCCTTAAAACTACATTGACCTGTAATTTGTATTTTTTTTTTCTCATTTCTTGTTCTGATACATTCTGCTCCTTCTTCTGTCTTTTGGTTGTTTCTTTTTTTTTTCTTCTCTAAGAAATCTGTAGGGTCAGCCTTTTCTACCAATTATATTTCCATAGCTGATCAGAATACTAACTACTTAGTCAATTTCTGTAGCAACTCATAATGAGCAGATGACTGCAGTGTGATGAATTACCTACCAGAGCTTAGCTAGTTCTCAGTTCATAAACAAATAGTACATAAAAAGTGATCATTAATTCATCTCATTATGTGGATAGAAATTTGATAAACATGCAACTAATTAATTAAAACTGTTACTTTCTGAAAATGTAGGTGACAACAGTCATCAGTCGGGAAGTAGATTTCTATGATGACTGTTATTGGAATAATAAAAAACCCCACAATCCCAAACATGGAAGGAAGCTTTAAGAGTTAATGTCTAACATATATAATGTCTAAATAATGAGACAACAAAATGGCTAATTAGTATAAAGTACTCAGAATCGTCGTTTTCATCCTCCAGCTCGGGATTCAGTTCCAGGAAAGGGAGGTTTAAGTGAAATGGAGACTCAGATTCCCTTCCCTAGATTTTCTGCACCCAAGCAAAATAATAGTTTTAATGGAAGAGGAAAGCATGCCATACATTTCACAACTACAGTTGTGAATGCTAGACTATAGCATTCACCTATAGCTTTCAACTCTCAAAACATCACGTCCTTTTTAGTGTTCGTCCCCTTCTCCTTACTGCCTTCATCAGATCTTTCCAAAGCCTTCATCTCTTTATGTGCCAGTAGATTTTGTGCCTTGTGCAGTGGGGTGAATTTTCTGATACTGACTTTCATCAGAAAGATGCATTATTTTTGCATATTTTTATCACTGAGTATAAATCTTTTCTGGATTTACTGTTTCTTAGAACTGATTTCTAATTTACCACAGTAAGAGAAGGGCAACTACCTTTATCCTCTGACCATGTACATATCCTGGTCATTTATTTTAGAATGTTTAGCTAAACTGTTGTCTAAAATTAACTTGCAAGTTCAGTGTCTAAGGTAGAATCAAAATGGGTAATTAACACCACAAAACACACAAGAAGATAGTAGGAAAAGCAGAAAGAATACATTAATACATGCAAAATAGATAAATAACTATCAAGCAAATGAAGTAATATAGAATCTAAGAGATGGTCTTGCCTCATCATTCTTTACTCAATCTTCTGTGACTATAAAAACATTTCCATAGTAATAATTTGTGATATCACTAATAAGGTTTATAATTTAAGAGGGAAATAAGCTGTGCAAGAAGATCAGCTTGAGAAACAGAAATCATACTTTCACACAAATATGCTTAGTATACCAACATAAATAGGAATGAGATATGAAAAATATGAAGGGCGTTTTTCTGAATTTTGTGCTTTCCAAGGCTTTCTTTGACTCATAAATTCCTTTTTAGCCTTTACAGAGCAACTTTAATTACAAAAATGTAACTGTCTGTTGTGAGTATGGAATGATGGTCTATATATGGAAAATCTAAGCTTCAACACTTGTTTCTAACCAAAATGGCTAATTCCACGGAGTCTGCTGCTTTGGCATCTCCACTTGAGAAACATATAAAAGTCTGGCAATGTGATAGAATTTTCTGAAGATTCTAGAAAGAGCAGAAATGTATAACCTTTTCTTATAATGACCTGCTGATGTCTGGTACCATGAAGTTTTATTTTTCTATTGTCATCTCTCAAACTTCAACTCTTCATTGAGAAGACTGATTAGAAAATACTGTAAGTGACTCCTTATGACATTTCAATGCATACACCGAGGACTGAAATTTATAAATACGAGAATCTTCAGAGGAATATTTTTGACATGGAAATAATTCTATGAATTAATTTCTGCATTAAATTCTATTTAAAACATTAAAATTATTGTATTACATTACCTTGATTTAGAGCTGTGTGTCTAGAAATATATAATCTAAAATCCACTACACACTACTAGCTACGTTCATATGATGAGCTCCCCAGACTTACTATTTTATGGACTAAAAAATTATTATTTTTTTAAAACAGATTTATATAATTGCACCTGTTTAATGACTTTGCTTTTAGTATTTCTTATCCAATAATATCACAAGTGGGAATGAAGACTGTGTTTGGATTGTTCTTTAATATTAGTCTTAATAATTGTTAAGTTGATTAGAAACATGCTATTTTCCTGAATGGATCAGTAATTGTAAACAAGATAACTTCCCATTTCTTAGATTCAGTGTTTGCGGGACTGGGTCCTGATGTATTTCACAGAAGAGAATGATCACGTTACCAAAACTAAAACTCTAGATGTCAAGAATCTGTGAAACCAATAGATTCTCAGACTCCTATGCTGTATATGCTACTTTTCCTATTCCTGTTTTTGTGTTAGCTTTGAAAGGGAATTGATAGTTTATGAGAGCTCTATCAGTACTGTTGTTTGCCTTTTTAAAATGTTATTTTCCTTTCTGTACTGCTTTAACTTACATAAGCAGGGGATATTTAGAAAAATATTTACAATATGTAATATATCAGTGTCCCTCCATGAAAATACAATTTCTATGGTGACATTAGTGAGGTAGGAGGTTAAATCCTTCTAAAAAGCAGTAGGGTGCAAGGGCCAAAATCTCTAAGACATAATTACTTGGGTTTCTCCTCCTGTTCTCTCCACTCAATCGGGTCAGATATGAGCAATAGCTATTCAAAATTTTCAAAGAGTCTTTAAAAGTCCTGTGAAAGTATTTTTCAAAAATAATATCTCACCTAAAAAGAGCAAAAAATATAATAGTAATTTCATATCGTACATTAATTTTATATCAGAATGGCTATGAGGTGAACTTAACTCTCATGCTAAGCTCTTACATTTAAAATAGATCTAGACAGAACTTAGGATTTTTGTGAACTGATTTTCTTTAGAACAGAAGAGTTGTAATAACCCCTTAAGTAAACTAAAAGTAATTTAATGTAATTTTAGCTGTATTCAGCTGTGCAGCTACATCTTGATTAAACTTATTGTTAGACTAAGTATAATCACATGTTGATTTTTTTTCCCCCTCTCTATTTCTTTAGAGTTAAGGATCAGTTGCCTTATTTTGATCTGCTTACACTTTAGATACACATCACCAGTTAGTGTCCTACTTCCCTAGATTTTATTTACAAGTCTATTATTCAGAGGGGAAAACCACAAAGAAATTCTGCTAATTCTATGTAACATCAGTACATTACAATATAGTAAATGAAAGGCTATTATGTTTCAGATTGGTCTGTACAGTCAAGCTCCCAAAAGAAACGGGTTGCTGAATTGATTATAATTTGTGTGGAATTGACTGTACATGCATGTTAAGCAATTTTCCACAAAATTACACAAAATTGGAACATCACCATAGCAATATTCTATTGTATGCAATTGTAACTAAATATTATAACCTTAAATAGAAACTTGTTTGATATGTATCATGTTCTGTAAAATCCAGTCTTACTGAAATGAATTTTTAGAAACAGTACAACTGTTTATGCTAACTACATTTTGTAGAATTTGCTAGGAATGCAAAAAAAAAAACCCCAAGGAAGTTCAGGTGAGTGTTTAGTGACAACACTTAAAGATAACATGTTTGAGGGCAGCAGCAGAGAAGATGAGGTGACTTTTATTCTTCTCTTCCAGAAGCATGGTACCTTTTCTCCATGCCTCTAAAAAACCTAGCAGTGCTGCATGCAGATGCACTCAGCCTTTCACGGCCAGCTGCAGGATCTTAGCCACACATTTCAAGGCTTATGAAAAGGTTCATTCAGCTCCCATGATCTAACATACTCAAGACTTTTTAAAGTTAGTATTTTGCTTCTTTCCATTTAAAAAAAAAATCTTAAATAGGAGCTCTTCCATTATCCTAAAATAGAAATTCAACAATACTTCAACTCACTCCAAACCATCTGTTTACACTCATTTCTATCACAAACTTCTCAGTGATTTGCATTTTGCCCAAGCTGTCAGTTTTGCCTTTGCCAACGTTAAATAACATCACACAACTGTGGTAGTTCTTTTCAGTCGTAGTGCTAGAATAAATTTTCAACAACAGAAGGAAAGGTTCAAGATAGCTGTATGTATATCTGAAAGTCAGCTAAAATGATATAAAAAGTAAGCGGTGCATACAGGCTATATTGTTCAATACACTGGTTTTAAAATTTATGCCATCAACTATATGCAAGTTATACAATGCAAATGCAGACATTTCTTTAATACAAGTTTGCTGTGTAAATAATGCTAACTGTAGTCTCCAAAAAACATGAATTTATAATTTCCGCCCACTTGTTAGAAAAAGAGCTCCGTTGCAATTACAAGCTAGATATGACTGAGCATTACCATCTAAAAATAGATCAAAATATATTATCTTTTTGGTTTATATTTTGTTTTTCAGTAGTTTTGTTCCTGTTTCTCAGGGGGATATACTACCTAAAAAGAAAAAATATTAAACAAAATAGATCAAGCAATAAAATCCTTCTTATCAGAAGATGTTCCATTCTCTTTTCCATGTGTTTTGAAAAACATCTCCTCCCTTTTGACTTCAGGAATACTGAAGTACGTTATGCTAATTTTCAGTGTCATTAATGTGCCCTTATGCCCTTAAGCAAGATGTGGAGTGAAAACGGGTCTTAAAAGAAAGGAAGAAACAGAAAGAAAGATAAATGACCCAATATTAATGAGAAATATTTTGCTGGGAACTTAACAGGAATAGGTCTCTTACTGATTGTTTAAAAAGAGTTGGTCACTGACCAGGTTTTATGCTGTAGCTCTCTGAAACCTGGGGGGGTCATAATACCAGGGCTTGAAGCTGATAAATACAGGAAGTTGTGACCAAAATATTTGTCTTTCTGACTAAATTTAAAAATTGACAAACTTGAATGGATTTATAATGTAATCAAATATGTTCTCCCATTCATGTTCCATCTACCATCTGTTGTCTACAGTAGTCTAAGGATTACAGAATTAGGTTGACACATTTGGCTGTATTCATTTAAATAGCCAAATCATTACGAAATGAGAGGATTCTTTAGTCTTTCCTTTTCAAATTACACTTAATCTAAAAGAAAAAAACCCTCTTCATTAGAAGTTCTGAATTGTCAGCTGAAGCAAGTGAAGTTATTTTTATGTAAATGACAGATTGGCAGAGGTAGCAGCAATGCACGGTTTCTTTACACTGCCTTACTAGTGTGTATTTGATCTCAAAGGTACCTCTTTTGGGGAAAGAGTTCACTCCATTTCTCTTTTGTCCATCCTACATATTTTGCTAAAGATGGTTCTTACTGTGATGGTGGTGGCTTAAGGAAAACAAGACTGATAACAGCTATATCAGCCTACATTTAGAATAACTTAATTGGTTTCAGTGCTGTTATTACATGCTTCAACACCAGAACAAAGATGTGTTTTAAAGACATACCTTGTGGAAAAACTGTAGAAGAATTTGAGCCAGACACATATGATGATTTTAAAAGATTTTAGCAAAGGGATAAAAAAGGAGAAAATAGAGTATAAAAGATAGTAAATACAAACAGCGGGGGGAGGAGGGGAGGGAAAAAAATCAGCAGTCATGCTTTGCTCTTGAGTCAGTGAGAAATCAGTAAAAAATTCCACTATACATCTAGTCGTGAGTTGTAAACTGTAGTCAGAAACAGTCTGATGGACTAAGGAGATGTGAAGTCTCTTGGCTATTGGCCTGCGTGGCCTGTGTTAGCAGGCTACTTGCATCTCCTCAGGCGTAGACAACTAAAATTTTTAAAGTTTTATATGTTTAGGTATCAAACAACTTCAGCATTTTTTATCTTCACTTGGGACATTTATGTACTGGAACTGCAGCACCAACAACTAGGCAAATTATCTTTTCATTTCCATGCAGTCATAATTAACATAATTTGAACAGCAGGAAGAAGGTACTCGGAAGATCTTAGCGATTTCATTTTTTCCAAGTTATGGTAAATGATAGTATGAGTAAACGCAATTTAAGATTGATTCCGGTAGTGATCTGTTTGTGATTTATAAAAATTCAAACTCAATTTCTACTTGTTTAAAAACCAAAAATGAGAAAATTATTTTTGCAGGTAGGATTCTGGTTTGTAGCTGTAAAAAACTATTGTCTTCTGTAAGTACTGTTCTCTAGTCTTTTAGCTAGATGTGCTACTTTTTAATCAAAGAAACAAGATATAGGGCTTTCTGTTTTCTAGTTACAAATATCTCTTTCTTTAAATCTTAGAAGCTAGAAATCACTCTTTGGTTTCAAGGTAAAAAAATGACATTAGTTTCAGGTGAAAATAAAGAAAATACAGAAGCGCATGGTTAGTGCATTCACAATGTTCTAACAACATAAGCATGATAGATTTGTAGATTGAGATAATATCTTTTATTAACTCAGCTGTCATGATGTAAAAATCAGACAACCTTTCAGACTCACAAGTCCCTCTTCAGATACGAAAGAAAAACTCTCTGAAGGAAAGCAGCAGCTTGAAAAACATTGATTACAGTTTGGTTAGGTAGGCACTAATAAAACAAGCTACTAAATGTTCTTCAGTCTTTAGAAAAGTCTTTGACCAAAGGTCTTTGACAAAAAGATAAATTTTCTGAATTAATCTCTCTTTCCCACCCCACCAGCGAGTGGGCTGGGGGTTCACAAGAAGTTGAGAGGGGACACAGCTGGGACGGCTGACCCCAACTGACCAAAGGGGTATTCTATACCATACGGCATCATGTTCAGCAATAAAAGCTGGGGAAAGAAGAAGGAAGAAAAGTTTGGAGCAATGGCATTTTGTCTTCCGAAGTCCCCTTTTACACATGATGGAGCCCTGCTTTCCTGGAAATGCCTGAGCATCTTCCTGCCAATAGGAAGTAGTGAAGGAATTCCTTATTTTGCTTTTTGCTTGTGTGAATAACTTCTGCTTTACCTATTAAACTGTCTTTATCTCAACCTACAAGTTTTCTCACTTTTGCTCTTCTGATTCTCTTCCCCATCCCACCACAGGGGGAATGAGCAAGTGGTTGTGTGGGGCTGAGTTGCCTACTGTGGTTAAACCAGCAACATAAATCTTTTTCACCTCCAGCAGCTGATATAATAAAGTACATTTCTTCTATCTAGAAAAGTTTTTTTTAAGGAAATTACTGACATTACAGAAATATACTGAAAATCCCCCAGATGCCAACCAGGATTTAAAGTGAGGATTGTTAAGATCCAGCAATGGCTGTATCCTCTCTCAGTGTTATTGATTCTTTCACATGAAAAAAAACCATAGTGAAAATGAAAGTGAATAGGTTTTGTCCTGTTTTTTGTTAAATACTTTTTCTCCAAATGTCATTTACGTAGGCACCCAGATGAGAACATAGGCATGGTTTTCTGGCACCCAGATGAGAAGGAAAACTCTTCAAGTAAGGGACTCAAGCCTGGCCATTACACTCAGGTGCTGACCAGATTTTCCAAGCACTGCTGGGCCTGTTTTGAATGGTTATTTTTGTCATATGTATTAATAATTTTTTCCTAGGTTTTGGTAAATAGAAGAAAAAAAATCATTTTCCTTAATGTCAAAACTTTTTTGTGAAAGAAAGAAACAATTCAAAACTTTCAGTTTCAGTTGAGGATTTTTAAAGTGTTGGTAATGTGTCAAAATAATTAGATGTCCTCAAGTTAAAGTCCTCATCAAGCTTCATTCTTGGCCAATACAAACATTTCCTCACTTTACAATGACATTTCTAGATTAAGAATTATTTCATTTCAGCCAGACTTGATTCTAATCTTATGCACAGTGAAACATTGTGGAAATAGCCTCAGGAATGACCATTGATGATGAAAGCAACAAAGAGTTGTTTCAAACCAGGATGTTTAACAGGAACTCTTAATCCTATTACATCTGTCAGAACTTTTCTGCACTCAGTTTTCATTGACAAAGCTGGACCCTTTATCTTTGTAGTTTTATTGCTTAATTAAAACAGTTCTCTGACATTGATTTAGGCACGAATCCTTATTTTTTTATAAGTGGACTTTAGGTTTTTCACTTTAATAGCGAAGGCAGAAAGCAATTGGAACATTTTATTTAATGTTATAAAGAGTTTATATTAATTTGAAGTGTTTAGGGCATGAGATTTTTCAAACTGCCAAGACGAGTTACTATAAAATTTTAAAGGAGAAGACTGATAGTAAAACCAGGTGCTGTATGCCATTCCAATAATATGCTGATTTTATAAAAACAAGCAAACAAACCAACCAACCCCAGAACAGTATTATGGACTTTCAGAATGTAAATCATTATTTTCTAGTTTGTATCCGTCTTGAAGTATGAGTAAGCAGCTACGTAGACAAGATCATATCGTATCTTTTGCCAAAATTTAGATATCTTTTCACTTCAGAAAAATGTGGGCTTTTAGTCTAACATGATTACTTTGTATGAAGTATTTGAAACAGATTTATAGCATACTATTAAGTTCGTGACTTATAATAATTGAAACCCTCAACAATCAGGAAAATACTGATTAAATGTTCTGGTTATACAATTTCAGCACTGCTCCTTCTTTGAAGACCTATCTGAAGTGAGAATAAGACACTATGGATGGTCACTGTGAATGGTGACTGCAGTATATATCAGACAATATAAAGTATATAGTATGCTTTATCTTTAGGGTATGTTTTAAACATGACTCAAACAGAATTCAGATTTAAGGACTTAAGAGTGGCCTTAGTTTTATGGGCTGTGAGATTTGCTCTGAAGATAGCTGTTACTGTTCTATTAGAAACTGATTTCTGGCACTTCTTATGATCTTAAATAGAGTATAAGCAAAATATAAATATGTTGAAATAACAAATATACTAAAAATTGCCAATCTCAAACAAATTCTTAGTATCTATGGGCTTCCTTCTTTAGGCATAACTCATTATTTCATACAAAATACAGTGTTCTTCCCAAGTTGCTAAAATTAAATACTGGAAAACATATTTTATTCCCTTTTTAAAATTTTCACTATTTAGTTTTATATTTATAAAACTTAGCCTGGCTTTATAACAGAGTACCAATTTATTGTGTGTTGGGTTTTTTTTTCCAAACTGTCCTCTAGGTTTGTAACTCAATACAGTATTTAAGTTTGTCATAATGATCATAATATATCATCATCAATAAGGAGCGCTTAGATCTCATGTTTATGCTAAAATTGTTCTTGTCCTTGAAGATTACTTGCTGGAGAAATTGTGCTACTTTTCAGCCTTTTTGCAGCAGCCACTAGTACTAGCTTATGAATTGTGCTAGCACAGTCATGTGTAGTATGTATGACTATGGACAAGGTTAAAGCCATGCCTCAGGTTTTTCACCTGAAAGTAATTTCAAACAGAGATGAAATCCCACAAAAATACTTAGATGAAAATAGTAGGATATTGCTACGTTTTCTTAATAATTTCAATAGTAATAATAATTTAATAATAACAATAATAATTGATTGTATTTAATATTATTCTGTGAAAGGATGGACTGAATTGAGAAAAAATAACTGTCACTTGAGGAACCTAAGATAGGTAAGTTACACAGGAACAGAAGTGTGAGACAGAAGGATAGGCACGGTGTTTGATTAATAGAAAGGTGGAGAGAGAACGAAGATGAATGGAGAGAAAAAAGCAGAGGAAACATGAGTAGGGAGTAAAATAACATTATTTTTCCTTGATTGAGCCTAGAAGTATTAGGCTACTGTCTTGAATAAGAAAGCCAATAGGTGCTTACTACATGGTTTAAAAGATGCCTTTTACTCCAACTGAAGACGACAGAAAACAGACTCAGTAGTACTACTAGATAGAGATGTTATTAAAATTTTGGCAACTTACTTTAAGTTAAAATTTTTTTTTACAGAATCAATAGAAAGTAGTGCTATTCAGATAGTACTGAATTCCCAAAAGCCGCTTGGCCAAATAGTCAGGCAAACCAGGAACTGGTGGAAAGCTGGCCTTGAAATGAAGAATATGTGACTGGCCTTGAACCTAAATTAGTGATAACATAAACTTGATTGCTGCTGTCACAGGTAAAAGGGAATACAATGCAAAGGTTGACTCTTTGGCAGAGGTAAAAAATTCCCTGTTTGGATAGAACAAATTAGTTCTACATAGTGCTTATTAAGACTAATGAGTTAAGGGCAGCAAAGAGGAAAATAATGCAAAAAAAAAGTTATGGCCTAACATTACCAAGAAAGAGCACAAGCACCCAGCCTCACCTGTGGTGTCTCCAGAGCTGATCAGTTCTCACTTAACTGTAGTTTTGCTTATTTGTGCTAATTAACTTGTAGCAGTTTATCTGATATATCCTTTAACTGTTGATATATCAGGTGTCATCATGTTAGTTATTCTATTTGTGCTTTGAAGTGGTATGGAAATCTTGAGTAGCTATTTTCTCCTACTGCAAGGGCTGCCTTTATGAAGCCAATGAAAAGTGGAAGTGGCTGAACATGACTGGCTGACAGGAAGCAAAGGATTAATCTGGTTTGGTGGGTTTTAAGGTTTTTTTTGCTTTGTTTCTGTGTGTGGCCTTTGCTTTTTTTCTAATTATTTTTTTCATTAATCTGCCTTCATCCTAACCCACAAACTTTGCACCTTATTTTCTTTCCCTGTCCTGCTGAAGGGAGGGAAGGAGAGAACATCTTAGTGGGCACCATACAATGACACATCAAGAAACAAAATAGTAAAGTATTTTAAATTTTTTAACCTTTTTTTGCTGTAACCTTGCTTTGTACCACTGAACTATAAAAAAGAAATTCAATCTTCTGATAGCCTTTGGCTGCCTATATGTGGTGGATTGACCCTGGCTGGATGCTAGGTGCTCACCAAAGCCCCCCTACCACTCCCCTCCTCAGCTGCACAGGGGAGAGAAAATATAATGAAAGGCTCAGGGACAGGGATAAGGACGGGGAGAGATCACTCGCTAATTACCTTCACAGGCAAACCAGACTCAAATCAGGGAAATTAACTTAATTTATTGCCAATCTAATCAGAATAGGGTAATGAGAAATAAAACCAAACCTTAGAACCTTTGCTCTACCCCTCCCTTCTTCTCAGGCCCAACTTCACTCCTGATTCTCTACCTCCTATCTTCCCAGTGGCACAGGAGGACAGGCAATGGGTGTTGCAGTCAGTTCATCATATGTTGTCTCTGCTGCTCCTTCCTCCTCACACTCTTCTCCTGCTCCAGCACAGGGTCCCTCCCATGGGAAACAGTCCTCCATGAACTTCTCCAATGTGGGTCCTTCCCACAGGCTGCAGTTCTTCATGAACTGTTCCAGTGTGGGTCCTTTCCATGGGGTGCAGTCCTTCAGGAACAGCCTGCTCCAGCGTGGATCCCCCACAGGGTCACAAGTCCTGCCAGCAAAACTGCTCCAGCGTGGGCTCCTATCTACAGGGTCACAGGTCCTACCAGGAGCCTGCTCCAGAATGGGCTTCCCACAGGGTCACAACCTCCTGTGGGTCTCCACCTGCTCCAGCAGTGGGTCCCCCGCAGGCTGCAGGTGAATATCTGCTCCGGTGCCTGGGGCACCTCCTCCCCCTCCTTATTCATTGACCTTGGTACCTGCAAGGCTGTTTCCCTCACGTGTTCTCAGTCTTCTCTCCCAGCTGCTGTTGCATAGCAGCTTTTTCCCCCTTCTTAAGTATGTTATCCCAGAGGTGCTACCACCATTGCTGATGGGTTTGGCCATGGCCAGTGGCAGGCCTGTCTTGGAGCTGGCTGGCACTGGCTCTATTGGACATGGGGGAAGCTTCTAGCAGGTTCTCACAGAAGCCACCCCTGTAGCCCCCTCCATTACCAAAACTTTGCCACGCAAACCCAATATACTATAAAATTTAAAAGAAGCAGAGAGTTAGTCTCTGGTTTTATTTTTCTATGAAGATGATGATTTGAGACTTTTGTCCTAGAACTTCACAGAGATATACACCTGTCATAACAGTATGCAAAGTTATAAAATATTGACATAATAGATGTTTGTTTTTTAACAATAATTGCCAGAAAAAAGGAGAAATCACATTTTTTACAGATTTATCAAATAATGTTTAAACACCTACTAATATATTAATATGTTTTTCTTCTCAAAATGTTATTACAAAAATATCACCTGAGTTTAGATCATATTATTAATATGCAACCTTCCTACCTGAAATGCTTCATACAAGCGGTACGCAGCATTTGGACCTTGTGATAGAATTTTTTGAAGTTCATCATTTTTTGGAGTCATGTGAGTCATTTTTGGAGGACATGATCGTTTACAGTGCACACACAATTAAGCAACTCATTAAATATGGAAAAGTCGCTGTGAAAGCTGAAGCAGAAGTCACCTGTTTACATAAAAACCCATTTTGCCCTTGAGTTGCTGGTGTATCTCATCTTCCTACATTTTGTGTCTACCATTCCTATACAAAAAGTTTAGTATCAGGGCCTAAAATGGTAGCCAACGTGTGTGTGTGTGTATATATATATATATGCAAAAAATAATTGAATTACGAAGATCCATTGTATATATTTTTAAATTACTCTAGCTCATGGTTGAAAGAATAAATTGACAATTTTGAAGAGAAATTAACATAGTTCAACAGAGTTCAAAGCAAATATCAATAGTACTTTGGTTTGCATTCTATCAGTCTGATAAAGTGTGATGGCTTATGATACCTTCTGTTTTACTGTTCATTTATTAGATTTTGAGGAAGTCAATAATGGTCACAAAAATTAGGAGCTTACTCCTTTTCTTTATGAAGAATCTACTTTAGAGTAAAACCCAAAGAAAAAGAAAAAACCCTTGTCTTTAATGTGGCCTAGGCAGATCGGCAACAAGATGAGGTAGAGCAAGATAGACCTGTTGAACAGCGGTCAAGGTGGGTAAGCCACAGCCAGTAATCACAGAACAATATTTTTTCTGTTTTTTCACTGAATACAGTGATGTAAAAAGAGCAAGCAAAATCTACTGAATGCACTGAAATCCACATGGCATTTATAATTTGTCAAGCCAAAGTACAAGGAAGCCTTAGCATAAAGATTATGTTTTTCTGTCTTAGCGAGCCTTATGTGTATTTATATAAGCATGCATTTTAAATATATCTTTAGAAGTCTTATGTTTAATCTATATATAAAAAGTTATTGTTAGTAATAGTTATTCTAAAGATATTTCCTGTATCACAGAATATTCAGACTGACTTGCATATGGATAT